>NW_005187517.1:902044-916995 GCF_000239375.1 Pundamilia nyererei | reverse complement strand
AGACACAACACATTTACAGGCTTATATATTTTGCAGTTTTATGCAGACTTTGTCACATGCCAAATCTGTATTAATTTAACTGACAAGAAATAGAATTCTGGTCTGGTGGTAACGAGAAACAGAATGATGAATGTAGTTGTTTAAGGTTTAGCCCCTAAAGTACCATAAAATGGATTTAGCTTCTAAACCCGAGGTTGTGGGGCACCAGACTTCACTTAAAGCTATTTTTATTTCTCAATATTTTACAGAACATGAAAATTCTTGCAGTATACCCACTGATTTGTAGAATCTGATTCAGTGGGTAGGTGAAGCAGATGATTTCTGTCTCTCCACAAATCTGCTAGTCAACAGCTAGTCCTCTGTACACCTCCTCTTGCCCATCACGAATACACTGAGCCACTGCAGAATACTAATCCCAGTGTTTTTGTAGGTGGTGTATATTGAAAGTCTGAGGTGTACACAGTGAACAGGAATGGAGAAACCATAGAAATGCATACAGTTTTTTTTTGTTTTTGTCTTTTATGAATGCAGTCTTCAAACCAGCCAAGAGTACATAGCCTATGGATGATATAATAAAAAAAGTTTGAAAGGTTTGCTTGAAAGAAGCTACCACAATAGAGTTCAACACAAGGAAGCAGAAGGGCAGAAAAAACCTTGTAAAATTATTTATTTATTTTATAAAAAAGAGATGGCTGAGAACCACCAAGCAACAGACACTTTTAAACACTTGATTTCACTCCGCTACATTAAAGTCTCTGTATATTAGGACATCTGCATCATCAGTGTGAAAAGGTAAACTACAAAACCAACTACAGCACTATTGCATTACTGGTTATTCCACATATTATTCCCCAAGTTGCAGTGGAGCTTCACTGTAAATGCAGATTTGCACCAGCATATTACCACGCTGGGACGTTGTCATTTTGTTGTTCTCAAAGACCAAAATAGCTGATGCTTCTGGGTCTACTTCTGCAGAGCTGTGTAAGAAACCATTTACTGATAAGACATTTAAATAATGTATGGAGCCTTATTGACATGCTCATTGCAGATAATGCACAGGACGTATCACTGAATTTTAAATGATGTGTATCTTTCCAGATTTGATACGAGAAAAAAAGGAGCATGCTATTTAGGAGGACTGCTTCAGATGGGCCTTTTCAATTATGTTAATTCCCTCCATGGGCTTTTCCTACTTGTTACTGCTGCAGTTCTGACTGCTGACCGTGAGGGCTCGCCTCACAGCGTGCAAATCTGGTGGATTTTTTTGAAATGATGCACGAGAATAAACTGTACCAAGCATCATTATAGACACTGACTTTCAGCCACTTTCCATTCCTACATTTGCATTCTCATCTGTAACTTCATATCAAAATGTGTCTTTTCGCATAGAGCTTGCACAGACACATCAATAATACACACTCTCTCCTTTGATTTCTGCATGTTTCCAACATTGCAGAGGAATCAAACCGAACTGATGCAACCTTGTCTGAAAATCTAGTTAGTGGTCCTGCACAACAAAATAAGAGTCAAAGTGGTTGCTTAGCAACAGATATATCACTCTGGCCTTCCTCCAGCAGCAGATGCTGTTGGAGGATGTTTTTCAAGCCATCATAGAAAATCACAAGTTGAAATGACTCGGGCTGGCTCTCGTCACTCAACAGAGAAGCAAAAAAATATGAGCCGTGCGAGAAATTTGTATTGTAATTTGGGAGGTCAGAGGTCAACATCTGAACCTTTAGACATGGAACTGAATGGGATATCTGTTCTCTTTACACTTTTAAATAACAAGAAGGCTTTCACTTTCAAAGCAGGGAGGCTGCTTCCATAACTGTCCCTTATTTGCTACCCAAAATCAATTTCTATTTAGCGCTATGCATGAATTCCCCCAGACTTGTTGTGCTCCGTCTCCTGCGGTTTCATCTTTTATTCAAACAAATTATCATCCACTAGTAGTCAGTACTTCTGCTGTCCATGTGATGGCGCCATTGATTCATGTTTACACGTTATACACGCTTCGGTATGGAGCGCATATGAGAAAATAACCCTCCTTACATCAGCATGGTAATGATGGGAGTTTCTAAATACAGGCTTCAATATGCACCCTTACACTGTGGCATGAGCACTTAGGCTAGTTGATCCTTTGATGTCCCAGAAATAGGCTTGGAAGCAGGTACAATTAGGGTTTTAGAGAGGGTAGCGAGAGAGTGCCTTTCCCCATCAAAGCATGCGCGCTCCTCTTTGTAATGGAAACATCAGATGAGAGCTGTGCTGAACGAGTCTGTCCGTGAGTTTCGTGTTTGAAAGGCAAACACAAAAAAATATGCCACACAGTGTACACAATTTTAGCGTTCATGATAGTTGGTACAATGAATAAAAAACTGAAAAGTTTGACATAATAAGCTGCGAGAATAAACCTTTATTCACAATTCACAAAGTAAAAGAAGCAGCTCAGAGAGAACACAAATCTGCTCTATAGCTAGATATGAATCAGATGCAATAGCACGAATACCTAGTTGGAAACTGTATCAGTGTTTCTGCACGGCACAGGTTCTTATCAGTCACTCATGCTAAACATTGCTATGCAATGTTTTGGCTGCACTTTCCCTACTGCTCAAGGCAGCCAGGTTTACATAACATTGCATGTAGTCCATTCTGGCATAAACCACAAGTCAAGTCTGCCAACCCTCATATGAATGACTGCTCTATACCTCTATACCTTATACCTGAACCTATTGTTTCATTAATGAATCAGCATAATAGGAATGCAGTTACTTTGGTTGTTGTGTTGCAGGGCTTACACATTCCATCAGTTACTGGATATTTGGATGTGTATGAGTTAATGCATTGCAAGTAACTTTCAGAACAACAAAAAAAGGATCACAGCTTTTATTTCTTCTGTGATGGATTACACAGCTTTTCAACATCTTTGCTGTCATACCCGTAAAGCAATGGCACAATGGCTTCCTGAAACAATGGTAAAAAGATATTGACAGAAATCCCAGCACGCAGCAGCAGTTCTTCATTTTCATGAAAGCTGTGTTCCTGATATTTCTCTGATTTGCTAAAGTAATGTACTAAACATCCTGTAACCCTGAATAAGAAAAGCCTTTGAGAAAATAAATGGATGGATGTACTAATCAAGAATATTTCCATGTTGTGCAACTTCTTTCCACTTATATAAGCTTGCACACCATTTTCTTTGGTAAACCTTGGTAGTAATGTATTGGATCACCTTTTGCCTTCAGAGTCACCTTAAGTCTTTGTAGCATTGATTCAACAAGTTGCTGGAAACATTCCCCAGAGATTTTGGTCCATGTTGACATGATTCCATTACACAGTTGCTGTACACTCATGATGTGAATCTCACATTCCACCACACCCCAAAGCTGCTCTACTGGACTGAGATCAGGTGACTGTCGAGGCCATTTGAGTCGGTAAACTCATCGTTATGCTCAAGAAATCAGTTTGAGAATATTCAACCTCCATAACATGGTGGGCTGTATATTTATTTGTGTGCTGATTTTGTATTACATAGTGAAAAGTGTGCCAAACATCTCCCACACCATTACACCACTACCACCACCAGTCTGAGCTGCTCATAAAACACAATATGGATCCATGTTTTCATGTTCTGCCATGTCCAGAGTCATTTTAATCACATTTCTTCATCGTTCTGAGAATCGATTAAAAACTTTAGCAGGTCGATTCGTCCTTTTTTACATGCCTAAATGAATTGAAGTGCTACCATATATCTGGCCGATTTGACATTTACAATATTAAAATCCAACATTTATATTAATGGTGATATTTTACAAGAGTATTTTTCTATATGTATTCTTACCCCTATAGCAACCGCCATTATCGTGTTGGAAGCAATCACAAACTCTATAGTCTCTCCAACTCCAATGTATATTCATTAATCTGTTACTCTCAACGTCAGTGTAGCTGAAGCTGAGAATTTCTGTTGATTGCAAATTGCTTCCATGCAACAGAACAAAAATCCCCATCCTAATGAGGACACACATATGATGTTTGTCTTAGCATTTAGATATGAACACAAAGCCAAAACCACAAATCAAAGATGAAAACCAGCACAAAGACACTTCATAACGTTCGTCACAGTGATTCTCCTGTGGAACATGAACAGCAGTCTGACTGCTCATCAATGCCGTTATTACCTGTTGAAGTTCAGGGTCTGGTTGCTGGGCTGTTCACTCAGCTTTAACATCATTCTGGGTTCTTGGCTAGCTTAGCATTAGCATGCTGTCTGTCCAGATGCTTGCAAAGAGCCCAAGTTCTGCTAGCAGCATAATGCAGTTGTTTCTATCCTGGATGCAGTTTCTATTTAACCATTGCGCTCTTGTTCTTTTGTGCAATATAAATAAAACTAATGTCCTTATCCACGCTGTAGACTGCGTCACTACTTTACTTCTCCAGCACATGAGCTAAAATTAGCTTACTTTAGCGCAAGTGCAAGAACCGATAAGCGGGATCAGTTGGCAGGCAGACTAACAATTTCAAGAGATTGAACTACAGGGAACTCTTGATTCACATCCCTAACTGTGACTGAGCCATTATGAAGTTATCCTTTATTGGGTAAAAGTGACTCTTTAAGTCAATTATACTGAAAACACTTTCAAACACTTTTAATAATTCACAACCTCCCCGACTCTACTCAGGTAGAGGTTGACAATACGTCATCCAGAACTGTCTCCTCATATCCACTTTAAATTAAAACGTCCAGAGACAATTATTCCTCTTACAGACACCAATGGTTTCAGTTTAGATTTCAGTAAACAGGGTTTCCTAATTAACAAGTGAATAATAGAACTGATCATTAAGGATGTGTTTATTATACATTGTAGGAAAATATAAGAAAGTAATTATAGAAAAATAAATGGCTAGCCTCTTTGGATAATTGGAAAATAATAAGTCCTAGTTTCTAAGGACAATTAGAAAAATGAAATTTGACATTGAAATGTTTATAAATAACTTCAGTCGTTTGTCTGAGCGAGAATGTTTTCAAGCTGAACTTGCACCTTGCAAGCAGTAAACTGTATTTATATGGGCGTTTGCATCTACTCAGGGGGTGTATATGCTTCCCAGGCAGCAGTTTCGAGATTTAGCTGCCCTTAGATAGCATCAGATAAAAAACTATGACAAGGTAAAGTCTGCAAACTTCTCTGAGCCTGTGTGGGCTGGCCTAATTAGGCTTATAAATCTGGCCAAAATCTATGCAGTAGCTTCTAGTTCTCCTCAGACTGTGACTTGACATATTCCAGTTTTTACACCAAATCACCAGGGGCATCTCTTGGAGAACATAATCCTTAATGCTCCAATTCATCAACACCCAGCACTGTAATGCAATGACACGATGAAGAAGAAAGAAAAAAAATAAAATAACATACAGCAGCGAGAGTGCAAACTTTCAGGTTGTTAAAAGTCTGAGCTTATCCATTTGGCATCAAGGCCTTTTTTGCCCTGCACTCACATTAGTCCAATCCCTTATCGCTCTCACGGTCCAGACACACTCAGATCTGGGCAGCGGAGGGAACATTGAGTTTCATATAAATCAATACTATGTCCCCAACACTTTGCTGCTCCTGGCACCCCAGGGAAGATTATAAAGCACTTGGCGAGACCATCTCTCCCCCATCATTTCTTTCTGAGGTGGGAAACTAAGAGTTGAATTGAACAATGATTTTTTGGGGGGAGGGGGGCACAAAGACAAACAATGTGGTGCTCTGCGAGGTAAGCTAAGGTCAGCTTTGTTTTCATTACAGTCAGTTCCCAACTGCTGGACACATTGCTGCCAGCAAATCATCTTGTCGAGGTCACAAAATTGTTGCTTCTTGAGTCACTTCTTATTTTAAAAGTCGAACCAAGTGCAGTCTTATCCTCACAGTTACCACAGCTGGACCAGTCAGAGGTCTCTCAAGCTTTAATGTCGATGAATAAGGTAACATGTTGTTATTGAAATCTTCATTGAAAATGCTATTCACAAGACTCAAGGTTAACAAGTGGTGAGCTTAGGAAGCTTTTCAATTCGACAGGTATTCAGACTTTGGGGAGATGGGAACAGGTTGGATTAGATGGGATAGTCTGTTGCCTAAGCAACTGCTACACTCCGCTGTGTTCGAAGAGGTTGCTTTATCTGTGAGGATTACACCGGGTGCGGAGAAGGAAAAAAAAAAGATGAAGAAGAAGAAAAAAAGCTGTTTGCCGGGAGTCAAACAGTTCAGATCCGAGGCCAAAAGCTGTGTCAGTGCAGGGCTAAATCCTCACTTGGTTTAAACAACAGACAAAAGATCAGAATCTGTCAACAAGGAGCAAAAACAAAGTCGAACGAAGCAAAGAACGGGTGATGAGCAAGCGAGAGGTAAGATAAGAAGCAAAAATGGGGTTGATGTATGCTAAGTCCACTCCAGACAAAAATTATCCCGAAACAGCGGCGCTGCGTACCTAAGCTCTTAGGTGAAACGCAACAGGATTAGATTTTTTCTTCTTTTAGCTGACAAACGGCGGAGCCACATGGGATGTGTCACAATCCCCAAAAGCTCAGAGAGGTGACACTTGTTAAAATTATTTATTTACATCTTCATTTCATTGTGCAGCACACCTACATTGCATTCATGTGTTGTTCTGTGGTGGTTGTTTGTGATTATGAATTTTCATGAGGAGTTTATAGAAGCTTTGTGATGACAGTAGAATAGAAACAGCAACACCTTTTAAAAAGACAAGTTCATAGATGTCACTGACTCGAGGTAACTCGTATCACACACATATCAAACAAGGTGGCTTAATGCCATTAGGAAGGCTGTTTGTGGAGTTTCACGCATACCTTCTTATTCAAGGTTTATAATTTATTATAGTGTTAGTTCAGGAAGGCCACAAAGTTGAGCTCAGCCATAATATACTCAGATCAGCTGATGTCAATGCCAGCACACATCATACCCTTCCACATATCAACTCAAATAGCAGGGCACATTGTTTCAGCTATTTTGACCTGCTCACAGTTGCTGCCTATGTCTATACTACTTTGAAACCAACCTCCATCCTGGCACTCTCTACCTTATACAGTGAAGCGGGCCAGTAAAACTTCTCTTTCTGTCAGAGAGGTTACATATTTAGCTGTTTTTCTATATGGTGAAGAAAAAGCTGCTGTGCCAAAGAAAGAAAACGGTCTGCACAACTGTTCGGACTTAAATTGTAAGAAATAAATGTGTAAATAACAGAAAAAGCTCATTGTCCAGACTGTCCAGCTTTATTTTAAAAAATACATTTTTGTAGTAGTAAAGGGTGAAAAACTAAAACTTTTCTTTAATGTAATTGTTTTTTTCTTAATTACTTCGTGTTGTTGTGTTGCATTTGTGTGCATCAGTAGGAGAAGCTACAGTTAAAAGCTCAAAATGTCTGCTTGTGCTTGTTTGTGGTGAGCAGCACACCAAACAAGTTCAGAATTTTAAATGGCTTCAAGTGCACATTCAGGCCTGTGAGACTCATTTAGACACTGAGCCACGGCTCTGTGCTACATACAGACATTTCTGCATCTCTGCCATTCAAAGACACTTTGCATATAGTTTATTTTATCTAATGTTCAACCCTGGACCGTAAATTTTCTATTTCAAGGAAGCAATTTCTTATTCAGAAGTTTCATAAAAGCCTTATTTTTATGCATTTGCTTCTACTAGAGAGAACACAGAATGGTTTCAATGAAGTTTCAAACCTTTTGTTCTCCACAATAAAAAATGACTGAAAATAAAAACGGGAATCACTTTATCCAGCTCCTCGTTTCAAATCTTTTGAAATGCAGCCAGTCGCTTGTCATTTCACATTTTCGCTCATTTATTCACTTTTTTCCGACATTCTTGCATTTAAATCCAGCTCCCCCGTTTCTCTGTGCACGTGGCCTGTACCACTAAGCTTGCTGCGTTGGGAATGTTTGCCCCCTTTCCTCCTTGACGCAATGGTATGATCCCAGTCGTTTTTTGCATGTGACTGGCTGCATGGTGTGCCCATTAAGACAAAGCAGAGCTGAAGTTTGTAAGTTTGACACTCCAGATCTCAACCATTCAGAGAAGGCTTTGGAGAAAGTATTGTGGTCACATGAAACCATAACTCTTTGGCATCTGACTCCAAGTTTGGAGGAAGAGAAACGCTGACTATGACCTAAAGAACACCATCCCCACAGTCAAGCAGGGAGGTGGAAACATTATGCTCTGGGACTGTTTTTCTGTTAAGGGCAAAGGACAGTTTCACTGCACTGAGGGGCCAATGGACGGAGCCAAATAGTTGCAACTCATAATCGTATTCATTGCTACTTGTGCAACTGTGTTCCTCGCGCATAAAAACAGCAGCTGTGCACATGTAGAGCTTTAATCTCAGAGATGAATCCTGCTCACTCAAATCAGCCAAGTTTTGACAGTCTGGAGGTCGGAGCCTAAATGACAGGTTACTGCGTTAAACCAAGTTACACAATGGCAGCAATCTAAGTACTGTTTTAAACCATATTTGTTTACAATTTGGAAAGTAACGTTTGCTGAATTAAATAAGTTGTTTGCTGTGTGGCAGTGAAAACACTGTCACTACCTCAATGCTGAAGAAATTGTTAGAAAGAACAAAGACAAAAGTGGTTAAATTGAAATCTAAAACCTGAAAATGAGAACTGAGATGGAATAAGACACTTAGATAGTCAAGAAAACCTCAAAGCATCTATGATTTTGTTTAAGAACAGATTGTCCTCCAAATGACTGAAGCCATAAACACATCGGGAAAGTCTTTAACAAGGTCAGGGTAGAGGGCAGTTTTCCCATAGACCTTTATAGCAACAGAACTAATTTTGGAACCACAGCTACTGTCTCCTAGTGGCCATTAAAAAGAATACAGGTTTAAGGTACTTCACTTTTCAGCCCCAGTAGCTGTTTCCATCTTTTATACTGCCTACAGTAGCCGAATCATTTGGCTAATTCCTCCACAGAAATGGAAAAACCTGAGGTTTTGCAGCAGAACAAAGTATTGTATTGAAATTATGAATATTATTTACTCTGATATGAATCCACCTGAATAAATGGACTGACTTTTATCACTCTTCTGCTTTTATTGACCAGTTAGTACAGGCCTCATTCATGCACTGACACATCCACACAGCACTACACTGTGTACACTGACTTTCAAAAAAATGGATGTTACTCTACCTCCTGAGCCACAGCCACTCAAGTAACATTAATGCTGTGCAGGCTCATGAAATTTGAATTGTCACAGTATATTTCAGTATACTTTTATGTTTTTAACACCTAGTATAAATCTTAGCTTAGCACTTTTGTGAGCAAATGCCACTCAACACGGCATTGCGTTTTCATGCTGGATGAGAGATTAGTAACGGGCAACAGCAGCCTGGAGCTGTATAGGGAGATAAGGACTTTTCTAAGTCTCACAAACCTTATGCTTTATGAAAAAAAGAGATTTATCTAACGTTATTTGGCTCATCAAGCTTCAATTACAAGTCTTAGTTCAATAATCCTATGCTAGAAATGGGCACATATTACACTCACACATGTGAAACCACAAACACGGAACGGCGGCTGAACTAAATGGATTAGGATTCTTAGAGGTGATGTCAACATAGAGACGCCTGTACGGATGTGCGTGCGGTGATGGTGTGTGCCAAAGCCTTACTGCAGGGAGCAGAGGCATGGAGACGAGCTGCTTGACTCCTGCCATGTCTTCACAGCGGAGGCTTGGATGCTGTAGCGACGATCGGCGTGTGTTGTTTACGCAGCCTCGCTGTGATTGAACTCGGTGGAAAACAAACAGAACCGTTACGCTACACTTGCGTGTGTTCACACTCATCCTCAGAGAGACAATTATTTGGGAAAAAAAAGAGAGAGAGAAGAAATTAAAGCATGCCATATGTAAATATGAAACCAGTGAACGCTCCATTAGAGCTGTGATGGGGTCTCCTCTGACTTGAACCCTGCTTGTTGTGTTTGTTTGGTTTGTTGTGTTGTGATCCGGCTGCAACAGCAGGGCCTCCATTTACTCAGGGTTCTCGGCAGGTCAGTGCATTAAAGGCAAAACGCTGAACGCTGCTGGATATGAGGCTATTGGGGATGGCGAGGAGTTATTTTATGTGGCACTCAGTGGTAAATGTTGGAGGACTTCTTGGAGTAAACATACAACCCCATGCTGACATATTCAGAAAAGACCATACCCAAAGCTACGTGCTGACAGAGCGACACAAAAAGTGATAGACTCAAAAAGTTCAGCACTGATGAGTATTTTTTTTAAGCTACATAAGTCGTCTTTGTGTTTTTTGTTTTGTTTTTTGGCTGCTAGCTGGTCTGTGACTGCATATGAACCAAAGGGGACAGTGATTCAAGCTTTCACCACATGGAGAATTAGCTCGGAAGTGTGAATCAATAATCTCCGAAGGATGTGAGAAACAGGGGTGCACCTAGAAATTCTGGCCTCCTGGAAGTTGCTCAAAAGCTTTGCTGTGGCACCGTCAAATCCTCACTGATCTCCAAGGCTTAAGCCCCCACCCTCCCACGCCATTTGAAAATGCATTTTTGGTCAATGTATCTTCTTTTTGATGTTTCATGGCACAGTTTGTCATTGAATGGACCTTTTAAAGCTTTCAAAATGTATTTTTTATTCTTTATGCATATTTGTAACACTTGCACATTTCATAAATAGAACCTGTCTGACAAAGTGAAATGGGCTAAAAGATCTATTATGCCGCAATATAAAACACAACTGGGAAACAAAGTCATTCTATCAGTGTGGAAAGGGTTACAAAGCCTTTTCTAAGGTTTTTTGACTCCAGTGAACCACCAAGAGATCCGTTATCCACAAATGGATAAAATGTAACCATAACTGAGTGGATGTGTCGAGTATGGCCTGGAAGTTAAAATAGGATACACTACCAAAGGTGGCTGAGACTGACCAAACTGATATCCTGTGAGACTTCTAGATATCAAGATGCAAACTGGTGAACTGGCTAACCAACTGGACATAGTAGTTGTGGACAAGCAGAAGAAGACAGCCATAGTGACAGATGTAGTTAACCAAGTGATAGCAACATCAGGACGAAGGAACATAAGTAGCTTGAGAAATACCAAGGGCTGAGAGAAGATTTGGAAGTTAATAGAGGTCCCAGTGGTAATTACAGCACTCAGTGCAGTGACCCCCAAACTGGCGAGTGACTCCAGCAGATCCCAAGAATGATATCTGAGATCTCTGGGGTGGCTGTAGCTCAGGTGGCAGAGCAGGTCAGCCACTAATCAGACGGTCAGTGGTTCGATCCCAGGCTGCCTCCTGGCTGCATGCCAAATATCCTTGGGCAAGATACTAACCCCATGTTTGCCTACTGGTGGTGGTCAGAGGGCCCGGTGGCGCCTGTGTCCGGCAGCCTCGCCTCTGTCAGTGCGCCCCAGGGCAGCTGTGGCTACAATGTAGCTTGCCATCGCCAGTGTGTGAATGGGTGTGTGAATGGGTGAATGACTGAATGTAGTGTAAAGCGCTTTGGGGTCCTTAAGGACTAGAAAAGCGCTATACAAAGGCAGGCCATTTACCATTTATCTCTGATCTAGTGCAGGAACAGCAAAGATACTGTGCATGACCTTCAAGCCCCAGGCCTCTGGTAGAGAGGAAATGTTATTTTTTTCAGTGTCATCAGTGATCACAGGGATCTGTGCAGTTCTTCATAGACTTATATTGTAATGCAAATGTAATGTAATGGTATTTGTAGCTTTTACTGGTGAAAACTGAACAGCTACCCCTGTTAAAATAATTTGGTTCTAAATAATCTGAGAATAAATGTAAGCAAAACTATAACTGTCAACATGTGAATGCACAAGCAGGTGAAAACTAATCCCATGATTTACATGTGACCCAGATCCACCTCAGAGTCATGTCCTTGTGCACCTCCTGTACCACCTCCAGCACGCTGTGAAAATTCTAGTCTGACCACTCATGTCACAAACGGGACCTTTCAACTTTTTTATTTTGGTGACGCGATATGCAAATAGTGTCATGTGGAACAAGCCAAAGTTCAGGATTTTGCTGTCAAACGTCTTCAGTAACTTTAGAATGTGATATAGAACATAACTTCTTTTTATAACAGTTATTAGGGTGATTAAACATTATCCAGGTTACTGCTGGTCTCTGACTGACTGTCTTTGAGTAATGCAAATCACAGATAGTTATCTCACTGCTGAGGAGCATCATTAATATGAGCTTTTTCTGACACATAATCATATAACTGTTCATGTAAGAGTGAAAAGCAGTTCACAGTTTCACAGTTTCAATATGACAATGACTCAGAAGCTTGCTGTAGGAAGTTGAATAATTCACAGCTGAATGCTCCCTTTGTTGGCATTCTTTTTCTGTCAGATATGAAGGCAGGCGCAGACAGGTGTGTTGCTGCCAGTTGGAAATATGAAGACGTGGACAAGAAACTCAAGAAAACACTCCAGATAAAGACTCCTCTCAAGAGTCTCGTAATTGCCGCTGAGCTAAGATAACCACATTCAAAAAAACAAAACAAAACAAGAAAAACCTCAGTGACATGCTATCACAGACGCCATCAACATGTTCTTAATTAAACCGCTTCTCTACTTTGAAATATATACAATAGAGGGAAAAATCAATAGGTTTACTTACTAAAAGTATTGAAAATAGCTTGTCAGACGATAAATAAGTGATACTACTGCATCATGTGCCAATAAAATCGGGGTAATAAAAACGTGTATTTGTGTTCGCGTTCCTTTGGAGGCTGAAGCAGGCAAATACAGGGCTGGTAAAAAAAGGTGGATGCAAGTGTCACATCACTCACATCAGCATTAGCAATACAATCAAAGCCGTGCGCTCAGATTTCAAAGTGGAATTTTCATCGTCTGCCAAGAGTGTCGCAAGCCATGCTTGCTTCTTTGAAATGGATTATCAAGAGGTACTACAGCATATTGTCACAAGGGGGCTGTCACTTTTGCCAGCTGCTGAGTGTATCTGGCACAGCTGGCCCGCTCCTCGCTCCAACTTCCTCTCTGAAGAAGAAGAACAGTGCAGTAAGGTGTTGTGGAAGCAAATTCCCAAGGGGAACCTGGGTTGCTGCACATTTTATACACAGTCTGTTTCCCAAACTGTGATCCTGAAGTTTTAGAAACCAGAAACATCTGTATTAGAGTTACACTCAGTCGCACTTTTTTGTTTGTTTTCTTTGACATTTTTATGTTTTTCAATAACAGTCATAGAGATACAGACAGAAATTATGGAAAAAAGAGAGAGAAAGGTGGATGAAACACAACAAATGTCCTTTTGCTGGGAGTCACACACATTATCCAAGTATGTTAAGTTAATTTCATCCAAGTGTAGTTGGAATTCTTTTGACACAATACCAGGACAACTCTCAACTCTCTCCTTGCTGATCCTTGACATTTTCTCTTTTCAAACACTGCCAACTCTTATGATGTGTTTTTTTTGTGTGTGCAAAGACAGAAGGAGATAAAACACATACGAAAAGCAGTCCGTGTTTCTGATTGAGCTTTACCCCGCGTCCTAATTCTCAATGAGAGAGTCACATTGTCATTATACAGGTTTGGATCAACTCATCAGTGCATACAGTGATACTTACAGGAGGCATGAATGTAGTCAGCATTAATGTTTGGTGACCTTTATGGACACCATGAAAATCTGAATTCCACTTAGAAGGAATTGGGATGTTTCCGTGGATTCTGTGGCTGGGTTGAAGCCACGAGTGTATGCTCGTGTCAGTTTATACCATATCTGAGTGATGTATCAGTACAGCGGCTCGGGGATTTCCAGATTGTACAGAGGGAGATGCTGCAACAGCCTGAAACAAAGAGACTTTCTGCAGGAAAACTGTTGTCTGACTGCTAACATTTATTCAAGAGAATACAGCAGCAAGTCTGGTGCTTTCAGTACCAGTGGGTGGCTGGGTAGGTCATCTAGTGTACTAATTAGTTGGTGGTTCGATACCTGGCTGTTCCAGTCTGGATGCCTTGAGCAACATACTGAAGTTGAGCCCGATGTGTTTATCAGACTGTGAATGTTAGATTTAAAACAAGCATTTAGGCATAGAACAAAAGCACTTGTACGAATGTTTGTGTAAAAAAAAGCAAAAAGCCATGTACGAGCTGGACAGAGAAACATGAACCATGAGGTTCAGAAATAAGGCCCGTACAGATATAAACTTTTTTCTAAATCATTCTAAATTTCACCATTTAAAATGTAGTCATTGCACACCTTATAAAGGGAGGGGCTTTATAAAAACGCACCCAAATTGCCACAATAACTACCTCGATGTGTTACCAAGATAGATGCTGAGTAGCAAGACTTGCTGCTAGAAGGTACTTTAGTGTTGCCCGAGTACAACTCTGATGTTTACATCACAGGTTATGGTCGAGAATTACAAGAATTAACAGGAAGAGTTAGGAAAGCCTAAGTCTGATGAACTGTGGGAACTTTATATGTTTCACTTTACCACACCTTTTAGGAGTCTGAGCTGTATGCACGGAAGATAAAGACACAAGAGTTGTGGACATATAATTGTCTTCACTTGTCCGGAAGTCCAAAAGAAGGGCTTCAAAGTGAATCTGAATAAGGCTACAGAATGTGATGGAGTTTTATCTGGTGTTTAGGTTGTGTTTCTGTGCTCTGTTTTGGCCCATCCGCTTATCTTGATCCATTTATTCTGCACTGTGAAGCATGATCATCCTTTATCTCAAAGAAGCAATCTTGATAATATATACTGCTACTCACTAGCTGTCACTCACCTTGCTGCAACTCTGAATTTGTCAACAAAAGTAGGAACCAGAGCATGCAGTACCTTGCAAAACCTAAATGGAGTTCAGCACCCTCACAGTTTGTCAAAGTACAAACCAATCCACTGAGTAACTCTCGACAAATAAATAAATAAATATATGTATATATAT
>NW_005187517.1:890507-900649 GCF_000239375.1 Pundamilia nyererei | reverse complement strand
TCTGTATCCAGTAAGGGTCCTAAGGCTAGACCCCCTATGCTAAGCGAGCCTACCGCAGACATGAGCGAGACAGATAAATATATATATATATATATACACATATGTAGTTGTTTTTGCAACTAATATTGGGATGTATCTCCCCATAATCAAGCGTTATTATGTGACTGTGTTCCAGCGTTCACAGCAAACTACAGAATAATACACTGAATCGATACACTTCTTGATTACAATTTTCTCCCGGGAACTGTGCTCAATATATATTGTTAAATTGATTGTTAACGTCATGCCAGTGTTGCTTATATGCCAGAGGTGGAAAGAAAAATGAAACTCCGGAGAGATGTATTGTGAGAGAGTGGAGAGCTTAAGGGAAATAAAGGGGAGAAAAAAAGCACAACAAGGAAGAGGGAGAGCTATTCATACGTGTGAAGTGGCTGAGTGTAAGGGCAATCTATTTGCTACCAAGGCGATGACAGGAGTGGGCGGGAGTTCGATATCATAGCAGTGCAGAGGTGGAGCGGAAAATCTACCTTTCCTCTGTCACTGCTATCCGTCCACCCATCAGTCCATCTGTCTGACTGTACACGAAGAGGGAGGGGCCGGGAAGCCAGAGGCAGTCGAGTGATGTCCATCAGTCAGGAAAGGAAGGATGCGAGATGTGGAAAAACCCAGGCTGATGGATGGCTGAATAGTAGTGCAAACAGGGCTTGAGAGGAGGGTCACAGTGAGAAGAGATTATAAGTGGAGAGTGTCTTCTTTTGTACAGATATCCACGCCTCATCTGATACTAATATGATCTGTATCTGCATGCAATTTTGTCTGGGTAATGGCATCTGCTCTGCTCTCATTACCACCTGGGGACAACCTTTAACTTAAGGGTTGGCAGAAAGAGCTGGCTCGCCAAATCAGTTAATGCAAACTTAATAATACGTTGATCCCCCTCTTTCCTTTTTGAAGAAATTAATGAAAAGGAAATAAAAGCCCCAGCCCCAATGCTATTTGCTCACTACGCTTAAAAGCTGTGTCTGTGACAATAAACCAACTAATCTGAACAAATTCTGTCAATATTTACCAATATTTGAAGAGTGGTCAAATATCCAGGCAGAACTATGTTAGAAGCTTGCTGATGGCTACCAAAAGCATCTGAAGAGTCAAGTCAAGTGGCTTTACTGTCATTCCAACCATGTGCAGTGGTACAGTACACAGTGAAATGAGACAACGTTCATCCAAGACCATGGTGCTACATATAATAGACAATTAACACAGGACCACATAAAGTGCAATGTGCAAAGATACATGAAAAACAAAGACAAGACAAAACCATACAGACACAAGACAGTGCAGACACAAGAGTGCAATAGAAATGTGTAAAAGACTGAGTATTGTGCAAAAAGTCACTTGGTGTATGAAAGTCTGTGTGTGTGTGTGGGTGTCTGTCTGGAGTGGCTTTTGTGTGCTGCTGCCGTGCCGCCACAGTTAACTAACTAAGAGTGACGTGTAACCAAATACTATTGGGGGTCTGTGTGTACATTTGACCTCGTGTGGTTTAGAGTCCAAAATAAATTCAACTTGTGCACCAAATTCTTTTTTTTAATGTCATTAGACTGATCAGTCTGATCAACCTTGTACATTTGATTTTCATTTGTATCCACTTATCTCTTATTGACTTGACAAAATATCATCGCTTATGACTCCCAAAAAATATTGTTGGGTGAAATTCCAGTGTGTATGGGCTTTGAACATCACAGCTACTTCCATGTTTTGAAACTATGCTCTAACTTATTGGTCAAATCTTTAATTATGGCGTTTAGAAGAAAGATGGAGAATCTGACGGTGCTAACATAGCTTGTTTCAGACAGTAAATAAACTGGAGGGTTGCATCAGGCCTAATCCATATTTAAGTTAAATATGGTTTATTTTGAATAGTTAATTGTAGACATAGACACCCAGAATAAAAAAAATATCAAATTGCAAATGATCACCTTTAGGATATCCATTTCTACCACACCAATGGAAGGTGCACAGCAATGGTTTACTGAGCCTCAGGACAAGTGACAGCTCATCACGATGAGTGACAAGCATCGAAGTGCACAGGCGTTTTAATCGCCACTGACTCAAACCAGAGAATGAGGATATCACCCGGCCCACACTCACACACTCCCACCAGACAAAAATTCACATGTGCATATATACACTGACTTTACCATGTAAGCATATATCATTTTAATTTGACTATCTGTCATTCAGTTGACAGAATGTTTTTCATTTAGATGAGGACAGTGACACTGCACCATGTGCAAGGTCAGATAGTGAAAGACATTTTTTCACTGTAGCTAATAAATACATATTCCACAGGTTTACCGAAGGACACTGGTGTACCGAAGAGATGTAGGCAGTATTACTTGGTTCTTGGGCACTGATATGCATATTGTGTAAGTTCACACTTTGCAAGAGCTAGCTGAAAGTTTACAGATTCAGATGAGCAGAGCCACATCATATCTTGTATTTTTCAGAGAACTGCTCTAAACAGTTTTTTCCAGAACCTTCTGCTACCACTCATGAAGCAATGAAAATACAGGTGCAATGTGTGCAAATGTTTTCCACTATGTAAACAGTGTGCCATAAAACATTCAGTTGGTTTTGAAACATAATACAAATGTTGTACGGCACATGGTCTTACATTCTGGTCATTTGTTTTCGTCACACAACTATATATAAAAGACATACATAGCACCTGTGACATCACCCAGGATCACTCAGGGTTATGCACTACAATTCTGCAACCATGAAAAATTGGCATTGCATGGTGGGTAAAAATCTGATGGTGTTTTGCTATGTCTGTGATTCCATCGATTCTGACAAAATTCCCAACAGCATTAGCAAAAATGCAGCTCCAAACCATGTCAAAGCCTCCACCTTGGCCACATATAGCTGTACACACTCTCCTTACCTCCTCCATAAAAACGACAGTGTGAACCAAAAATGTTCAAATCTGGTTTCATCACTCCATTTGACTTGTTAACTGCTGATTTTAAGCCTTTTCTCCCTATTTCCCATTCTTTCTAATAATGACAGTTACCCTTCCACTGAGACCATTCATCATGACACTTTGGCAAATCACCGAACACTCGATGTGATGTGTACATTTAAACACAAGATCCTGAAGGCTGTTGAACAGGGTTATTTGTGACAATTTGTGATATATTCAATAGATGGAGTGTTGGATGGATGAGCTGATGGATGATTATTTTTCTGTACATCAAATTTAGAAAAAATAAATAAAGATAAAACCAAATCATACTACTATCAACAAGGATTCAATAAAATAGGGCAATATGAGAGAATCCATCACTAATGCATCCAACACCTGAGTTTTTCCTTTTTCTATGAAGGAAGCAATACAGGGCTACAAAATATACAGAAACACAAAATATACATTCAAGTGAAGAAATAACCCTTTACCTTGTAGGTAAACCAGTTAATTAAAATCTTCTTAATTTACAATGCTCTTTGTTTTAAGTGTGGTGGTAAGGAAGTAAAAAGCATTCTGAGCAAACTTGGTGGAATTCTGTAAATATCCTGGATGTTCCCAACAGACTGAGAGGTGACAGGATATGATGCACGTTAGTATATTACTTTTGCACAGTACAAAAATTGGAGCCATGACTTAGAAAATGAATATGAATACAGATTGATACCAGCAAATAGCAAAAGATAGCATAGAGTCATTAAGTGTTTACCTAAGTCACAGATCCAGTGAGCAGCATATTCAGAAATCCTGTGATGCTGGCTGGTCTAAGAACAGGTTTTGAAACAAACCTTTAGAGAAAACTGGACAGTCGGCGTATATTTAAAGGTGTAAAGAATTAAAATGAGGTCTAAAGAAAAAGAGTCAGAGGACGTGGACGACGAACTGACCTGAGACATTTGTGGAAGGATAAAGGCAGAAGGTAAACTAGAAAACTGTGTAAAAGAGGGCAGAGGGAGAATGAAAATGGGAGGAGAGAAGCAATGCCTAAAACCGAGAGCAACGCTCGAGTTTACTTCTAATGGGAAAGAAAAAAAGCGCTTTACACATAAACAAGTAAATGCACACACACACACACTACACCTGTCTGATGTTGAGGAGTGTTTGTATGTTGGGTCACACTGACTGAGTGCTGCAGGTGTTATTTACTCATGCTTGTATGGCCTGCCACTATGCCATGAAAAAAGCATTGATGGGCTGGTTTCAAAGAGCCTTACCTGCTCTTTCAGCATCAAAAAGTGCACTTAGGAGCCTCTGTAATTTTCCATCCCTTTCCTCGGCTCAGGTCATATTATGATGAGCAATAGTCCCCTTCTCTCCCTCTTTCCCTCTCATCCTCAATCCAGCTGCCTGTCTTTCATTCACCCCACACTTCGTCTCTGTCCTGGATAATTCACTAGCTACACTCAAGCTTTGTTGTATTAATAACAACTGTTGACTTAACAAACAAAAAAACAAAACACGCTCCTGATAGTGATTTAGTCGTAATCAGAGTTTTCTACAGAAATGTGTAAGATTAAGGTGTAAATGTGCTGCAGATGTACTGGAGATGTAATCATTCAAAGGCACATAAAAAACAAGGTGTAAATGCAGTGTGCTGCCAATCACCATGCAGCTATGATTACATAACGACGATAATCACGGATCGAGGTCACACGTGACCTGCAGCTTAGATGGTAACACCAAAGATGCTCGTGGAGTGAAAACAAACCATGTTTCCTTGTTTTTTTGGTGAAAAGTCTTTCTGAGGAATTCTTTCACGAGGCGTGCAAACCTGTTTAAATATGCAGCAGCTCTTCACATTAAGTTCATTAACTGTTTTGTCTAAACTTCAATATCAACGTTCAAATGTCCATTTCAAAGCATGTAACAGTTTTTTTTACATTTCTGAAAGCTGCTCACAAAATATAAATATAGCTTGTAAAGTACTTTCCCCACATGACTCGTCACTGTAAAGAAAATATTGTAATATCTATTCTGAAAAAGACTATAGATAGAGGTCTGTAAATTCCGCTACTTTCCTTGGAAAAATACAAAAACAAGAAGGTCTGGTAAATGTGGGCCTGCGTTGTAAAGCCTTTAGCAGAACTGCTTTTATGTCAAGGAAAAAATTAAATGATTAAATGTTAAATACGTCTAGTAGTGTAGTGCAGTTAAGTTCTAGTCATTTCTGGGGCATTTAGCTAGCTCTAAAAAGCAGGTATGTGTGATTTTGCGTTGCATCTGTAAGTTTATGGACCCACCTTGCTAACCAAGCTAGCTACTGTTAGCTACTAACTTAGCATTGCCCCTTCTTGTCCAAACACGTTCACATCTAGCTCTAAAAGACTAAAAAGGCAGTGGCCATAATGCCAAATTCAAGGCCTCAAAAACAGGCATATGCACAGATAGACACCAGGTGGTGCTTAAGACCTTTTGGTTCCCCCCCCCCACAATCTTTTTTTGATAACAGAAAGAATTCGGTGATCTTTAGTCAGTGGTAATATTAAACATTAGTTCTCAACCTATTCTTCTCATGCTCGTCTGCTTATACAGAATTCACATAAATCTATAGAATTTTTTTTTATCACTTTCATTGCTTGTAATCTTTTGAATTATTAAGAACTCACAATCTTCACTGTGTTGGATGAAAACAAAGTACGTACTTGCAGTCGTAGCGCATGTACAAGTGGAACAGGTGTCTGGTGGTGCATGTGCTCCACAGATAAGAGCTTTTTTCTCTTAGTGCACTGTTCAGTTGTATATGCAAGACAAAAGAATACCTCAAAGTTTGGGTACAAGTCCACGAGACAGGAGGAGCAGCATGTTGTGTGTGTGTGTTTCTGACCTGCTGCAGAGGAAAAACAGAAACAGCCAGAGATGACAGAGTTAGTCTTTTCATGAATTCCTGACTTGTTTGAATAATTAACGCACCACCTGAATGAAATCTTCATAGAAACAGCATCAGTGGAAAATAAAACAAAAATGGAAGACATAAAAAAGACCAAAGTTTGCACTTAAAGTCAAATATGGTTGTAAGTTACTTAATTATCTATTTATGTTTTATTGGACCTTAAATATTATCTATTATTTTAAAATATATTGCATTTGCCAGTAGCAGCAAGAAATGGCAAGAAAGACAGGTTACCAAACTAAAAGAAAGTAAACTATAGCAGATAGCCCAGGGTAGCAGCTATTTGTCTGGGACATGGTTTTTCAACTAAAAAAAATAAAATACAAACAGTTAAGTAAAATAAAAATACAAACTAGACTTTAGAAAAAAATGTAAACTAATTGAAATGATTTTGTGAAATTAAAACAAAAATAAAAACACACAGTGTCATTAGTTTTTGTATCTGTTAGTCTGGAACAAATTTTTCCAAACTTTTGCTTCTTACATAAGCCATCCATGCAAAAATATTTAAAAAGATTAAAACTAACAGTGAAACTAAACTACAGTAAAACTATAATTCTGAATAATTTAATTCAGAGGCAAAACTGAGTCAAAATGAGCTAAAATTAAAACTACTTAGAAAATACAAAACGACATAAACTCTGGTCTGTTATTATTATTATTATTACTAAACCCTTTAAACAGATAGTCTCAATGAGCATTTATAAGCAGAGAAGTATTTGAATCCAGTTTTCAGTTCAGTGTGAACAACAGCTAGTGTTAAAATGTCCTGCGGACTGTCATTGTAAGTACTTTGCTTAATTTCAGTCTGGGAGCAGAGGTAAGCAGGCTCTGGAGCCTTGTAAATAAACATCATACAATGATGCTTGCCTCGATTTTTTAGGCAGCACCAACTTTTTCATATACAGTGGGGCAAAAAAGTATTTAGTCAGCCACCGATTGTGCAAGTTCCCCCATCATGCTATGGGGCTGTTTTTCTGCCAAGGGGACAGGACGACTGATCCGTGTTAAGGACAGAATGAATGGGGCCATGTATCGTGAGATTTTGAGCCAAAACCTCCTTCCATCAGTGAGAACTTTGAAGATGAAACGAGGCTGGGTCTTCCAACATGACAATGATCCAAAACACACCGCCCGGGCAACAAAGGAGTGGCTCCGTAAGAAGCATTTGAAAGTCCTGGAGTGGCCTAGCCAGTCTCCAGACCTCAACCCCATAGAAAATCTGTGGTGGGAGTTGGAAGTCCGTGTTGCTCGGCGACAGCCCCAAAACATCACTGCTCTGCAAGATCTGCAGGGGGAATGGGCCAAAATACCAGCTACTGTGTGTGCAAACCTGGTAAAGACCTATAGTAAACGTTTGACCTCTGTTATTGCCAACAAAGGTTATGTTACAAAGTATTGAGTTGTATTTTTGTTATTGACCAAATACTTATTTTCCACCCTAATTTACGAATAAATTCTTTACAAATCCTACCATGTGGATTCATAGATTTTTTTTTCACATTCTGTCTCTCACAGTTGAAGTGTACCTCTGGTGCAAATTACTGACCTCTGTCATCATTTTAGGTGGGGGAACTTGCACAATCGGTGGCTGACTAAATACTTTTTTGCCCCACTGTAAGATACAATAGTGAGTAAGAAAAGAATCACCTGTGATGAATCATAATGCACAGGGTTGGCTGGAGCTCAGGAGGTGGGGCAGGTCATCCACTAATCAGAAGGTTGTTGGTTGCTCCAGTCTACATACTAACCACAAGTTGCTCCCTAATGCATCTATCGGAGTATGAACGTGTGTGAATGTTAGATAGAAAGCAAAGAAGTGCTTGTGTGAATGGATGTGAATGAGGCAAGTTGTGTAAAGTGCAATATATAAAAATCAGTCCACTTACCTTTCACCAGTCCAGAACCATGCAAATATACAGAATATCACCATAATCAAGCACAAACAAATTTGTGGATTTTTTAAATGATCTTACGACTTGGAATAAAGTGGTTTTAAAAAGTGAGGCTAGCACGTATTTATTGTAACTGATTAGAGGCTCATTCTGGTACCAGAAATAAACAATACTTCAAAACTGAGCGTTTATGAGAACAAGAAGACAACATCAGAACCTATATGTAGAATTTTTTATTAGAATAATCATGAATATTTTTCTGTATTTATAGAAAGTTTCACAAGTTGGGAACATATACTCGAACTTTTTCACGTAGTGTTGTTTAATCCCTCTGCGGCTTGTCAGGGAAACATGAAAACGAGCACGTTTGAAGGCAGTAAACAACAATGTGTATTTCAGACACATTAATTGCTTAATTGCAGAGGGTATTTTATCCGCCATATTAACATAAGCAATTCCTTGGAAGGATAGTGCTAGCATAGCAGAAAATTGTCCTGAGGGTCTTTGGGGAATTAGAAAGGCAGACTGCATGACGTGGTGGAGGGAGAAGTCTAAGCTAGCGGAACCAACATTTGAAGCTTTTCCCCCTCCTCCTAATTATGATCCCTCTGTGCACTCTTTTTCCTCAGCTCTTTTTTTCCTCATCACCCTTTCAAAGCCCGTTTCATTCGCTCGGAAAGGTCTGGTCATGTGGAAAATAAGCTTTTCTTTTTATTATTATTATTGTTATTATTATTATTTTTTGTGTACTGGTGAAGATACATCTTCCTCACACAGTGTGACATCAAACTCCTCTCATAACTTAAAGTGAAAATTTTGACTCAGATAGAAGTGACATCTTTACACAATCTAATTGTTTTACTTTATCGCTTGTCAAAGTAAAAGCTTCATTCCCATGACTTCAAAGTGCCCTCAGTCTGGCAGTGCGAGCAGTAATTCCTCTGCTTTCCAGACACTCTTCAATCTCTGCTGTTTACTTTTTGTATTTATTTCTCACAGTTGTTCCTCTTCTCTCATTTCCCTCCAAACATTGCCCACCCATCCAGCGTGAAACAAAGAATAAAATCTCCTAAACGAGATCACCCGCCATGTAATCTCGCCAAATAAATGACGAACACCCGCTGCTTTAGAGAAACGCTGGCCGCAAACGACTCCCGCTGTCCGTGATGGCAGCTTGTGTGCACGACTAAATGCACCACGCTGATGGCAGCCAAAGCATGGCGAGACGCTCCGCTTTCATTTCTATTTGCCCTGTGCTGTTTGCTGACTCCGGAGATGCTTGCATTAATGGGAAATAGAAAGTAATGAAAAGCCAAAGGAAGAAATCAACCTTGTCTTCCCTCCCTCCCTGCTCGCTTCTCTATCTCTCCGTACCTGCTGCGAACATGCACATTACCACATCGTCCTCCAACGCTTGCCACCTTGTCCAGTTGGGCTCATTACAATGATAAAGGTCTGTGAAATAGCCCCGATCTTTCATTCTCCGGGCTCGGTCCTTGTCAGCACTTTCCTCCCAGATATTGTTCGGGTAAATCTGCCGACACTTCCTTCACATTTTCTCTCTCTCTCTCTCGTCTAACGTAAGTCAACTGTCGTTCATCTTTACTGTAGTCAAAGGCCACAATAAAAGCAACTGTATCACAAGTCATTGTGACTCCAGACTTATATCTGCTGTGAGCTATGACAGGCTGCACTGCTTTCACTTAATGCCATTTTCTTTGCTTGGTTATCCTTCTGCCCTTTGCTTTCTACCAGTTTTGATTGTTTTCACCTATAAGTCCATGTGTCATCGTGGCAAAATGTGGTTGCGGAGATGCCTATTGTAGCAGGAACCATCAGTTTGTCCTTTGACAGGTGTTTATATGTGAACCTGTCATCTGTCAATAGAATCACCAAGAGATAGCCATGACACTTTACAGTTGTGCAGTTGAGATCAGAACAGTTTGAGGATGTAAGAAGGCCAAATGCATACTGTGCCTTCGCCTGGATCATCAATTTACACTCAGCACAAATGTCTGGTGGGTCCCGGCCAGCGTGTTTCTCTGATCAGGCTTTTTTGCACTTTCTTTAGTAATCAGACACATACACATGTATGGAGAGAAATTTGCCACCAAAGGGTTACAAATAAGTACGATATGAACGAAGCAATCTGAAAACATGTAGAAATACATACATCCAAACCTGAGTGAATACACAAAATCTGTTAAGTTCAGAATCCTATAATTTTACCTGTCAAAAACCTTTCTGTGAAAACTACACGTAACATCTCCATCACAAAACCATAACCTCCTAAGACCCAAACTCTTCCAGAGCATGCATTTTTAATTTC
>NW_005187517.1:856912-889369 GCF_000239375.1 Pundamilia nyererei | reverse complement strand
TATCGTGAGATTTTGAGCCAAAACCTCCTTCCATCAGTGAGAACTTTGAAGATGAAACGAGGCTGGGTCTTCCAACATGACAATGATCCAAAACACGCCGCCCGGGCAACAAAGGAGTGGCTCCGTAAGAAGCATTTGGAAGTCCTGGAGTGCCTAGCCAGTCTCTTACCATTGTGTTTCAGTCCAGTTCTTGTGTAATTTGGCATACACCAGTCTCTCCTGGTTTTTCCTCCTTCCAATAATGGCTTCTTGACAGCCACCCTTTCACTGAAACTATTTCTGATGAGGCTTTAGCCAACATTAGATGGATGAACTGAAATCTCAGGTCCTCTGTCAGAGCTTATTTTTTTCCTATTTCTTAAGGACATGGCTTTCAGACAATGTTCTTCTGCTTTAGAAGTGCTACTTCTTTTATTCCCATATCCGGGAAATTTTTTCCCAGATATGCCAACTTTTCAGCTACTGGCTCTTTGGGAATCCCCTTGTTGGTCCAAAAATGCTATTTTATGCCTGTCAAACTGTGTTATCTTTGGTTTTTTCTGTAGATGTAACTAAAGAAATGGTAACAAAATATGTGTTTTTGCGACAGCCTGCTAGGATCTAAGTGCCTAGAGTTAAATGGTTTAACAAACAAAAAAAAATTCCTCTGACAATAGTCAGGTACTAGGATAGGACTGAAAATGAGTGAAAATAGTGGCTCAAGACTTTTAAACAGGATTGCACATTAAGACTTGTTAAACATGGTGGTTAATACCCTAATCTATAGAATGTTACATTTTGCAATGATTTGGGTTTATGGGATTGAAATGTATCCATACTTAAGGTCAACATGCTTGGTTGTTAGGATGGATATTTTTTTTATACTTGTGACTGAAAGTGGCAAAAGAGACAATCAAACAAAGATCATGGATGATATATACGATAAAAGAATCCAGGCCCAAAGACCTTAATAAGTCAAGCTGTGTTTCTCCTGCTTGGAAACAGACTCAATCTTGAAGACAGATTGGACTGTTTTGCAGTAATCTAGCAGACATCATGTAGTGTCTTTAAATTGCCACAGTTCACCAGAAAAACTTTAGTGTCTGGATAACTGAAATTACCAGTGTGGGCAGGGCAAAAATCAAGCCAACATCCCCCGATAATACCACTCCCGTGACGGCATAGTGAGAAATCTGTCCGTTGTCCACATCCACATCAGCTATCCAAACTTTGTTTTTTCTTACTGATTACCAGATCACAGACTCTCAGGGCACTCCTATAACTATCCACAGCCGTTTGAAGGGGGCACGGCAGTATTGATCGAGCTGAGACTCATCGCTCCCAGCTATCTTTATATAAAAATCTCAAGTTTTGACATAAAAGGTTTGATGTGAGAAAGAAAAAAACAAACAAACTGTTGCACAGTGACAGCCAACTAGCCAGAGCTGGTGGGAGGTATGCAGCACGATGAGCAGCACGATGTGGAAGACTTATTTTGTTAATATGCCTTACAAATCTTCTGCTCCATTAAAGGTATAGGCAAGGGTCTCGTTAATTGCTGTGCTGACACATGACTGCTCCAAGTTATTTTCTTTTTTTAAAAAAGAATTAGGTATAGTTTTTCTTCCCTGCTTAGAATATTAATCACTTTCAAATTTCACATCAGTAGCATTGCTTTCATTAACACTGAGTGTGCAGCTCATGGAGGAGGATGCAGGTGGTAACCGGGTTTGTAGAGGTACACAAACAGAAGTACAACATTTGACCATGAGACAGTCTCCTGTGTGGTTGGATCTACTTGATCTACTTCACCAAAAAATACCCCTTATGGTAGGAAAAATAACTTTCTTAGGGTAAAATATAACCTTCTACAATTACATTTTATTACATTGTGGAAGGAGACATTTTTCCATGGACTTCCAACTTGTCTAAGGTGAACAACAATTTATAGGAACTTGAAACAATTAGTCTTCGACAGTATATGTGATATTCAGGTATAAAACTGCAATAAATCAATAAATAAAATAAAAGCTACACTGGTATGGTGACTGTAGATTAGGGATTTGCCAACTCTTACCATTGGGTTGTGTAGCCACTGTTCACTGCAGACCAGCTTCAGTATGTGAACTGCTGATGCCCATAATGGATGCTGGAACAGTACAGACAATGTCAGCCATGTCAGCAGTAACCTGGTCTAGAAAAAGTTCTGTCAGAATAAAGTGGTATAACCATTCCCTCAAAGGTATGTGGATATTCACCTACTTGGTAAATCTGGAGCTTATTTTAGCATCACTCTGGGTATTTTCTTATTGACAGATTGTAACTTTAAATGTAATTTATGCAAATATGAAATTAGGGATACTACATCTATTGCAACTTAATCTATAACTTGCTGCTGGGAAGATTATACTGCACTACACAAGCTACAGATGATGTGCCAGAGGCGATGGCATATTGGTGGATTCAAGTTTTTGTTACAAAATCCATTGAATGGAAAGAAGATAATCACTCTCTCTCTGATTTTTCTAGAGCACTGCCAAAAATATGGTTGGGATTTCTAAATGTATACTGTAATATTGGTCAAACTGAATAGTAGTACCAGCTTGCTTGAAGACAAAATATTAAATCATACATTTTTTTAATGTAAGGAACACAGGCTTAAACAATGAATTGTATTGTCCTGCCTTCCTTCCTTCACTACACATCCAGCAACAGCAGATGACTGCCTCTCCCCGAGCCTGCTTCTGCCTGAGGTTTCTCCCTGTTAAATGGGAAATTTTCTATCCCACTGTTGCCAAATGCTTGCTCACAGAGGGTCGCCTGATTTTTTTGGTTTTCTCTGTATTATTGTAGGGTCTTTACCTAGCAATATAAATCACCTTGGGATCACTGTTATAGAAATAACACTGAATTGAACTGACTTGAATTATGTTCCCTTCCATTTTTCTTTACATGTCATTCTAAAGAACTTTCATGCGATAGGCACTACTACCAGGCTTACGCTGGCACTTTTTTCCTTTTCTTTTCTCCATGGCACACATATCAGTCCCCTTGATACAGGGAAAGAAACACACAGAGATCCCACTCTAGCATGAAAATCAAAGAGCTAAATCCAAATAACAGAACACAGTACTATTTTAAGACTATTATGATTAGGGGTTCACAGTTAGCTTTCGAGCCACTGGTGCTGAAAATATTTTGCACTTGTGATGCTGCGTGGCACTTTGAGTAAAAGCAGCCACCTGATGGCATGATATTGGTTTCACCTATTTCTGCCATGAATAGGAAATGTGGCAGCGGCAGAGCCCGGGGATACTGTAGTGC
Source organism: Pundamilia nyererei (assembly GCF_000239375.1). Taxonomy (NCBI): domain Eukaryota; kingdom Metazoa; phylum Chordata; class Actinopteri; order Cichliformes; family Cichlidae; genus Pundamilia; species Pundamilia nyererei. Next base: position 886,066 of record NW_005187517.1, on the reverse strand, counting down.
CACTGTTTAATCCATGAAAGTGAGAAGGGGATTGTACAAATGGTTATTTAGGAGCACTTGAATTATTTTGGTAGCCTCAGTCTGATCGTGTACGCCGAATATCCAGACATGACACGATTAAAGCCTCCAGCTCCGAGCGCTTCACTGTCACACTGTTTTTCCGTTTCAGTGCACCACCTTGGTTTTAAAACCTGCTTGGTGCGTACTGTATGCAGAAATAAACATTGCTCCTGTGACACATTTGAATGCACTGAAATGATGAACGGTTTGGATGTGTTGGTTACACGCCACCTACAATATGGCGTTGTTGCAACCGTTTTGGATCCACTTGTACTATTTAGAGCAATTTATTACTTTCTTTTATGTTTACTTGCTGGGTGTGTGAGGATAATCACTGCAACAGTGAGAAGGCTGCTAATGAGATTAAAACTGAGAAAATACACATCCAGATTTCCCACAAGCCACGAGGGCAGTTTCCTCTCTGATGTGTGCACTTATGTGTCTGTTTTTTGTTCAATATGTATGCATTTTAAATGAAAATGACGTGAAAACAAAGATCTTAGTAATTCAATATTAAAGCTCTCACCGTTTTTTCAGATTATGTTTTTTTATCCTTTGTTTCAGCTCCATTTGAGAAAGAAATAAGAAATAAAGGAAGGGAAGGAGAAAGTATTAATTTGAAATGAGGGAGACCTCAAAACCTCCATTATCACAGAATTTGTTTTGGTGTTTTAATACTTATAGAGTGGTAAATTCAAAATTAATTATGCATGAATTTGATGCATAAATTACGGGTTGAGACATGAGGAGGGAAAGCTCGCACGAAAATGGAAATCGGAGGCTATCAAAGGACAGTGTCGAAAATCTTTCACCGTGTGCAGAAGATGGGAAAATAAATGTTTATTTTCGGGTCACTGGGAATGTTAATTAGAAAAGCTTTTTTTTTTTTGTCTTTCTTACAAGCATGAATGTGTGCTGGGCTCCGAGCTGAATGGGACTGCTTCTGCAAAGCTATCTCTGATGCATTGTAAATGACAGCTTGTCAACGTAAAGGACATTTCCAATGACAGGTTGCCTGTTCCTCTAAAGATCATATCCTTCGACCTGATGGCTGCAAGGAGCAGCAATTTCAGCATCATTAGGGTGTACAGTGCACTAACTGGTGTTTGCACTGATTAGATATGCAGATATTATGTTTTTAATAGCCCCGTGCTGCACTTACACAGATGAAAACGCTATTAAAAATATCACTATGCAGTATATTATGCTCCATACAAGCTGCTACAGCAAAAAATAAACTAGAAACATTGGTCTTAGCTTAAGTCTTTGTGGATAGTGAATGATTACATGGCTCCGAGTTGTGTGTGTATGTGTGTGTGTGTGTTTAAGCTAGAGAGGCCCTAAATGACCAGTTTATTTCAATTTCTATCAGAGGCTCTGATTGCAGCCATAACCTCTCAACGAGCAACAGAGGAGAAGCCTTGTTCCACATCTGTCAGCTCCCAAACGTGCACTTTATTTGACAAACCGCTTACAGCAGCAAAACGCCGCATGATGGTAATCACACGACATGCGTTGCTCCCACTGCGGTTTTTACTTTTTGTCCCGCACCTGCACGGAGATTTCAGATGCATGCCAAAGACGGCTTTTCCTGAGGAAGACGTACGAGGAAGTGAAGTGCGCGTGTGTGTGCGTCTGTTTACTGTGTGCTTGGGACTCTAAACATGATTCACTGCAGGGGTTTGATCAAACTCTCTGCTGCAGCACAGTAGGGAGGAGGGATTCTTTATGGTGGCCAAAGGGGAAAAAAAGTACAAAGCCAACAAAAAAGCCGCTCTTCTTCTTGGAAGGTTAAAGTGCACGGACACTCTATTTTGCTCTGCTTTTCTACCGGTGAATGCAACTCAAGGTCTTTCTATGGTTGGTTAGTCCCGTGTACCCATAAAGAATGATTTATCGAAGTGCAGAGCTTCACTTAGCCTTCCAATTCTTCCACAGCCACTATACAATAACGTGTTTAGATACAGTGGCCTTCCACCAACTGCTGATCTCAATAATATGGAACGTGTTGTGTTTAGAGTACGCCCGCAGATTCGCCATCTGTTTCATATCTGCCACTCTGTTGAAAGAATTAAATAGGCTGATTATAGACATTATCAGTAAGTGCCACCCATTGTGACAACAGATGTGAATCGCTCGAGCAACGGCGGTGTAAAATGGTCCCATCCACGTTGGCCACAATCAGATGTTCCCTTCGTTCACTCAGTTGGTCGCATTCACACGCGCGAGTTATTATTTGGAAAATCCATCAACAAAGGAGATAAAAAGATAAAAGCAGAAAACAATACTTAAGCAGTCATTGTAGTGTCTAAGTATAAAGCAGGCCTGCCTTTTTTGACTTTCAAAATCGATCAAATCACTAACGGGGGGTTGGGGGGGGGGAGAAAAACATCAGGCCGTGTATTTCCATCTTGAACATTGATTCAGCAAACTATCCCTTTCCAGACGCCTTAAAATAATTAGGCCCTCAAAGTTAGCAGGGGAGAAGTATCCGACAATTAACTCCAGCCCTGTGCTCCTATGGCATTTAGTTTTCAGCGTGTTCCATTGTTAGGTATTGACTAAATGCCACATGGGCTTCGATCTCCCCCAACCCAACACTCCTCCCCCACCTCCCTGGCCATTAGCATGCCTCTGATTCCCATTTCATAACGCTGCTTCTGTGGAGGTGCGGTCAAATCTCTTGCATTACTGCTGTTTGTCAGGGCAGACTAAATGATGATGTGTTAGCGCTGCTGTGATATGAAGTGTCTCTCTGAGACTGCAGAAGACCCCCGTGATGCCACCTCTGTTCATTTGTAATGGATGGATTGACTGTGTTTCAGAAGGCAGACGATGCAGACTTTTTTCCGTGCAGTTTTGACCAGTGTATAGATCAATACCTTCTTTTTATGTATCAAGGTCAAAACCAATAAATGGGAGATTGAATACTAAAGAAGGTTCTAAGATTCTACAGTAGCTTGTAACATGATATAATAAAATATTCCAATATCTAATACACTGTACTGGGTGAAATCAGCATATGTGTTTATACTTGTTAGGTTTATTAAATGCAAGAGAAATATTATAAAGTGCTATTATAACTACAAAATGGACAAAATAGTTCTATTGAATATTATTATTATTGATAATAATAATAGCTATAAGCATTTAGGCAAGCTAGGTACAACTGGAGCCTAATACAACTGTGCTAATAAATATATTTGGTCCTTGCATGAACTATTAGTACGAAGTAAACCAATCAGAGTGATGATTCGCATCACTGCAATGTGTACTTTCTCTTCTGGGAAGATGCACATGAGGCTACAGGCTATGATGCAGCTTATACAGCTACATCATAGACGTAATGCAGAACTATAACTCAAGCTTTCAGTAAATACAACTGTCAAGTACCAGAGCTTGACACTGAAGTCGACGTAGAAGATACCTAATGGCCAATAGCCACACACTGGTTATAGACCAAATCCAGATACAGTTTTTTAGTAAGCTATTTTGAAGTAATTAGTCTGCTAATATTTTTGTGGGTGGTCATAGTAGAAATTCTGTATGCTTCTCTTATATTTCCTACCTTTCTTCCTATCTCTCCTGGTTGCTCAAAATGCAACGTTTGGTTCTTCCTGAAGACTGTTCTTGTTTAAAATGGGATTCTTCTTCCCCGCTGTCACCTAGCGTTTGATCCTTGGGGGTTTGTCCGTGATTGAGTCAGAAAGTGCATATGGTGTAAAAATCTGTAAATCAAATATGCAGAGCCATCCACGATGGCATCCTTAGGGGCCAGCCTTCTCTGGACCATATTCAGTGCAACTGCTGTTTTCAGATCGCTACATGAAAGCCCAGTTATATCACCCTGTAGCTGTATCTCAGTAATGCATGCTGGATCTCCTCTAGCATGTCAAAACAGTAATAATTAAACAGAATTTTCTTTTTTGTGAAGTAGACAAAGTTACAGCAAGGCAGATCAAGCAAGTAGTCCAGGCTCAGTCCGCTCTGAGCTGATATTTGCTGGCCTGCACTGACAAATATGTCTTAGGTCATTCGTACTGAATTTTTTTCTGCTAGGCAAAGTGGCACATTACACACTGACAGTCACCATGAACTATGACCTTGTAGTGCACAGAGTCACCCATGCTCATGGTCTTGCTTCTTACCTGACATGAAGCCTTTGTGCTAAGAAAATGTGGATTTTTCAACAGAAAACTGCTTGGTCATAACTGGAGATCCAGGTCTCATTTTGTCATTATCGACCAGACAAAAGTGAGATCAGTTTGGAAGAAAAGATCATGTTGGGACATTCTTTCTCTCTCTTTTTTTTTTTGAATTAGGGTTTCTTGTAAAATAAAGCTGTGCTTTCCAGACTCAGTGTCTGGTGGACAATATGTCATTGGAAGAACACCTACAAAATTAATCTACACCTGAATGCAGCCGCAATTAGTACCAGCACCCACATAGCACGCACATACACATACACATACATAAACACACACCTACAAAGACACAGACACAAAGAAATACTGTCTGCCTCTATTATGTTGGTGCCCATGTTCTTGCTGTCTCTGCTACCATTAAATACACACACAGATGCACATAAACAACTAGCAGCCAATTACTCTCTCATTAATTATTTTACATGCTGCCCTTTATGGTGATTACTGTGACCTTTCCCTCCAAAGCATTTCCTCCACTCTGCCTCTGCCATCCCACCATCTTGGAGGCTTTTAGCCCCCAATGTTTCAACTGCGCTCCCAGAAAAGCCAGCCCCCACAATCGACCAGGCGAAAGACTGAGACCAATTAAAAGTATTTTACCCAGCACTTAAGGTTGACAGGAGCTGGCGTGCTCGGCTCAGCAAATGCCATTTTAACAGCAAATTCATGAATGCGTAATTGTTGGGCTAATGAACCTGATGGTTTGAGTGCTGTAATAGAGGGACCCCCCACCTCGGCAACCACACACACACATGCGAAAAGCAGTCATTTCTGCTGTTTTTATTCATTGGACCTGTTTATTTGGCCATGGAGAGAACCAGTCCAACATTTGTCTGAGTTCTTTAGCTGAGGCTTACAATTGCTACATGAAAAGAGAAGCAAGCAGAAACATACAGTACACACATATATCCTGCATCTGGTAATTGTCTGAAATCTAGATATGCTGTTGTTTGGTGTGTCACAGCTCTTTTACTTTCAAAAAAGAAAGCAATCTTTCATTTTAAGGGACCTTTTATATAGATGTTAAAATTCTTAAAAGGCTAGAAAACAAGCAACATCACTAGCTACTGGCAATGTATGGAAATGCTATACATTTACTATTGTGAAACTGCCTTTTTGTTTTTAAATGTAACCTGCTGTAAAATGATCTCTTCAAGGTGTTCTGAAGATTTTGCAGCTACATAACCTGGATCATGGATGTTTGCATTTGAAGGTATCAACAGTTATCCCATAGTGAAAATGCTTTTTAGGGCCATGGGGGATTTTTCATTGCAATTCTGTTGAGTAACTGTGAATGAGTGGCACAGCTTTTTCCAGCAATAGAGTCCATACTAGGCAGTCACTACATGGGAAACTGCATAAGTAGGGATGGGAATCGAGAACAGGTTCTTCCAATTCCTTGGAATTTTTAGTCTGCCTGCCTGTCGATCCCGCTTATCAGTTCTTGCACTCGCACTACAATGAGCCGTCTTCAGTTCGCGTGTCAGAGGAGGAAAGTAGCGACGCAGTCTAGACCATCGAAACGGACATTAATTTTTATTGCACAAAATGACGAGACAAATGGTAAAGTGGAAAACTGCATCCAGGACAGAAACAACTGCATTATGCTGCTGTTTGCAAGCATCTGCCAAGACACCATGCTAACGCTAAGCTATCCAAGAACCCAGAGTGAAAGCTGAGTGAATGCCGACCCCAGCAGCCAGACCCTTTACTTCAAAGGTAGCAAACAGATGAGCAGCCAGGCTGCAGCCTCCCTTTCTACCTGTTCATGTTTCTAAAGCAGAATCACTGTAGAGATCGCTTTTTGCATTGGATTCATCTTTGCTTTGTGCGGTCAGCCTTGTATTCTACTAAGAGAGAGATCTTAGAGATGTGTGTCCTCATTAGGGTTTTGTGTTGGTGTGTGGGGCTGTAGCCTCAGGTTTATATTGTTAAATGGTGATTATTACACATACTGTTTCATTTTACACAGTAACATGAAAGTAATGTAATGAGTAGTATAACAAATTACTTTTTCCCAGGGGTAAATAAGTAACATATTGCATTACTTTTAAGAAAAGTGTTCTGTGTGATATGTGCCAACACTGACCACAACAAAGAGAGTAAATACCTCAGCAAACGCGCACAAACATTTGATCCACAGCATGCAATTAATTTGCATGAATAATTTCTTTATTGCTGCTTAGCAATGATGGTGACTCTGATGGAGCCAATGAGAACCCAGTAACAGTCCATAAGTGATACTGATTGAACAGCTAAATTCTTATCAATTCCCATCCCTGAATGCATGACATGCTTTGCTTTTCCCTGACTTCAGAAGTAAACAGAAAAAGGTTTTCATTTTTCTAATCAACAGTCAATGTTTAATTAACTTGCACTGTAGAGGACAAGAAAACGCAGAAATGCACTCACCGACATTTACACTATGGTAATAAATAATACAAAGATGTGCACAAATTTATGTTGTGCGTGTTTGCTGACCAAATGGTGTGGTTGGAAATGTTTCCTTTTTCCATTTCTGCTGTTGATGTTGGGACAGGAGCCGGACAACCACCCTCTTTTTTGTTTCTGAATGCTCCCATGTATTTTAAATTCAGAATTCTTTGACTGTGATGTGTCTGGTTTGACTTCTGCACTAATTAATCCCTCAATAAGCTGGTGTATCCAAGGTAACAGCAGTTTTGATTAATTTGTTTGTTTGTTTTTTACCTGTCCCGTTTGGATCTTTAGCCATCAGAATTGTTGTCTGAAGGCCAGGAAAGATGTCAAGCGGATTTACTTTACCAATTGGATCATCATGGCCTTGCCATATTGATCCATTTGATTGACCTTTATTATAATTATGTATTTATTTGATTTGATTTTTGGTTGTTACAGACAGGACAGACATGACTGGGGGATAGGACAGGGAGAAAGAATGAAAGAAAGAGAGGGAGGGAAAGAGAAATAGAGGGGAGAAGAGATGGTGAGAAAAAAAAAAGAAAAACAAACAAAACACCTGGATCACCTGTATGGAGGTAAGAAAAAACAGAAGAGAAAAACAAACAAAAAAGAGCAACATAACAAATACAACACCATCACAATAAACTAGCTAACAGTAGATAGGAGTAGCTACTAAATATTACATGTTATTGTGCAGCACGCAAGATCGACAGCGCACAATGTGCTTTGAGGTAGCAGCCAAGAAAGGTGTAGTTTGTGTCTGTGTACACCTGTGTGCATCAGCACGCTTGTATTCAAAAGTTTCTCCATTTAACGATCTGCTAGGGAGTGTGGGGAGCCATAGCCCCGTCCCCCAGGGCATGAAACCGGTATGGAGGAGATCCAGGCCCCAGAATACAAGGACCCAAGGAGGACCACCGGGGGGGCAACCGTGCCACCCTCCTGGGAAGAGCTGAGGAGAGCCCCAAACGAGAGGTCACCCAGCAACCACGGAGCAGAGGCCAGAGGGGGTTGCAGTGACGTGCCCGTGGGCTCTGCCGGCAGCCAGCTGTGCCAGAGAGGACAGAAGGCCTGAGGCCTGAGGGCACCCCACCCCCCGGAAGGGGCCCAGCCGGGCCACAGGTGCCAGGCCCCGCCAATCGGCCACCAGGAGTGAGTCGGTACATACATGAGTGCCCAGCCCCAGACACCAAGAACCACCAACACACCAATGTCTGAGAGCATCAGCCACCGGCAGCAAGTGTGGTGAGGGGAGATAGGCCTCCATACCTTGGAGAGCCTGAGATGTTCCCAGAGAGGTGGAGTCTAAGACTCAAGCTGACATATAGACACAGACAAACAGGCGCATGCAGACACAAACGTGCATTCCCACCCCCATATACAGAAACAAATACTCGGCCCTCACCCGACGTGGAGACAGACACAAATAGATCTCAGGTCTGGGTACCCCCGCCCCCAGAGGGGCAAACTGTACCTGGACCCAGGAGATGTAACCCTTCTCTCTGGGGTGGAGGAAAGCAGACCGCCTCCTTATCTGCAGTAGCAGGGAGGCCCCACATCCCAGACCCCACTGTGACAGCCAGCACCTCCTCACAGACCCCCAGCCCCGATGGTTAACAGAACGGGGGTGAGTGAAGACCCCAAACCTCCCTCCGCCCACTCATATGTAATGTTGCTGCGTGTTGTTCTAAAGTACATTTAAAACACAGGAGGGCATGGTGCTTCCTGCCAGAGGGCAGCACGGCTCCTCCCGAAAACCCTCAGTGTCTATATGCATTTAAAATTGAGGGTAGGGCACCAGCGCCAGAGGTGGGTTTTGATTCATTTGTGCTGCTGTATATGAAGATGTCATCCATATGAAAAAGGAAACAAAGTTAAAGTCATTGTGGGTTTTTTTTTTGCACATTTATTCATTTATTTACCTATTTTATTTGGTTGACATATGAAAAAAAAAACGGTGCCTACAAATACATGTTTGCTTGGATTTATAGTAATTCTTGCGATCCAAAGATCATGAATTCCTGGAGGGGCTGATACATCTGCTTCATTTTTCATATGCAACAACAAAAAAAGAAAACACATTTAGCGTCCTTTAGGATAAGGGCTGCAGCAAATTAACATACAAGCCTCTCACTAGAGCTCAGATGAGTGACACAGGTTACTGCACCTGCATGTGTTTGTAATAGAGTAGGAAAAACGGTTCAGTTCACTCCCATGGTGGAAATTTTAAATGCCACCTAATTTAAAAAGCTCATTCAAATTAGCTCAAACGCTGGCATGGCTATCGATCATGCTGTCAGGTGCAGGTTTAAGAAGGAACCCAGTATAATCACTGGAAATGTACAGTATTGCTACCCATAAATGCTGTTTAAAAAGTTCACGAAAATCAGAATATTTATTTTCTTACACACGCAGTGGATATTTGTATTATGGAGACTTCTTTGTCCTTCAGAAGTTTGCTGCCTATGAATAATCAGTAAAAAGGCATCAGCTGTGCAGCCAGTAAGCCCCTGTATGCCTTTCTTTTTCTCTGTTCAGCTGTGTTGTCCCTTCCCGGGGTTATTACACAGGCCTCCACCAGGCTTTGTTTGGCCTTCCATAAGGCTCCAGTGGGACCTAATGACTTTCATTATCAGATGGGGGAATTTAATTTGAGCTGCACCGCTGTCAGAGATGAGTAGTCTGATATGGAACCATGCAGGAGAAAATAAAAGAGTGAGTAATTACTCTTTTAGGGTGTGGGTGGGGTGGTGTGCAGTTTGTGGGTGACGAGAGCAGAGCGGGTCGAGGCGCTGAGAGAAAGAGTGGGAGAAGGCAGGAGAGACACGGAGCACGGTTTATGAAAGAAATCAATAGTGAGTTGCCAGCGTCAGGTTATGAGATTTGGAGTGGGGATCTGTTTCCTCATTGTGACCGGAGCAATGGTCCGCGTTATTATCCACGAGGCCCCCGGACGGGTAAGCAAACAAAAGAGGGAGCCGGGTGAGAGTGAGGAGCTGTTTGCGGGTACACGAGAGCGAGGCCAGATTAGTAATGTGTGATTAGGAATCTATTCAGTTGCAGAATTACTGCCTTGCACTCTGTGAAAAACACGCTCACTCCCCTTTTCCTGCTCAACACAAACCTGATGTGACTGCCTCATTTCTGAGACTGAATGGGAAAATGACGGAGGAAGGAGATAAATATTCATCAGTTTCCATTTCAATTTCCCAAACCGTTTGGTAAGTTGAAAGCTATGACTGTATGTGTATATATGAATGTTTTTTTGCAAAATCTACAAGGTCGGTTGCAACGATGAAAATTACCGCCTGCGCAGTCACAGCAGATGTCTTGACATCGTCTTTCCCGGCTAAGTTGCAGCTCACTTTGGCAGCAGAAAAGTGACACCATAGCACCAAACCTTGATGAAGACAAGAAGGCTGCAGTAAAAAGGAAATCTCTCAGAAGTGTGCCATTGCCAAGCGTCGCTCCCTGGTCTTCCAGCATTTGTAAATCTCCCATCTGTCTCCACAGGTCTCTCCAATAGCAGGATGCCTGATCTGCTGTGAAGCATCCGTGAGGCTTATTAGTAACAATAAGGCACAGCCAAACAAAAGGGGATAAAGAAGCTTATAGTGTTCAGCTCGACTGATGATTTCTTTTCTTTTTTTCTTTTTTTTTGAAGAAATTACTATATACTGTATATCCTTGGTGATGACAATCACTGTTAATCAGAACAAGAAACTCTGCTTCTTATTTTAAAGCAACCAGCTTGCAGTTCCTTTCCTTTTTGCCAATCCTGACAAGAGCACTGTGCAATTTGACAAATCCCTGCATCTCTCTTCTCCATATGCCTGTTCACCAATGTCCATAGCATCTGGCTGCATCTTGTTCCTGCTCCAACATGGCTGCTGGAGATGATCAGCTGCCATTCTCACTGTTGTGTCTGTGTGTGCGTGTGTCCCCACCACTTCCTGCTCCATTTTCCCCATTCTGCTATCTTTGCATGCAGGGGCTATTTTCACAGGACCAGCTTGTGTGAAATTCACTTGTTATTGCTTTTAATTATGCATATCATTTTGTCTTAATACACGTGCAGCAAAACTAATTTTTAGCTTTTGTAATTACAGACAAGAGGAAAGAAGGAGGGCTTCTGACCTCCCTTCTGGCCCACTTTCTCTAGCTCACTACCTTAGGATATAGTGATTGGATTGTCTATCTCTATTCAGTGATTTTCTGACTTGCTCCAGATGGCACCAACAGCATAAACATGTTCAGGAGGTCCACTTCAGTAGCTGGAATTAGCAAAAGTGATGCCTGGCAGACAGACTGTATGGAGGAGTCATAAGAAGTTTCACCTGGAAACCTGAAACTAGGAGTAGAGTCCCAACGTGTTTTCGTAGCCAGCAGCAAATGTGTCATTCTGTGGATGAAATTGGAATAGCTCTTTTTTTGAAAGACTTTAGCTTTGTTGTGTCTGCTTCGGTTTTCACGATGATGCTTGTTGTCAATCATAAGCCATTAGGGAAATGTCAGGAAGCTTGACTCTTACGTCTGACATCATTAGCCATTTCTGGGTCCAAACTCGTCTTTGGTTCCCAAACACTGTGGCATAACTGAGAGTTCCAAACAGCCTAAATTCTTTAATCTTCAATAAAATTTTCATCGTGGCTGTTCTCCCAGCTGTTAAAATAAAATTTAATATCCAGGCATCCATGAAAAGAGGAATAACAAGGTTTAATGGACTTAGGAGTTAGCAGCGCGTTAGTTTGTTAGATTCCATCTGAAGCTATGTACCATGTCATGACTGAGAGATTTCTAAAAAACTAGAACGTAGGGTGTGGCCATCACTTCGGGCATAAAAGTAAACAGCGCCAATGATTGTTGGGTTATTGAAGCTGGGCTAGCAGGCATATAATGCACATTTCTGGTGTGCTATCTGGTGGCTAGCTACAGATTAGATGCATACAGAAAATCATTATGACTGTTAATGTGATCATAAATAGCAGTATTTCGCTTGCACCCTCCCCCACAAGCCACGACAGCTGTGTTTGTGTCAAGCTAACAAACTGATATTTTCCAACTCTCCAAAACACAAACAGCCACTGCAATCAATGTGCCTGACCCCAAAGAAAACTGAGACAGAAGCTAAAATATGCATCTCTTTGCCTTGAGGGGGCCCAGTGCAATACACTTCTCCCCCTCATGTTAAACCCCTCAAGTTCCTGCTCCAACAGTTGTCAATCATCTTGATGAGCGGTCTACCTTGAAATGGCATTTAGCCCTAGGCTGAGGGAACCAGCATGTGCAAATCCAGCACAGGCCCTGAAGAAGCCGTCGGTGAAGTTGCCTGGTGTGCAATTATGAAGATGCAGTGCAACCAGTCAGCTACACTGTTTCTTTCTTTTTTTTCCCCTTTCTTTTTCTTTTTTGCTTGCTGGTTTTGTCAGCCACACATTTGTCCAATTAAGTTTCAAAGGCACTACTGGTAGATTTACTCATCAAGTCCATAAACAAGGACGGACGATTTAACGCATATCCTATTTATTGCCATTTTACTTTGACTATAAAGCCCTTTCTTAAGGACCTAAAAGTGGTTATCTCCTCCAGATGTTTATATAGTAATAGCTTCATTTATATGGTCAGCAGAGGGCAGCATTGCTATCTGGTTGGCATTACAGAGAACTTTGGAGTGTGAGCAGTACGTGTTACCTGCTACTGAAGCAGTTGTGGCTGCTGTGTGTGTGGGTGTGTGGTGGTGTCTAAATGAAAGGGAAAAAAAGAGTGGCAGGCAGGTGGATAACAGGAAGAAAGAGAATAAAGCAATAGCGACTGACAGATGGGCAAAAGGGGGGAAACTTAAACATTGTAATCTGCTGCCGAGCTGACGGGAGTCAGAATATTAAAAATGAAATGCCTGATTTAATTTGTGTTACTTTCACAGTCACTTTGCACTGTATTTCATTATCAGTCTTTCACATCTTTCACATGGAAGCCATCACCATCATCAAATATCAGCACTATCATATTTCAGCCTTTAATAGTGATAAAACCGAGTTATAGATGCACTAAACTCACTGGTATAAAAGGTAAACGGTTTAACTTGTCTTTATCTGCATGTAGTTTTCATCATCGATTACCTGAATTCACTCATCTGCTGTCTGAAGCGCTTACGACACCAAATACTGTTATAATGCAAACCATCCATTTATTTTATGTATTATTTAATTCCAAGAAGGGTTTTCTTTACCTACATGTCCAATATGCCCTGTGACAAACAATGAAAGGATTTACATGAAGATCATGTATTCCATGAAAAAATTTGTGACACTCATTGGTACAAACTGGCCTCGATCCTGGAGTGTACTACACCAGTGGGAAGAATACGATGCACAGTGTGAAGCAGGGAAGCCTCTCCCACTTTATGAAAAACAAAACTTGAGCTGTGTCTTCCTTTGAATTGGGAAGGACTGACTACACATTCACTTTTAGCAACTGTGCAGAAATTGTAGCTTTGCTGTGCATGCTAACAAAGTTCTTGTATAATGCGTGAGCTGAAATGGTGCGCCCTTATATTTAATCATGTTTGTGTCATTTATTCTGTCTGCTGACGCTTTAGAAAACCACTCATGATAGACGGCTAAACCATGTGAAAATTCCACCTAACTTGTGAATGATGTTGGTAAACTTAAGAACACATTTGTGGAACACGTACCTGAACTTAACTGGGAATTGTATATATACTGGATAATTTCTTTGCCTGTTTCTCTCATGAATAAACAAAGCACCATTTAGTGCTGCCATGCAACTGTGACAATGGTTTGCCTTCCTATCAATCTGTTGACACAGATCACCTTATGAGCATGGTAACCACAGAAACAAGCTAAAAACAAAGAAGCTAGCCTTATTTTACTAGGATCAAATTATATATTTTTTTCCACTGGCAGTAAACCATATTAAACTTTTTTTGTTGTTGTTTTTATAAACTCAGGGAGCTGTAGAACAATAAAGCTGACAAAACTTGCTATGCTAATTATATCATGTACTGCTTTCACTGGTATTAGCTAAAAAATATGGTCCTCACCAAGGGTCCCCTCATCACCATGTCAAAACATGAGGGCTGGTGGACAGCAACGGCCTGCGGTTATGATTGGAAATAGCTGGTTACCACTGACAGGGAAGTTCACACCAAAGCTGGCAGACACCTTTAAGGAAAAGTCTGTGATTCTCTAATCGTGATCAAACTCAAAAGCTGTGAGAATACAAGGGTCTTCTAATAGACAATATCAACAAGTGGGATGGGACAAAAAAAATAAAACAATGTGCTTTAAGACTGATTTAAATGTGTGAATTTTAACCACTGAAGGATTTATTAACTATCAGAAGAAAATAATACCCTAACTAATAATTATTATATATTTAACTAGATTAGAATTGGTGGTTAGTAAATTTGGGGAGCAGGACCCTGGACAGGTCACCAATCTGACGCAGGGCATGACCACCACAAGTTCTTCTTATTTGATCATGTGTAAATGTCATGTGTCAACAGAATACAGCTATTTTTCAAGCAGCCCATGCTTATTCATAATAGAATATAGAAAACATGAACTATTCTAAGAAACATAGTAGTTCATTTTGAGTTTGATGGCAGCAACATATCTCAAAAAAGTTGAGACAGGTCCATTTTTACTACTGTGTAGCCCCTCTTCTTTTACTGAGTTGCCCAGAGAAGATGTAACATTGTATCTAATATTGACTTTCAATTTGAAAATCTCCAAATTCAAGAAATCTTTTGATGATAACATGCGCTGCAAAGGATGAGCTATTAACGTTTTTAACATTATTCTGGAATGGTTTTAAAATTTGAAGACAATTTGTTTGGAGACTGGTGAATCTCGTTTTACTTTACTTTTATGAAACCTGCCTCTCTAGGAGCTCTTTTTATTTCCGATCATGTTGCTGAGCTGTTGTCAATGAACCTAATTAGTTACAAAATGTTCCTCCAGCTGCTTCTCTGTAGTACCACTTACTTTTCCAGCCTTTTGTTGCTCCCATCCCAGCTTGTTTTAGATACAGTGCTGCTATCAAATTCAAAATGAGCTATTATATTTCACGAAAAAGTAAAATGTCTAAGTTTAAACGTTTAATACATTTTCTATGTTCTGTTGTGAATAAAATAGAGGTTTATGAGATTTACAAATCACTATTAAAGCACAGCGGGTCAGCTATGGGAAGAGAAGTCCACTGTGCTCCAATGCAGAAATCTCATCTGTAAGATTGCCAACGATTCACTCTGTATGGTTGAAAGTTTATGACTGCACTCAGACTATTCAATCCGATCTGGACCAAAGTGAATGAGTTGTAGCTGTGACTGTTTGCACCTGCACCGACAGAGAAAATACTTCTCTTTCCTCTTTGCTCATAAAGGTATTTTTTCTTTTTCACATGTATCTTAGAATCTGCTTTCTGAACCCAGGGTCACTGCAGATAACACGGGAATGTACAGAATAATGCAATTGCAGAAAAGTTGTCATTCATTGTTATCATGACCTTGTTTGAGAGTTGTGTGTAGAGCAGAGATCAACAGTGCAACAGCCCAGACTCCAGACTAGACATCACGTCAAACCTCCTTTTGACTTTTCCCTTTTTTCTCCCTCTGCTCCTTGTCTACTTATTTATTCCAATCTCAGAACACCATGTTCCCAGAGAATATTTTACTTGAATATTTCACTACATGCTTTCTCTGCTCCCCGCTCTCTCTGTGAGTTATAATATTTATTTATTTCAGGAATAATTTTTTGGTGAATTACAGCAAAATGGCGACAGCTGTAATCAGAGGATAAGTAGCAGCCGACATGGCAGGTGTTTGAGGGAAGATAAGGCAAAAACCATTGTGAGGCTGTGCCTGCCTTCCATTTAAATGTTTTGGGGCTCCGACTTCCTTGTTTGATTTGTTACCTTCAGCTTTCCTGCAAGCAGTCGGGTGGAAGATAGCAAGAGTTTCTTCTTAGTGTGTTTTTTTTCTCACTACAATGTTTGTGCTGTCCTTCAGATGTACGGGGTTAGGTTTTGGGCATGCCCACACAGTGCCACAAAGATGAGTGCATGTCAATAGTGCCCTTCATAGCCCTTAATAGAGCACAAGGAATTATGGTTCAAATTATGTTTTTGCTCTCTCAACTTTACAAGCAGACAGGATGGCAGGGTGAGTGTGCATGTCCACTCTCATCTGTACACAGGCTCTTCAGTTATAATATCCACAACGACACACACATACACACACCTGTCTCTCAGGAAGTAGCTGTTAATTATATCACTGTGCTGTTTTGCTCCACCAAGTCCTCCAGAGAAGCTAAAGCCAACGTGTTCTCGTTTGATTTTTGGCTCAGGCACTCGCAGAATGAAAACTATTTCCTCCATGCTCTTAGTGCTCCATTATTAAGCCAATAAAGAAGCATACAATGCTGTGTGTGTGAGAGAGTGTGAGTGCTGGGGGTGGTGGTGATGGTGGATTCTCGTGTTGAAGCTGCTCCTGCACAGCAGTCTCATTTTTATTAGCTCCCAAGACACAGTTGACGCCAAGAGAAAACATCAGAGCCTGCACTGTCCTCCTTGCTTCCTTTCTTTTAAATTAAAGTGATATCTCATTGCTGTACAACAGACTCGCTGTGTAGGAGCTGGGAAATTGAGAAGAATTATATTGATTCCTGCCATCACTAAAAAGATGTCTGCTTTGTTTCAACATACCTTCTTTAAAGGCAGCGTTCAAAGGGGATTTTTTTTTTTGGGTGGATGTAGGGCCCGAAGTAATGCCACTTACTGAAAGTTTGGGTGTAATTACTATTGTTTTAAATCACTTCAACACTCAAAGCTTGATCATTAAAGCGATGACACAAAGCTCTGTAGGTGTCCTGACTTGGTACAAGAGAGCAACTCTGCATTACTGTGCAAAATGACTGAGTCACCCCTCATTGCTTCTATGCATTTAGAAGAGTTTCTTACTTTTTACAGCGGTCTTCAACAGTTGAAGCTTTTTGAAGGTGTTTTTCTTTGGACCGTTTTTTTTTCACTAATTTTCAGTCTGTGTGTTAAGTCAACACAGACTTACAAATCATTCAAGCATAAAAGTCAAGGGATGTTGTTACTGTATGTGTTGACTTGGCAAAAAAAAAAAAAAAATTAAAATTTTATCTTTAATTAGTTTGTATCTTTAAACATGGAACAAATTCCATGCTGATAGTCGTAAAAGGACATAATTTATTCCCACTTCATCCATTTTTAGATGGATCTACAAAAAATGTTAAAGATAAGTTTGACAGGTATGATTTTTTCTTTTTTTATCCCAAAAGACTTGGTATATCTCATCATATTGTGCAGTGTGTCCTTAAAAACATTGAGGAAACTAGACAAGTAGTGGACAAAAGAAGTAGCAAGCCTAAAACCTATCCACGGCTGATGAACAGCATCTGAAAGTTATGTCCTTGAAAAATAGGAAAGAAATCCAGGAAAGACACAACACGGGACCTGAGAGGTGCATTGGTCCTTCACTTGGACCGTGTATGGTTCGCAGAAGTCTCAACAGAAATGGTTTCAGTGGAAGAGTGGCTGTCAAGGAGAAAAGCCTGAGGTTATTTTAAAATACACAAGAACTGGACTGAAACTCAGTGACAACAGGTCTAATGGAGGGGAAAGCAACTGACTGGCAACTGCTTCATTTTTTAGCATGACAGTAATATCAAACACACTTCCAGTGCAGTAGAAGTATACCTGAATTTAAGAAAAAAAGTACGCAGAATGGCTTCACCAGAGCCCAGAAGTCACCACTACTGAAGGAGTGTCGGATCATCTTGACAGAGAAGGGAACAAAAGGTGCCCAACATCCAAAGAAGAGCTTTGAATGTCTTTCAAGCCTGAAGAACTTTCCTCAAGACTACTGAAAGAAATTTTAAAAATGCTTGTCTAAGAGAGTTCAGGCTGACTTTCAAGCTCATTTGAATATCTCATACTCTGTTTATGCCTTATATATTGTATTTCCCTTTACATTCGCACGTTTCACAAAATCACTGCACCTATTTCCCGTTTTCCTAGCAAAATATAAAGAAATTAGGGGAGAGTTGAAACTTTTGCACAGTGCTGTATCTTGTAATCAGTCATTGACCTGCTTTCTCTTGAACACTTCATATGCATTTTCGAAAAAGCACAAGTAGGGTGGATACTTTTCACATTTTTATGACCTTATTATTTTCGTTGCCCTCATTGCCCTTCTTAGTGTTATGTTGGTGTTCAACAGTTAGCACAATGAGCAGAATTGGGCAAGACAGTGCAAATAGTTGGGAGGTTTATCGCACATGACCCACCACAAAGAAAGTTGTTATACAAATGGCTCAGTTATAAATATCCAGAGTATTACAGAGATGAAATATATATGATTGACATTTTACTCTCAAGTGTAAAACTTTGTTACTTATTATTTTCATTTTTACTATTGCAATGTGGACTGTGCATTCTACAGGCAGGAATGATTTCCTGTGTCATTCAGTGCAGCGTTTAGGTGCTCCTGTGACTGGCCAGCATGTCGTGGAGTGGGTGGGAGGTATTGTCCAGCTTGTCCAGCTTATCATGGACAACATCTGCCTCTCCGATACCACCTTAAGGGAGTCCAGCTCGATTCCCACAACATTACTAGCCTTGCAGATCAGTTTTTTGAGTCTGTTGGCATCTGCAACCCTCAACCTGCTGCCCCAGCATGAAACAGTGTAGAGTTTGGCATTGGCCACAACAGACTCATAGAAAATCCTGAGCATTGTCCAGAAAATGTTGAAAGACCGGCTCAGAAAATAGAGACGACTCTGGCCCTTCCTGTAAAGTGATGTTTTTAACCCAGTCTAGTTTATTATCTATGTATACTTTGAGGTATTTATAGGTCATCCACAGTGTCCACATTGACCCCCTGGATTGAAATGGTGTCAGATGTTTCCTGGTCCTCCTACTCTATAATCAATTCTTTGGTCTTTGTCATGTTGAGCTGCAGATGATTGTGCTCGCACCACGGGACAAAGGAGTCAACCATAGCCCGGTACTCTGTCTCATCACCCTCACTGATGCATCAACAATTCAGGACACAAGAGAGGCATCCGCCTGCATCGCTGTCAGCTTCTCACTCAGGAGGGTCGGCCTGATGGTATTGAATTCACTGGAAAAGTTGAAAAACATGACCCTCACAGTGCTCGCCTGCTGGTCTAGATGTGTGTAGACACGATTGAGCAGGTTGATGATGGCATCAGGGCTGGTAAAGCGAACTGATGTGGCCTGACAATAGGAAAGAGCTGGTCAAGGACAAGTCTTTCCAGGGTCTTCATGACGTGGGAAGTCAGTGCCACAGGCTTGTAATCCCGGGGCCCACTGGGACATGGCATCCTTTGTATAGGAGACATGATGTATTCCACAGCACTGGGACCCTCTGCAGACTCAGACTCATCATGAACAATTTATGGAAGACAACCTGCATCAATAAAGTATATATGTGCAAAGGACAAACACAGATACCTGCTAGTTAGTGACTGCTAAGTAATACGATAATAGAACTTAACAGTCTTAACAAAATCCAAACGGTTACAGTTGTTATGAAGGAGGGAAATGAGCTAAAGACCAGAACTATTTTTTCTTTTTTGTGTGAGGCTGTTAGTGTATGATTTCGTTTGCTAAAGTCACGATTTTTGGAGCCAGAATCAAGTGCTCATTTTTTGGAACTGTAGTTTTTGGCATTTTATCTTTAATTTCCATCCCCGTACACTCCATATTCCTGTATGGATAAAAGCAGATAATTAATTTGCTGTGTTTATTGTAGTTGTGACACAGGACTGTTTGTGTGTCCGTCTGCTAGCCCTCTAATGGACTGGTGACCTGTCTGGGGCGTAACACGCTTCTCATTTGATGTCATCAGCAATAGGCTCTGTAGCCCCACTATGATGGTTGGATAAGCAGATGAGAAAATGGATGGATGGATTATAGCGTAATCACTGTTGTGTTACATTTTACATGATGTTATTTTGTGAGATGGAGTAGAATTAAGATGGAAATGGCTCCAGTTAGTATTTTGATGGAAAATGGGTACAATTCTATTACACAAGCCTATTCACTGTGTTTGCCTTGATTCAATCTCATGCAAATGACACCAGTCTGCATAGTAATCTCATACACTTTGACACATTTCTAACAGGTCAGTCATGAATCTGTATGCCATTGTTTATGCTGAATTATCGCAGTTTATTGTGAATGACTTCATCAAATTATTTATTTCTATCGTTATTGTGCAGTTTAAATAAAGTCCCAAACCACCCGCCTCCGGCTGCAGATTTATGATGCTGTTTGTGCACATTCTGACATACTGCATCATTTAGAAAACAACATGATTTTCTGGAGTAACCAATTCTTCAGATGCTGAGCCATTGTTGTCATGTGTCACTGTAATTGGCCCAGCTGTTTCTGAGTGATGAGACCAGTGATGTGACTACCTGACAGCAAATTTGCAATACATATTACGCTTCAAGTCCGGATGCACTTTGCACCGCTGCATCAACGGGAAGCAAAATATCACATGTTCTGTGAGACTCTGACTGCTTTGCAGTGTTTTTTGTGCTTGCATGATTAAAGTCGGGCCTTAACAGCCTGCAGTCAGAAAAACAGAACTGTAAGGCTGTGCCATGTTGCTTCCATTCTAATATAAGCACTACATAGCGTTTGCAATTGCAGTCTTGTTCACACAGTTCAAAATTCATCCTGTGTGGAAATATGTTTGGACCAGATGTAATAAAAATGACATAAAAATAGTATTTTCATTCAGAATCACGAGAATTAATCTCTGACAGTTGTAGAGGAAAAGTCGTGTGTTGCCAGAAGCCACTGAGATATTGTGAGTCCATCAAATTTTTAACCTGCTGGTGGTGCTAAATGAAAAGTCAGTAAAGTCAGCGCTCAACAAAGTCATTAGGATAAATCCTAAATGCCCAAAAGTTTCACAGCAGGCCATTTAATACTTATTTAAATACTTTTTAATCTTGGATCAGGCGGTGGAGTGTCTGACTGACATTTCTATTTCTAATATCCTGGTGCTCCCTAGTCAAAAATGTGCAGTTTGTATTTTGGCAATGTCCAAATCCATGTGTTGCCTTTTTTCCTTCATGGTTATACAATATGAGATCAAACAGTTATGAGAATTCATCTATAAATGTCAAAAACTTGACCTCCCTTTAAGGCTCGTCCTCGTGCATTATCCACCTGATTTGAGATTAAACAACAATTTCTGTATCAAAATGAGAATGATGAGAACTGAGTGTGTGGCTACAACCCAAAGACCAACAAGCAATATTTGGTGATAGAGTGTCACACTCTGGTTTTCTTTCCAATTTAAGAAAACTTAAAAAAAATGTGTGAATTTTTAGCCCAGGGTCAAACCTTCACTGCAGACTTAAATTGTAATGTCCCGAGACGTCTGAGGGAGAGCACTCAGCAGAAACAGTTTGAACTATGGTGTGCGCCAGAGGCTCTATGCATTTCCCAGCTTGGAATTCAAGCTGAGAAATAACTTTTTTGGACTTGTACATCTGCGATGCAGCCTGAGCCTCCAACAGCATGTCAGGACTATACAGTAAATTGTGATTCATTGTGAAAGAAGCTATGCTTTTGTTGTCCTCAAACTACCACTGGAACTACCTGCAGAGTGTGTTAACACAGCCTCTTTATGTTTAACTTGGTCACTGATTAAATGTCACAAAATGTCATGTGCCTGGGCGGTTTTCCTGGTTGTGAGAGAGGTTCCAGATTTCCATCCCCTAGGGTGGAGCTTCCAGCACCTCACCTTCTCCTTGTTCCAGAGAAATCAACAGGAGGGTTCTTAAACCAGCGCTGCCTGCCACTCTCCTGCTACCATTCGTGGTAACTCGGCCTCCTTGTGTTCAAGTTCATGCTGTCAAGTCTGTCTTGTCTCTCTGTTCTCGGGTTGATCTCCTGCCATGTAACTCTTCAGTGCTGGTCCTGTTCACTTCAACTACGTCAGTCAGTCTGCAAATCAAAGGTTACATACTCACCTCGCTCCTTCGCCTGCCCTCCTGTCCATTGTGTCTCTTTTGGATTTCTCCTCCCTCTGGAGCTCCTGTAACCAGGTATTCTCCTCTCACGTGACCGCTCCCCTGCTGTGCTAGCCAGCCACCGCAAGTAAGCAACCCCCACTGCAATACCTACTCACTTCTAGCCGCTCTCTTGATTTCCTGCCCAGTAACTTCTCTCTCCTATATTTCCCATTCCTTTGCTCTCCTTGTGTTTCTCGTGTTTGAATGTTTCCCCGATCTCTACCTTGTACGGCTCCTGTTTTCCTTTTCAATTTTCAATCCATGTTTTAATCTGAGTTTGCATCTTTCTATAAATAAACCTTGTACATAGTACACATGTACACATGTACATAGTCCACATGTGCTTTTGGGTCCAAACCACAAGAGCCTCTAGTCCGTGAGACAAAAGGCGACTGAGCATTTGCCATTAAGGTTCCTCGGTTGTGGAATGAGTTTGGACATAGCTTCTTATTTAATGATTTTTCTTTATTTTTAATACTTTCTACATCGTAGATACATACTGAAGACATTAAATATATGAAGCAAGATATATGGAGTTATGTAGCAAAATTTTTTTTTAAAAAGTTTTTAAATGTCCTTATTTGAAAAATGTTAAAAATTATATTATGGCAAGAACCAATTGTCATGGTCCTGGTGAGTGGCTGTGTTTTTCCTCAGAGCTGTGTTTTAGTAATCCCTCAGATCATCTTTTCACCCTCACGACAATACTCACGCTCACCTGGATGCTGGTCTTCTCCGTACTACACAGCCACGATTTGTGCTCTTTCCCAGCTTCGCCCGCCTGCCTCCCTGCAACTGCTACTTGGATTCTCCCAATCATTCTGTCTGGACTTGCAGCAAACGGGTTACTCACCCAAAATTCTCCTACTGCCTCCCCCACGCTGTCCTCTACCTGCTAACCAGTAAGACACAGAAGTTAACAGAACTCACTTACCTGACAAACCACTTGCACTCTCCAGACATCTGTCTCTCTAATGCAGTCGCAAAAACCATCAACCGCTACGACCACACTGGCCCCAGGAAAGGAAGCCCAAGAGTCACCTCTGCTGCTGAGGATAAATTCATCCCAGTCACCAGCCTCAGAGTTAACAGCACCTCAGATTAGAGCCTAGATAAATGCCACACAGAGTTCCAGTAGCAGACACATCAGCTGTTCAGAGGAAACCGCGCAAATCAGTCCTTTATAGAATAGAATAATCCTTTAATTGTCCCACAAGGGGAAATTTGGCTGTAACAGCAGCAAAAAGACACATATACAAACAAACAGTACACAGGACACAGAACAGAAACATACACAATTTTTTCTTACATATTTACATTAAGGACAATATACATAGTATTGTACAGTTATTAAATTAAATAAAAATAACTACAGATAAGAAGCAAACCAGGTTGTAGTGCGAATCGGTTATTTAACTTATTGCAGTTACAGCGCAGATGTAAACATCTATGTTTGTTGGGAGCAGTTCTGATTGTGTAGTCTGACAGCTGCAGGGAGGAAGGCCCTGCGGAAACGCTCCTTCATGCATCTAGGATGCAGCAGTCTGTCACTGAAGGAGCTCTGCAGTTCAGCAACATTTACATGCATGGGGTGGGAGACTCTGTCCATCAGAGATGTTATTTTGGCCAGAGTCCTTCTGTCTCCCACCACCTGCACTGGGTCCAGGGTGCATCCCAGAACAGAGCTGAGACCTTCCTAATGAGTTTGTCCAACCTCTTCCTCTCAGCTGCCGATAAACCGCTGCTCCAACATACCACACTGTAAAAAATGACAGATGCCACCACAGAGTCACAGAAGGTCTTTAAAAGCGCTCCCTGTACTCCAAATGACCTCAGCCGCCTCAGCAGGTAGAGTCTGCTCTGACCCTTCCTGTACAGAGCATCAGTGTTGTGGCTCCAGTCCAGTTTATTATTCAGGTGAACACCCAGGTACCTATAAGAGTCCACTATCTCAATGTCCACTCCCTGGATGTTCACCGGTGTCAGTGTGGTGGGTCTGCATCTCCGGAAGTCCACCACCAACTCCTTGGTTTTCCCGGCGTTGATCAGCAGGTGGTTCTGCTGACACCAGTCTACAAAGTCCAGAGTCCACTGTCTGTACTCTGAGTCGTCCTCACCTGGGATGAGGCCGACTATGGCAGAGTCGTCAGAGAACTTCTGTAGGTGGCAGCGTGGGGAGTTGATGGAGAAGTCTGCAGTGTAGAGGGTGAAGAGGAATGGTGCCAGGACAGTTCCCTGTGGGGCCCCCGTACTGCAGACCAGCGTATCAGAGACACAGCCCTGTGACCTCACATACTGTGGGCGTTCTGTGAGGTAGTCCAGTATCCACTGGGACATGTGGCGGCTGGGTGGTGTTAAAAAGCACTGGAGAAATCAAAGAACATGATCCTCACAGTGCTTCCAGGCTTCTCCAGGTGAGTCAGAGCTCGGTGCAGGAGGTAGATGATGACGGTCAAATAGCTGCTAAGAAAACACTACTAAAGAAAAGCAACAAGCAGAAGAGGTTTGTCTGGGCCAAGAAACACAAGGAATTGACATTAGACCAGTGGAAATGTGTGCATTGGTATGATGAGTCCAAATTTGAGATTTTTGGTTCCACCTGCTGTGTCTTTGTGTGATGCAGAAAAGGTGAACAGATGGTCTCTACATGCATGGGTCCCACACTGAAGCCACACTGAACCAGCATGGCAACCACAGCATCCTGTGGCAACATGTCATGCCATCCGGTTTGCGTTCAGTTGGACCATCTTTTTTTTTTTTAACAGGACAATGACCCCAAACACACCTCCAGGCTGTGAAAGGGATATTTGACCAAGGAGAGTGATGGAGTGCTGCGCCAGATGACCTGGCCTCCAGTCACCTGACCTAAACCCAATTGAGATGGTTTGGGATGAGATGGCCCGCAGAGAGAAGGCAAAAGTGCTCAGCATCTCTGGGAACTCCTTTAAGGCTATTTTGAAGATTCTAAAATATAAAAGATGTTTTAAGTTATTTCACACTTGTTTGTTTACTGCATAATTAGTTTTGATGCCTTCATTGAGACTCAATGTAAATAGTCACGAAAATAGAGAAAAACCACTAAATGAGAAGATGTGTCCAAACATTTGACTCGTAGCGTGTCAAGACTTTCTGGAACAACATAACATCCCCATCAGGTCACCATGACAATGCTAACATTACTATTGTTCTCAAGTAATAATGGTGACCATTCTCTAAATAGTCAAACATCATGAAGCAAAAATTACATCTGAGGCTCATGGGAATGCCATTTGTTCCAGGATCAAAATTTTGAAGGAAAGTGAAGTTTTGGCCTTGTGATCTTGATCAAAAAAGTCATTAGAGGATCGTGGTATCAATTTTAGCATCAGTCTCTCAGGTAGTTATTAAGATAATGATATATGATAGCTTTGGCCTGACAGTTTCCTTGTAGCAGAGATACTTCAGGTTCTACTCTTCTTCAACCCTAATGCAGCATTTCCTTAGCTTTGCCCACAGGAGGCCCTCTTTACCAAGAATTTTTCTTCCAGCCATATTAGCCTTCGATGTGTTTCTTTCGACGAAAATTTCATAAAACTTGCCACCTACCTGCCATCGCACAAATATGACATTGTTATTTGTTCAGAGTAAAAAGCAAACATGACTCGCTGGGAAAGTGATCGGAATACAGTGGAGGCACAATAAAGCCAGCTTCAAAATCAGATCAAACAGACTACTGACGTTTGTCTTCTACATCAAAGCAATGTCTTCAAAGTATGGTTAAAAGCAGCTTCTTAAATAAAATGTTAGACAAAGACAGAGGAGAACATTAAAAAAAATCGATACCTCCTGAGTCTTCAGTTGCAATTATGTATAATTTGCTAGAGGCTGTTGGAAGAACACAGTCATTTGTTGCCTACCTAGTATACACAATGAGTTTTAAAAAGAAAAAAGTTGAAAAGATTTCCAATTCCCATCTTAGCTGTCTCACATGTGACTCTAATCCAAAGTAGGAAAAAACCGTTTTATTTTTCTACTCTTCGTTGCACAGGTGTGACCTTTCTTGAACATTCGAGCAGGGATAAATGACGTCTAAACGCACTACTCGCAAAATAGTTTAAGAGCGGTTGACAGCGTTACTGCACTACAAACAAACACAAAGTGTCAGCGATGTTTGCCATGCAAATCTAACATGCGCCCCCCTCTTTGTCTTTCCCGTGTCCCTTTTAATCCGCATTCTTCTGAAGTCTGAGCGCAAAAAAAAGACAAAGGTTTGTTTTCTGTTGGCAGGGTTTCCTGATCTGCTTGCTGCTAATTGACACTCACAAGATTTGTAAGTCAGAGTGAAGGCAAAGATGTCATAAAACTTTCATGATCAAACAGTGCTAGCGTTGGTGGCTGACAGTTTTACTGTGAAGAAGTCGCATCAACGCTGCAAGGCTCAGGTTTAAAAACTTTGTTGTTTTAATGAGTTTATGGTGTGTGTGAACTTCATGTGTGTATATCTTTAATCCTATGCCTTTAAGATGGTTCCCCTAAGCCTTTAGTCCTGTAAAGGAAATGTATGCTTGTGTCTTTTCAGGTGTGTGTGTGTCCGTGTGTGTGTGCAAGAGGAGGGAGGGTTCCCTTCTGCACTAACCCCAAAAAGTCATCTTCACTGAGGCAGCTACTCCTGATGAAGGGGAGCCAGATTTTGTTCCAAGCCACCAGTCTCTCGTTTTTCTCCCTCTACATCTAACCCACTCTCGTACTTGTTCTCCACCTCTGGCTCTTTTCTCTCTCTCGCTCTCTCCTACTCCACCTGCTCCAGCTCTTACTCTCTGAAAACTCTCCGGACTCCTCTGAAGAAGCTCATCTGAGAGTTACTAAAGTACTTTCTTTTTTTATGGTCAGAGGAAGAGGGAGAGTCTCTTTTGAGGCCCTTTGATGCAAAACTTTACATCTTCTTTGCTCCCCTTCACAGAAAGTTAGCATACACATCCATGGAAGCTGTATGCAGCTCTGCAAATAATTCTTCAGAGACTCATCTTTGGTGAAAGACTATCAAAGCCGGGGTTTTCAAAACAGATATTATTATGGATGGATTTCACCGCTGTGCAATATGCACCGACAAGTGTTTTTTTTTTTTTAGCCCTGCAGCAAGTATGATGGATGGGTGTGCAGCTGTAAAAAAGACAAAAAAAATAAAGTGACACTCAGCGACATTAAATATACAAAGAGTCATGCGTACGCACACGTACCCACACATGCAGAGCAAACCTGCATGAGGCGCAGCAGCAACAGTAGAGCTCGACAGTGCAGGATTGCTTCTAATTGGAAAGCCTGCATCCAGAATTCTAATGATGCCAAAAGCCTTTTAACATTCGCTTGATATTCAAAATGCCTCTCTGTAAGTGTTAACCGAGCAGGGTTTCAGAATGTCTCTCTCCCTCTTTATTTTTATTTTTTTGTCTTTTGAAGAAATGATTGTCATTTGACGGATATTACTCTGTGAAAATCAGAGAAGAAACATTAGGAGCAGCGTGGCTTGAGTCCACCTGCAACCTGCGCATGAAAAACGTTTTAGCATTTCTGAAGTTTGAGTAAATGAAATGCGGTTGCATTTGGTGTCTGTGATACAATTTCACATTTTTTTTTGCTTTCTTCCTTTTTTATTTATTTTTTATTTTTTTTGCAGTAAATGACTCACAGTAAAAGCCCGATCAACTGGTTATACAGCTAACAGTAATGCGGCTCTCCGTGATGCTTCTCTTTCATACTCTGCAGCGACCTTGCACGCTAAAAGTCTCCACGCTCTTTCTTCTTCTTGACTGTTTTTGTAAGCATGAAAACACTTTTTCACTTGTACCCCCCTTAACACGCCCTTCCTCCCTCTTCGAGGTACAGCACTATTCAAAATAGACCTCCACACTGCATGTATTTGGTCCCTGTAAGCATTAGAACAAGAGCTTTTAAATAATGTATACAAAATCTTGGGATGCCGCTGAATGCTTGACACAGGTTAAAGGTGTAATGGGCGAGGCGGCAGGGGGTCTGGTAAAAATCCTCCTCTCTTCTCTTTAGCAATGAGAGATGAGAAAGAAACCACGAGCGGCGACAGAAAAGGAAAGAACCAACTGGATGTTGTAGCTGTAAATTAGCAAGAGGAAGAGAGAAATCACTCAGGTTTTATTTGTTGGAGAGCATGTACACCTGCCCAGAGTTTGCAATTAGCCGTCAATTAGCAGCAGTTGTTGTTTGGCCATCTGTCCATAAACGCTGCATCTCCCCAGTTATTAGAGCAGACGCTGTAGCAGCAGAATGAAGCGGTTCGACGTCCACTGATACGTGCACACATACGCCCACGCACGCATACACTTAGCTGTTTTTTCTGACCTCAGCAGGAGTGACAGTTTAACTGGCATAGATGTTGGTTTAACACATGCCAGGGATGTTGCAGATGGAGAACGGATAAGAAGGCCAGGGAGGGGTGGGGGGATGTTGGGGTCAGGCCTGCCTCCTCTCCAGTTAATTGGCCTAGCTTGTAGCGTGTGCTTGACAGATTGAATTATCAAGCTGCCTCCATGGTCTGCAATCCCCCCGTGGTATATCCTGGTTGACTATTAATGACCAGCTATAGCAGCCTCCTCTGTTCTGCGAGGCTCTGCTGCTGTTCTCTCTGTTTTCGCCTCTCCCGTCGGTGACTCAGAACCTTAAGCTGAGAATGTCTCGGCGTGTGCCTGTCTCTGTCCATGCTGCTCGATGCCTTTTGGTCTTTCAAGTGTAGTTTTCTCACAGAAAAGAAAAAACAACTTTAAAACGAAACTTTTTCTAGTCGAAAAGTTGAACTTTCATTTGAAATTGTACAACTCGGAATCTTAATTACCTCTATGCAGCCAATCACCTCCGTTTTATTTTTCAAGTGGTAAAGTCTTGATGGGAAGGTATAGCCAGGGCGATGGAGCAGATAATGGCAAACAGTGAATGTAGGAAGAAGGTTGATCTACTCACTGTGAATTTGGCGATATAGACAACTCTAATGAAGAATCAGCAGGGGTGAAATAGAAATAGCAGAACAAAGTTGCTACGTAGAGCAGAGTCCATTAGGATCTGTGTCCTGAAGGCTATTAGATTGTCTAAAACAAACACAGGCGTTCAACAAAGGTTAATTTGAATATTCATGCACTGCCTGAGTGCTTTACCTTTTACAGTTTTTTTTAATTGGTATGGTACTATTTTCACAACTAAAGTGTGCATTTTCAAATCTCTCAGTACAAAACTCACATTCGATCACATTTGTAACACCACTAGTCATCCTTCCAAATCTGATGTCATGAGTTCATTGTATTTGCACATATTTTCATTCCACGTAACCATTGTTGCAG
>NW_005187517.1:851189-855711 GCF_000239375.1 Pundamilia nyererei | reverse complement strand
TGCTTGTGAAAACTGCGCCAAACCAATAGAAAAAAACTGTATTTCATTTCTGTTCTTTCTGTTCTGTTCTTGTTATTTAGTTAATAGTTTAGTGACATAGATGGAAGGTGAACTTTATATGGAATATGTAAAATATATTCAGTCCATTTATATTGGCTTTGTTGTGGTGGATGAATGTGTTGGTTAAGTTTTATTTTCTTGGTAACTACATGACCTGCTATTTTCTAAGTTTTTTAAACTTATAAAATCATTTTGATTGTTCATCACTACATTATAGAAACATGCAAAAAAATCTAGTAGTGGAAAAGTGCATGGAAACAAAAACCTTTGTCTCTGTCAAAACATTTGGGAAAGACTGTACTGTGCAGAAGTGACTCAGCACACATTTCTCTATGTTTTGTTTTAAATGGTATCAGAGCAATATTTTTGGGTGTTTAGAAACTTAACCCATGAATCATTCAAACATAAGCAAGCCATCTAACTCAAAGGGATGTACCAGTGTTGTGTGTACACATGACAATTTAGCAATAAATTTTAGATTTTATGTTTAGGCAGTTTGCTGCTAGCAACAAGAAACACACGATTTGTTTCCAGTTTTGTTAAATGCAAAAGATAACATACTCTGACAGGCTTGAAATTTTTGCACCAACATGGTGATTATTACGGAGTTATTAGATGAAAACCTGACTTAGCTCAAATTAAAACATTTGAGACCTGAGTGATAACTCTGGCCCTTAACCTTTTAAGACCTACCACAGAACCAAGTCCGCCAGAGCTTATATTTTTACATGTTGTAGTGCCATTTTTGGGAGCATTTCAAGTTCCTATACATCAATAAAACCATTATAGCCCAAATTTTAATAATATGTATACATCAAGTGCATAGTAATTACATAAATAGCAAAAAAGTGCAATAAACTACATAAAAATTGAAAATTGTTTTTGTTTTTTTAACATATATTTCTAGTTAGAGAAATTTAAGAGGCTCATCCCTCAAAACTGTAAATACAAAAAAGTTGCACAAAATAGTTTCCCACCACAGGAAACTTATTTTGAGTGTCTTCATAGTTTTATTTTTGAAATATACCAATTTTTATATACTGCAGGAAAAACGAAAATAAATATTATAGTGCAAATTTGCAAAAAAGCAGCATATGCATCAGAATAAACTATTTCCAGCAGTGCAATTTGAGTCCTAAGCATCCCAGAAACGACACAGAAAGTCATAAAGTCAAACATAACTTTTAAAAACACCAGGCTCATGAGGCCCTAATGGTAAAAAAAAACTACATTTCTGCAAAAATGACGTCACTTCCGGTTTCGGGCAGGTAATGGTGGACATGCGATAGTTCGCGCTGACGTCTATTTCAATGTAGGAAGTGTTATAAACAGCTGATCGGATCAGCAAAGCGTGTTTCTGGAATATTATGTTTTTGTTCCTGCCAGCACTTTTTATGCAGTTTTTGCAAAGCTATATGTGGAAGGAAACCGTGACCTAGGACAAGCTGATGGCATAAGATGTAAGTACAACTCCTCCAATTTCCTATGCAAAATAAATTATTGCGCTAGCTTACGCGGTTGCAGTTCTACAGGGATTTAAAAATAGTTGCGCAAAACAGAGCGTGATCAGTTTTAAAGGGTTAATACAACTACTGTTTACCAAAGCCTCATCTGAAATGGTCTCTGTCAAGGTTTTGAGCGCAGGACTCATTTGCAGGACTCTCGCTGGGTAAAAGTCAGAAGGTGGTTTATTTACAAAGGTAGCACCAGGTGGAATATATATACAGACATACATACAGTGCAGAGAGGGAAATAGCGATCCAGGGCAGCCAGGGAAAGGTGCAGGTAGGGAAGGTCCAAACTCCTGTTCATGCAGCCAGTGACTCACAACAATCCACAATCCAGTCCTGTCACAGCTCACTCACACTAATGCTCACTAATTCAGGGTCCACGAGGAAGGGAAACAGGCGATGACTCATGGAAGTCTGCACACAAGAGAAGTTGATGTTAGCAAAGAGTGCAAAGAAAATGCGCTGAAATCACTAGGCGAGCTGGGTTACACATACAGAGGTTAGTACAACAATCCAGCAAAGAATCAGACTCCACTGGGGCCCTATCACGCATAGTGGTCACTACAGTGGACAGCTATTCACAGGCTGTTTTCTTGTATTTGTGTCAGTGTTGCTTGCACATAACCCATTACATTGGACACTGATGTGTAACTCCATACGCTGCCACCCACTGGTCGTTTAATATTACTATAGATGTATTTCTTATGTACTTTATTCATCTTTTCATGCCTAAAGATGAATAAAAATATCCATCCATCCATCTATCTTCTTCCGCTTTATCCGGGGCCAGGTTACGGGGGCAACAGCCTAAGCAGAGAAGCCCAGACCTCCCTCTCCCCAGCCACCTCCTCTAGCTTATCTGGGGGAACACCAAGGCATTCCCAGGCCAGCCGAGAGATATAATCTCTCCAGCGTGTCCTGGGTCTGCCCCGGGGCCTCCTCCCGGTGGGACATGCCCGGAACACCTCACCCATGAGGCATCCTTGTCAGATGCCTGAACCACCTCAGCTGGCTCCTTTCGATGTGGAGGAGCAGTGGCTCTACTCTGAGCCCCTCCCGGATGGCTGAACTTCTCACCCTATCTCTAAGGGAGAGGCCAGCTACCCTTCGGAGGAAGCTCATTTCCGCCGCTTGTATCCACGATCTCGTTCCTTTGGTCACTACCCACAGCTCGTGGCCATAGGTGAGGGTAGGGACGTAGATCAACCGGTAAATTGAGACCTTCACTTTTACGCTCAGCTCCCTCTTCATCATGACAGACCGGTGCAGCGTCCGCATCACTGTGGCCACAGCACCAATCCTCCTGTCAATCTCCGACTCCCTTCTCTGAATAAAAATACTTAAGAAAAATATCCTGATTGAGGTTGTCATAATTCATGCATGAAATTGTTAAGGAAAGGAAATATGGAGAAAAGGCTGAGTTATGTCAAATTACACAAGAACTGGACTGAAAATCAGTAGCAACAGGCCTCGTGGAGCAATTGATCCAAATTTTAAGGTTTTTGTTCGAATTGTCATCAACATGTACAGATGAGTCTGGAGTATAGCAGTGAGTGACTACAGCTGTGTAAAACACAGCGGCGGCTCTGTCCTGGTTTAGTGCTGCATTTCAACCAGTAATGGAATAATTTATGAACTGAAAACACAGAAATGTGCCCTTCTATCTGTAATCCAGTCCAGTCTTTTGGCGGGACCTACATTTATTTATCAGAAATGTACACGTCAAATTTTCGGATTTTAGAAAATGAATGCAAATTTATGCCAAGCTTGCTTGTTGCTTGTTTTTGCATTCTGTTAATCTCTCTTCTCCACCGTATCTAATATTTCGCATTGTGGTCAAAGGCTGAACAGTTTGTAAATGTCCCAGGTGAGGACTTCGTGAGCCTTGTTGAGAGAATGAAGAGTGACCAAAACTTTTGTCAAATGAAAATGTAGCTATAACAGTGCTTGCAAAGGCTTAATTCCAAAAAGCCAGACATTGTTGTAATTTTATTAATGTGGTCTTGAACAATAGTTCTCTAGCCTTTGTGTGGGCCTTCCAAAGTCTTTCTTTGGACATTGGCTGCTTTTTCACTCATTTTCAGTCCAGTCTATGTGCCTGACCATTTTCAATAAAAGTGTTTATTATTAAGCCACTTAACAGAAAATCACTATGTCATTCAAGCATAAAGGCAGCTAACTCAAATGATGAACTAGTGCTCAGCTCCTAACCATGACCCTGGAATGGTTAAGTGGACAAGGATGGATGGATGGACAATTTAAACTGTATCTTTATGCACTTTGTTACTACCAGGCTGCCATAAAACACATCATTTGAACAAATCTAAAGCTACATACATAAAGTATTTATTAAATGGAGTCATTCACATAGAATTTACTTTGGGAACCACCCATTTATATCAACATCTCCCCAAGTATATTTTATTTCTCTGTGACACAGCAACATAATCATTTTCACTGTTAAGTTGCTTATAAGTATTTCCTTCTGCCATTTCCCTGCTCATGTGTCCGTGCAAGGAGACTGGTCTTTTCACCATCGTGACAATTCCTGATGCCATTCTGTGATCAAATGGATTCCAACTTCACTTTCCTGGATTGCAGCTGGTGATGGTACTTTTTGTAGAGATCCTGTGAGCTGATGGGTCACTGTAGCCAGTACGGCAGCAGGTGGGCGACTGGTTCATGTGCAAGTGTATGCTGTGGGGTACTCTGCATTTTGT
Source organism: Pundamilia nyererei (assembly GCF_000239375.1). Taxonomy (NCBI): domain Eukaryota; kingdom Metazoa; phylum Chordata; class Actinopteri; order Cichliformes; family Cichlidae; genus Pundamilia; species Pundamilia nyererei. The sequence continues at coordinate 851,420 of NW_005187517.1, read as the reverse complement.
GCTTTGTTATGATCCACATGTCAAAGTGTCGTCCACCATCCGGTCGTTAGGTCTGACGTCACTAGCCGTGTCTGGACCTAAACTCCGCTGCAGGTCCATATATCAAACGATCACTATGGCATTACTGAGAGTTGAAAAACTGTCTAAAGTCTTTCATCTTTAATAAAATAATCAGCGTTCTGCTCTACCAGGTGTAACAATTGAGTTTGGCGTCCAGGCATCCATGAAAAC
>NW_005187517.1:847719-848976 GCF_000239375.1 Pundamilia nyererei | reverse complement strand
ACAAAACATTAAACATGTTAACAACACAAAAGCCATATTAAACGCAGACTACTTTAGGCCCGGAAGTAGGATTTGTCACGTCATCACTTAACGACCGGATTGCCTCTATCCTTGGTTGTAGTAGGAAAACAAAGTATCAAAAAGTAAGAGTGATGAAGGAATTGAAAATCAGTTATAAAGTTCTTTTTATTTGTTTTCTGGAACCTTACCACTTTAATTTATCCCAGTTAAAACATATGTGTGTTTAACAGTAGCAGCAAAAATGACCACTACTTCACCTTTAAGTTTTTTGTATTCTTTAATACTACTCAACCTGGCAATTAAATAGAAACAGCATGCTATTTACAGGCAGTCTGAGCTCCAATCAGAATAAAATGAAACATAGAAAAGACACCCTTTTGTCCAGGCTGGCATATTTCTCAGTTTGAAACTGAGGCTGGTATAATGGTGCCACCTCCTGCTGTGGCTAAAACCAGGCTGCCTGCTGGCTTCCTGACAACCCTAACATTACTGCATAATCAGTGCTTACCATCGCTCACACCAGGCAGATACATGGAAATCTCTATCTCTCACACACACGCGCACACACACACATCATGGATACAAACAAAAATACATCAACTTGCATATAAATAGTGACTTGCGTACAGTAGAGGCTTGCACACGCTTCTTTCGCTCTCGAAATTACAAACAAGCACGCTCAAATCACTCCACACATCACATGAGAACAACGAATAAGTATCCTCTGTTCGCCCACACTCAAACACGCACATGCTCACAGCTTGTGTGTGGGCCATTGTGAGTGACAGCGAGTAGTAGTGGTGGTTATCTGTGTACGCACAGTCGGTATGTGTCGTCTTAAAATGCCAACCGTGGGTGTCTAACTTGAAGATAAGATTTTGAGATCTGAAAGCAAAGGCTTGCGGACCAACTTTGGCACCCAAAGTACATTGAGATAAACGTGTACAGGGTGTGTGTGTGTGTGTGTGTGTGTGTTGAGTGGTGACCAAAAAGAAGAGCGAGGAAGGAGGGAGGAAGATACAAGAAGAGAGAAGGAATCTCATTCCAATTATCTCTCCAGACCTGTCCTTGTGACAAATGTCAGATAAGACTTTTGCAGTGATAAAACCTACCTCACCCTCAAGACTTTTGAACCCTCCTGGACTCTGTACCACTAAGACTCTTGTTACATTGTCTTTTCTGATAGGCGACTGTGGTAGTGTACACACACACACACACACACACACACACACACAC
>NW_005187517.1:834973-840951 GCF_000239375.1 Pundamilia nyererei | reverse complement strand
GGCTGGGGAGAGGGAGGTCTGGGCCTCTTTGCTTAGGCTGCTGCCCCCGCGACCCGACCCCGGACAAAGCGGATGACGATGGATGGATGGATGGATGGTGTTTCCCACTGCTTCAGCACCTTGAAGCCAGCTTTCCAGCTCCTTCCCTCACCACACACCTGGTTCCTTCCAGCGAATCCAGACGCTAAAAAGAGGGGAGAGTTCATTAGTTTCAATCCCTCTCACCTGTCCCCTCTGACCTCCCGGCACCGCCCTGTGAGCTTACCGTACCACCCTTCCACTGCAGCAGAGCCAGGGACCACGCCCAGAGTGTTGACTGGCAGAAACTTCCACGCCACCATTTCCTGGTTTCTGCCAATATTCTTTAAAGATATACGAATGTTATAGTTATTCTGAGAGTAGAAAATGATGATGTCATTATTTAACCTCCAAGTGAAACAGTTTACAAGCTAGCAGGCAACTTGCCTCCAAAACTCTGTTTGACTGTGCAGAACTATCAGACCTTCATCTGATCCAGAATGCTGCAGCATTATTAGCATATCTTTGTTTTCTCCCTGTTAAATTGAGAATCAAATCAAAGTGCTAAATAATCATATTTTAAAGACCTGGTTGTACCAGATTATACTAACAGAGCCCATTGCTCAGGATATAGACACCCACTTTCCTTTTCAATAAGGCTTAGAGTTACGGCTGGATCAGCTGACCCTGAACGCTTCCTAAATTGTGCTTCAGTGGGCCCAGGCTGCTGGAGGCTTGGCTTCCTATCATACATTAAGCATTTCTACTTCACTCAGCTTTTTATCTTCTTTGTATGTTTATACACTACTACTGCTATTTAATCATTAGATATTATTAAATAGCAGTTATTAGAAACCCTTCCTCTCTCTCTTATAGTTAGTAAGTAAAAGTAAGTAACATTTTATTTGTATAGTACCTTTCAAGACAGAAATCACAAAGTGCTTCACAGAAAAGCTAAAACTGAAAAACAGAAATCAACCAAAAGCAAGTTTAAAAAGATGTTTTTTTAGCTGTTTTTTTAAATGAAAACACTGAGTCCACAGATCTCAGGCTGTCAAGAGATTTATTCTAAAAGACACTTCTTCAGCTGAGAGTCAGAGAGTGGAGACACGCTGCAGTTTTTACTTGCAAGGGTGGTCACAGAGCGCTCACATCAGAGTGGGGGCCCTGTGAAGTGCGCTCTGTTACCGCTCTGGTCTTTATTTATATACAAAAGTAATACAATAGTGAATACATCTGTTCATAGACAGAGGAATGTTAGTGCGGATGTTTGTGCGTATGCAGGTGTATGTGTGTGTTGTGGGATTCAGAAGGGAGTGAAGACAAGAGTGGTTCAGCTCTTATTATCGCGGTGGGAAGAAACTAAGAAAGAGAACAGAACAAGTTTTTGTAGTGAACAACAGTCTAACACATCAAAAGGTCATCATGCATTATTCTATCACATGCAAACTTATATCATTAAAAGCTTAAACTAACTACTAAGTACAATTTTCTATTGACACAGGCTTAAAGGAAGGGAGTTCCAGAGTCTGGGGGCCACAGTTACAAACGCTCTAGTCTTTGTCATGTCACCCTCCCTGGATGCCTGGAGGGTTCTTTCTGTTTAAAAAGAGTTCTTAATTTCTACTGTTGACAAGTGTTTCTCATAGGGGGTGGTGCCATTGTTGGGGTTTTCTTTCTGTTATTGGAGGGTCTTTACAACACAAGCTCTTTCACAAATGTCGTTTACGCATGATTACCACATTACTTCTGGTTTATTTGTCAGTCTGTAAAATATTTTATTAACATTGCCTTTGAAATTACCTGCTGAAATGTACATATATTCAAAGACAATACAATACAATAACCCTAACCCTTGTAACCCAGTGGTTACAAACATCAACAGTTAATAATTAGCAGTCATTAAATTTACAGCATAGTAGTCATCTAGATCAGAACTGCAGATGACTACACATGGAGCGAGACCAGCAGCACTTACTCTGTGTGGATTGCTACCTTCCAGTCAGCACTGAAAGAGTACTGCCTGCCAAAATAAAGATTCTATACCTGAGGTCTTCATTAACTACAGCAGTTTGTGTCTGCAGTATTTCAGCCGAAGCAACTACAGACTGTCAATCACGCAGGGCTTCTTGCCCTCACTTGAAAATGCCAAAACTCCTCTGCTAAGGTCAGCTTCTCTTGGTTGCTTGATGCATGATGCACACAGCTAGCCACAGACCCTTTGCAAAGTAGGACAGGAAATCACAAGAACCTCCCCTTTCATATTATGCAGGCAGTAGTCAGACCCCTGCAATAGTGTACAGAGTACCCATGGGACCCTATTACTAGTGACACCACCAGCCTCCACAACCCTAAAACAGCCTACAGAAAAAAAGAAAGGAAGAAAAGGAGGAAGCAATGGAAATTAGATGGAGTATATGAAGAAAGGTGGCAAGGAGTGACAAAAAAGTTGAGGGGGAGAAATAGTTGAAAGGAGGACGAAGCACCAGGTGTGTGTGGGGGAGATGGTCAGTGCTGAAATAGAGACGATATGAGCAGCAGGAGGAGGTCAGCAATAAGAGGATGATGCAGTACAAGAAGAAATAGTTCTGGGAAAACAATTGCTTTGGTTTGGAAAAATGGGGAAAACTGATTTTGTTGGAAATTTTGTTGGTTTCACAAACTTCACAGAACTCATTAAGCAGCCAAAAGATGTATTTATTTTTTTATTTTTTGCCAAAAGATGTAGTCTTCTGCTTCTAAGCCACCTTCACATCGATAAATGAATAGTTGAAACATGTGCATTTTAACTGATGATAACTCTGATATATTTCCACACCTATCAGTGCAATGTAATTACAGTATTCCTCACCATTCCTTTCAGTGTCCTATAATTGGCTCTTTGAAACACAGAAACTCAATGCGGTGTGTCTTACTTAGTGTATAATTGCATTCTTTTTCTGCATCCCTGTGCCTTTGGTCTGTCTGAACATGTCATTAAGCATCTGCCTGTACATTTAATGTAAGCACTTAGAGAAAAGCGTGCGCGTGTCCTCGCGTGTAACTAGCGTGGCGGCTGCGGCAGCAAGAGATTTTCCCTCCGCATAATTGTGCATCGTTGTTGAGACAGTCATTACCGTGACAGATGAGCTTGAGCTTGATGCAGTTTTTTCCTCTTCTCTCAACAGGCAGATGTCTCCTCTTGATCTCCGTCTGTTGCCTTTTGTGTCGCCACGCAAAGCTTTTGTCGGGATATTCTCCGAGTCAATTAGCTAACGAGCAGCTAACGAGGAGATAAGGCCAATTAAGATAATAGTGATTGTGATGATGGTAATTATGACAATGAGATTGGTGAGCCACCAGGTCAGCTTAAGGGAGAAGCATGTACCAGAGACATGGGAAAAAAAATCTCTCAAAATAACTGGTTGCAATTAAAGAGACACGTCAAACATCCTTTTTTTCTTTTGAAGAGCTTATGTCGTTAACTAACACATTTGCTTTGATGGGGGAAGAACTGTTTGGAATTGCATGTAGTGACAGATTTCAGGCGGAAGAAAACAAAGCTGAGTAATTAGCGAGAAAATGTGTGCAAACAAAATATACGTCGGTTTGTAACTAATCAGGCGCACGTTAAGTTGTTGATTCAACTCTGTGTCTGGGGTAAAAAAAACAACAAAAAAACAAAACAAACAAACAGAAAAAACCAAACCAAACCAAAAATAACGTCATTGTGCTTTTTTACTTTGGTGTGACTGACATCAGTGGCCCGTGTATCAGTGTGGTTTTAAAAGCCTGTGAAGATGATGGGAGTGCTAAAGCGCCTCAGGAGAGGCTAGAAGGGGTGGTGCGTGTATGTGTGTGTGTGTGTGTGTGTGTGTGTGTGTGTGTCTTGTGTCTGAGTTCTTGCGGGCATTCAGTGGGTTCTCCCCAGAGGGTAACAAATGTGAAATTATTATTTCCTTCCTGCATGCACACAAATTTACTGTATAAAGAGCTCCAGTAGAAAATAAACAAGCCTTCTGTGAGACTACCGCATTCAAATAGTGAAAGCTTATTGTAAATAGCATTCAGTATAAGAAAAATATTTGTTTTGTTTTTTTATCTGGATCCAACCTCCCCATTTTCAGCACACACACACACACACACACACACACACACACTGTTGGATCAGTAATGTCATAACCTCCCTTCTAACCCTTTGAGCCACACAAAGACACACTAAGTGTCTCAGGTTAGAAATTGGATATGTCACATGCTCACTCTAGCGTGAAATACACGATGGTGAGAATTTTTTCTCTTTTTCTTCTTTTTTATTCTCTCTTTAGTTCTTCCACAGTTTGTCCCTTCCTCTAATGTAAACCTTGTCACCCTTTGTTCATCCCCCCCAGCTTTATCAAGCTAACTAACCAATAGGTGAGACTGCTCCAGTGTGGCAATCCCTTGCCGGTTTCCAACCTTCTGGCCCAGTCAATAAAGGTATTGAACTGAAAATGTTAGATTTAGGCATTTAATTCTCAATGATTGCTAGTTTCTCATTAAAGTGTAATGTTTTTTTGATCAATCTGTCTCATCAACCTTACTAGGTACTTCCCAGCTCAGTGGAGGATGGTAAAGTGAACTGTAGATTACAGGACTGGACCAGTTGTAGTAGTAGTACAGAAGGTCAACCAATAGAAATGTTAAGTGGATTATTAGGTACTTACTCTGAAACTTCTCCTCAGGTTGAACTTTTAGGTCCAGATTTACTAACTGCCTGTGCCACCACAAAACCTTTTTTTTTTGCTTGTATCAAGATTTATTACAGAGGTGAAGCATCACAGCTCCTTTTGCAGCTAAATTTATTGCATATGTTTTGTGGGATTTGCCCTTTGAGAAACACATTTTGGGGAGGGAACTGTATTTTAAATGATCACAGAAATGTGATTTACTAAGGTTTGCAGCAGGCAATTTATTACAAACTGCACCAGATTTAACACCAAAAAAAAAGAAATTTCTTATTTTGCACCAGATGCGGCTGTGACGGTGCTGATAGATGCATGACATGGGGAGAAGTTGTGAGAACGAGTGTGTACAACCTCTGTTCTGCAACTCTTAACTAAGTTGAGTGTTTATAGCAGAGGCCCACATTTTTCTGGCCTTCAATAATAGAGTCCTGATCAAAAGTTTAGGACCACTTGAAAAATGGCCAAAAATCATATTTTTCATGGTTGGATCATAACAAGGTTCCAAGTAGAACTTCAAGATGCAACAAGAAGAAATGGGAATGAGACAAAGCATTTTATGAGTATGCAATTTATTGAAAACAACGCTTAAACTGAAACAGGCTGTTTTACAGCTGATCAAAAGTTTACACACACCTCCAAAAAAACCTGTAAACACACCAAAAGAGAAAACATAAATTCAGTAATGACTAGCTCCACTGTCATTGTTGATCACTTCAAAAATTTGTTGCAGCATGCTTGATGCAAGCGTTTCCATGAGGTAAGTGGGAACATTTCTCCAAGTGGTGAAGATGGTCACTCGAGGAGCATCTACTGTCTGGAACTGTTGTCCATTTTTGTAAACTTCATTGCCATCCATCCCCAAATGTTCTCAATCGGATTTAATTGGACTCAATTGGATGCAAAATATGATTTTTTTGCTATTTTTCAAGTGTTTCTGTGTAAGAAAGCACAACCTAACTGAACCTATCCCAGAGAGGTTCAGTCAGGTCCCAGAATCACAGTACAAGACATAACGATAGGCTGTATATTTTGGGTATCACAGTTTTGGGTAATAGTTTGGCTTTGATGTGTTTCAGGGTTTTTTAAGCACATTTCTGCCCTGAGATTTGTCCACAATGAAAATCAGTGTTAACTGGTACAATGAATTTCTTTGTCTTTTCTCAACATGTGTTGAAAGCATTGGTATACTTACTGGAACGATCTGCAGTGCCTTTATTCACAGTACATTGTTAGTAAACTACGGTGGCCCCTAGAGAC
>NW_005187517.1:812612-833387 GCF_000239375.1 Pundamilia nyererei | reverse complement strand
AGCTCAACACTGCCCCTAGCGTCCTGGAGCACTTCCGTTGTGTTTTGGAATTTGCATGTGTTTTGGAATTTGCATGTGTTTTGGAGTTTGCAAGTGTTTTGGATTTTGCAAGTGTTTTGGATTTTGCTAGTGTTTTGGATTTTGCAAGTGTTTTGGAGTTTGCAAGTGTTTTGGAGTTTGTACGTGCTTTGTCTCTAGGGGCCACCGTAGTAAACCACTGAAAAGACTTTCTACCCAATGCACTAGTCAAATCTTCTCCCTCCAATGACTTTCTGTTTAACACCTGTAACTTTACTACTTTCTTACGTGCTCTTTTTTCAAATTTATTATTAATTAATTTGGTTTGAGAAAAGAACCATGTACAATATTAACATGAATGTTCCCATTCATTGCATTGTACCAGAGATAGCTTAAGCTAATTTGCATTTGTAGTCCCTTAGCAGGTCATACACAGAAGATCATAAAAGTGTCACATAAAAGGTATTATACAACACACATAACACAAAATAAAAACCCAAAAAACACACCAGTGTCTACAAGTCTGTGAATCTTTCAGCAGGCATTTAAATTTGTTTTATAAACTTGTGATAGAGCTGCAGTTCTGAGTCGAAGCTTTCACAGTGAAGCCTGATTGCCTAGAAGCTATCAGCCTATCTTCCTTTTTTTGCTTTCTTATTGATTTAATCTTTTTTTACAGTTGTTCTTTAAACGTACCTTATAGATAACTTTAAGTTGAGTACTCCCATCTGTGCTTTTCTGCAGCTGTGGCCTCATCCTAATTTGCCGTGCTTGGCAAGTCTGGCCCTAACGTGGTAAACAGTGGAACTGGAATATCAACTCCCAGTTCCAACAGATTTTGTAGTATTTCATGCCTGCCTCAGTGGTAAGTTTTCATACTTCACTTATTAAATTAAAAAAGGATCTCAAATTGAACCCAATTTTTAATATGTACTTAATATGATCCCTTAAGCTGTTGCGTCTGTAACATGTGAACCAGGTGCACATGTACTCTTTGCCAAAGCAGAGATATATTCAGCAAGATAAAATCAAAGGAGAACAAAAGTGGGATGAAATAATGGGTCTGTATGTACTGCAAGCTACAGCACAGAAGATTATCTTATTTAACTGACAACAAAGCTCTTGGGGATAACACATTTGCACTAGATAGAAGAAAGATGGTACCATGAGATGAGAGTTTCCTTTTTGTAAGGGAATAAAAAAAAACCGTAGACGTACAAAACAAAACATAAAAATGTCATGGATTAGCTTGCCAAGTTATTTTCACTTTTACTGTCTACAGAAAGAACACAAAGAGAAACAAGATCCAGTGTGACTGTGCATCTCTCAATGGAAAGACAGTTAGAAGAGAAAAATCTTAGGCGAAGAAAATATTTTAATCATACTATTTATGATATATCTATTTATTCATTTCAATGTAGTAAAATTATGATTTGAACATTTCTCCCATTTATCTGTGTAAGTGATAAAATATCAGTTGATCCACATGAATAACTGCAGTTATTCACACAGCCACCTTCTGAAATATGGTGGTGTTACTAGGGAGACCCAAGAAACTTAAAAAAGTCCAGACGCTTTTCTTTCCGAGCTCCTTAGACTGCGTAGGTGATATGTGAAATAAAGGTTAGCTCAAACTGTATTTAAGCCCTGTAAAAAGCTCACTTATTACTTAGTATTATAAAAGAAATTTGACTGCGTGTTAGTCAGGTGTTGTCTGCACCAATCAGAGAGCCCTCAGAGCACAGAGCACGCTTCTATCTGCTGCTGCATTTTTATTGTTTTCAGTAGCACAGCAGTTGTGAAAACCATATCGCAACTAACTGAAATTCAGGATGAACAGATAATAGAGATTTGTATGCGTCTCTGATTCATCCAGCAATAAACTGAATGAATTGTTTTGTGGTTGATGACACATTAAGAATACAATAACAGTGCAAAAAAGAAGCCTTGTATATATCAAAGTCTCATAAGGCCTGTTAAGATTTCAAAGAAGATAAGTGTGATCACTTTGATGAGACAGAGAGCCTTTAATTTCATGACATCCAAAAGAGATTTCTGGAAATGGATTTGGGTAAGTTAAGATGGAAAACACGTTTTTTTTCCTGCATCAAAAGAGCAGCTTTGGACTGTGGGACAACAGCAACCAGCAGCTGGAGAAGAAAGTGAAAAAGGTTAAGTTCACCTCCTGCAGGTGCCGTTCCTCTGCAGCGATTATCATCCTCCACCATGCTCTGATGGCAAAAGCAGATAGACAGCCTCCGCCTTGTATGTTTACTGACAATATTGCTTTTAAAGAGACGCCGTCCTTCAAGGCTCCCGAGAATGGCCCTGACATTTCAAGGGAACATTCTCTGAAAGGTGCTGTCTTCATTGTGATGTCTATTGAAAGTGACAACAACAGCTTGCATTTACCGGCCTCCCTTACTCTCTAACTTGGTGCAGATGGAAGTGCATTTGATGTAACGTGTTTTCACTTCTGCTCCCAATCTTAAGCCATTACTGAACATTACATTGTCTGGGGATACAGGACATTTGGTGGAAAGATGGAAATGATTTGATTTGGCTTTTATAAGAGAAACAGCAAAGTAGAGCCTGTTTTCACGTAAACCTCTGACAGTGGACAAACTAATTTAGTATAGAATTTCGGGTAGAGAATCTGTAGGAAATAGTTTATCTAAATGAGTCCACTCCATGCCTCAGCTGTAAAAATATGCTTAATATAAGGAAGACGTCTTCATATAATCCCTCCTCCCCGCCCCCTGTTATTTTTTATTTGGCGTCCCTAAATCTCAGAGAAAACTCACTTGAAGCAATAAAAGAAGTCAGCCAAAATTAGCCGCACAGTGGAGCTAATACTCCAAGGAAGAGCAAATGACAGTCATTTACCTTCCAGCTACCTATCATACAACAAACTCCCCGCTCTCCTCACTGTTCCTCAGCTCATTTCGGAGCAAATAGACTCTAAAGACAAGCTCTCATCTCATCCTTTAAAACCCCGGTGTAATTGTCCTCCTTTGCTCTAAGATTGGAGTTCACACCTCTTCCTCCACATCTTGCTTCTTTTATGTGTCTGATGTAGTGGTGAATCACACTCATCCATCTTTTATGCCCCTTTTAATAGACACTCACGGTAATTGCGCCGTTAACTTTGGGGACTTCTGGCTCGGATGTTCGTGAAAGACCAGTCCTGCGTTTTGGGGATTGGATGAGATTGGATGGTATGGCTATTTTGGGTTTCAACTGCTGTAATAATGATATGCAGGCAAGGTAAGCTTGATCTTGCATATATTACATGTTGGTTTCCAGTTTCATTCCAGTGCTGTCACATAACTGCATTCACCAAGAAATAGATACAGACTTAAGAGGTATTTGCACAAATTCATATGAGGCAACTAGACAGTAGCTTTATCGTGGACTGAAATGAAATAAATCTGCAAGGAAATTTAAGAATGCCAGAATTATGGAAAGGCTATGAAAGTAGTATCCTCTGGCATGCAGAGTGTTCAGCGCTTATATAACACCAGCTCCAGTGCATGCACACTCCACGGAATACCAAACAGGCTTTGACTTAAACAGCAACTTTTCCTAACCTAATGTGAAAGAGCCAATCTCTAACCCCATGCCACTGCTTTCCCACCCCATTCTCGGGGTTAAATGTCTTTAAATTGTGGGGCCAAAAGGCAGGATGAATGTGAGGTGAGTATCAGGGCTTATTGGGGCGTAGTTTGTGGGCTCTTGGTGGTGGTGTTGAAGGTGAAGCCATGGTCAAGCACGGCTGCTTGGTTGTCTGGATTGATCCACCGCCATGGATGGGTCCACCACAGGCTAATTTCATCCTCCACTGAGCAGCGGAGCAAAGGGGAACCGGCTGTCCTTTGAGACCCACGTCAAGCTCCCCTCTTACAGGCTTGGGATTGACATGGTTCCCTGAGGGGCATTGTTTGGTTTGGTGGTGGGGCACGAGTGGCGAGGAGGAGAAGGTTGGCCTGATCTCACAGAGAGTTTAATATGAGAGGCTGATACTGATGGTACATACTTGGGAATTTGGGTGTTTCAGAGAATGAGGTGCTTTGTTATCAAAGGAAGAAATAAGAAGAAAAGTCAGCCAGTCAGCCACTTCTCTATCAAACCTATAGGTTAAAAAAGATATGAGCCACATGATCGAAAATGTTTTAGTAAACTAAAATTAAGATAAAACCAAGTGTGAAAAAAACCAAACATTTTAGTTACATAGCATGATGATGAAAACTATCTAAATATTCTGTACTTTTATAATATAGTAGGCAGCTGCATTTCTGATACCAGGGTCTCTTGGTTTCTTCTCATGCATCAACACATCTTCACTCTACCAAATCTCTCTGACCCTAATTTTTTAACAATGTCCGTGTTTCTTGGGTTGTCCGTTGAGATGCCATGTTGCTGTTACTCAAGTTTTACAAAATGACAACACTTTCTGTTGTCATTTTGTCTTTTATTTCACCTAAACTCAACTGAGGTGGTGTGTACAGCCGCAGTAGCCCAAACACTACTACGTGTTCCTCTTACCCTGTTTGTGTCACCATGACAAAGCTTTAACTCCATTTCTACCACAACTGGTTCGGCAAGGCACTATTCTTATTGTCACTGGCCTCTCATGCTGCCTGTCAAAAAATACATGGAATGAGTTCTACCCTTATTTTGGCCCACCTATGACAAATTTGTACATCACACTACATTCACAGACCTTTAAGGCCAGAGAGCCTGACATTATGTTTTTGGTGATATGCCTCTTTAACTACTGGTTGAATTAATGTTAAATTTTCAACAGATGATGTGGTTCGGTTCATCCGGTGGTGTCCTCAAGTTTGCACTGGAGTATTTCACAGCTGAGTGTGAAGCAGCAGGAAACAGAATTAGCAATGTTTGAGGTGATTGTTCTCAGCAGGATAAACGTGGAGTGCCCACAAAGTTTAGGTTTCTCAGGGTCTTGTTCACAAGTGAGGGAAGAGGGAAGCCAGAGATTGACAGACAGATTGCTGCAGTGTTTGCATTGCTGTGGATGCTGTACCAGTCTGTTGTGGTGAAGAGAGAGCTGAGAATAAAAGCAAAGAATCCGATTTACCAAGCAGTTTACCTCCCTATCGTCAGCCATGGTCACAAGCTTTGGGTAAATGGACTGATTCTTATATAGCGCTTTTCTACTCTCAAAGCGCTGTATACAACATGCCACATTCACCCAATCATACCCAATATCACAAGCACTGACACTAAACCGAGTGCTTTTTCTAACAACATTCACACACCGATGGATTGTGGGTAATTACAGCAAGAATGAGATAATGGATACAATGAGCTTTGTCTAGACTTGAATGGAGAAAGCTAGCTAGACTCAGTCATAGAAGTTCAGTCATTCATGAGGGACTTTTCGAAAGGCACCTAATGAGGTTGTTTGGACTAAGTAGGACATCTCCTGGGTGCCTGCTGGGAGGGATCTTTCGGGAAATGCCCTAGAGGGAGGATGTTGCAGGGTGGAGTCCTTGTGTCTCTTGGCTTGCCTTGGAACCCCCTTGGTGTTCCCCTGGATGTGCTGGCAAACATCACTGGGCAGAGGGATGTCTGGGCTTCTCTACTTAGGCTTCTGCCTCCAAGACCCAGCGCCAGCTAAGTGGGAGTAAATGGATGGATGCTCAATAGATGTGTAAAGTTCAAAAGCAATGGATTGAATTATCGACACACCTACTATTCGGCTTGGGATACACAAGAACATAAAGAAGAATAAAAGGAAAAGTTAGAAAAAGCCAGAGCTATTTTATACTGATTTAGAAGTTATTTAAAAGTACTTGAGTCACGAGTTTGTTAAATTTAGAATTAGTATTCAAATCATATCTGGTGCCTAAGCTAAAAATACCTATTGGTATTTGTTATTCTATGATTTAGTGTGCCAGCATTTTATTACAGAACCAATTACAATGTCAGTCTTACCATTTCTGTAGGCATACAGTTCATAGAAAATATAAAAGGAGACATGCCAAAAGTAATTTTGGCATTTTATATGTAGCCATCTTTTGTTGTTTGGAGCCAGAACTGACCATACTTGGAAAGGAGAGCTTGGAGAAGCACACCTCTTTTTCAAGCCTAATGTGTGCTTAGTGACTGAATTCTTTTCAGATGAGGACTGAAGACCATCACACCATAACGAATGAATTTAGCTAACGACATCACAATTATTTGTTTACAAAAACACGTTGACCTGGTGTAACATGAGGCAAATTGACATTTTGTGAACAGAAGTATACCGAAAAGATAAAAAAAAAATACAGATGGTTTATGATATTCCTAATTATGTCTTCCCATTTAACTTCCATAGCATTTCTACCTTGATTTCTTTCGGTGGTATTACATGTATGTAATACAGATGTAATACCACAGTATCGGTGGTATTACGGTGTAATGGTGTAATGACTGATGTCTAAAATGTGCTTGAACGAATTCAAGGTTCTTATCTCTTTTACCTGTGAGCTAGATTCGAGCATGGACCTTCATTATCAGTGTTATTAGCCACAGTCAGAACAGCTCTTAGCCACATCGACCTGTCTACATGGATCTGACACTGCAAATTGGAAATATATCATGTCCATCAGCCATTAGCTCCATCCACTGTGTCAGCCACATTTACAACCATTTCATATTTATAAATAACACAATTAGGTGAATAACCTTGAGAGGGCTCCTGGCATTGTTTTCTATGATAGCCATCCACGGTAATTATGCATTGATTGAGTCTCCTGACAAACATGGGGGCTAAATGAGAGACAGAGGCTTCCATGGCTCTCTCTTGCTCTCTCCCTCCATTATGAGTGATAACTTTTAGGCCTGTCTGCCATGCTATGGTCTTAAATTACCCCAGCAAAGTGAGAAAGCAGGAGGATTGGAGAGCTGAAAAAAAGTGATATTTCATTATCACTTCATGACGTTAGTTACAAATACACAATGACATGACATTGGTAGCAGATAAATCAGATACCGAAGTGACAACAGGAGCTAATAGCGGTTTGATAGCTAACTAACAGCTGGAATTTATTAAACTCCGAGATAATGACCTGCCTGCTTACATCCTTATTTCATAAACTTAAGTGAAGAATTAAAAATACATGCAAGGCCATTAAGATTCTGTGAGTAAGTCGTATTGTGCTCATCATTACATGGATAATATCACATTAAATAGTTCTAAAGCAATGACATTCTTGGTAGAATAATTTGAGTAGAATAATAAAGATACAAAGCCTTCAGCACGTGTTCATTTTATATAGTCATTGTCTAATTTAGTTAACTGAATGAGCTATCTTTCTCATTTGTATGAAAGGCCTACCTAAACAGTGATGATAAGCACTAATATGCATTTGTTGCTATTGTTAGAAATCAATTATTAAGTGTCTGTTTAGAATAAACAAAATATTTCTTATCAGTTTTAGCTGTATATAAGTAGGAATGCAGGGGCTATCCTTATTATTGTTTGGAGTCGATCTGAGCCAAGTAGACAAGAAATCAGTGCAGCAGGCCTTAGTGAGTGGGCCCATGATGACCCTTTTAACAAAAATACAGCAAAGTAAAAAAATGATCTTTCTATAACTTTTAAAAATCCTGAATATTCATGCAATCAAAGAAACATGTAAACACTGATTTATGTTCAAACAGCGTCACGGTCCTCGCTTCAAGCAAACAAATCTGGCTCATATCTGTCACACAGAATCAGTAAGAACACAAAAGAAATCCCATAAAAATAGTTGAAGCCCACAAAGCAACATCTGACCCAAGACTAAATGACATTTCAGTCCAAAGGTCATAGAAAATTTCCGGAAAGAGCTGTCCTCATGTGATCGCCAACTGGTAACCGTAATGTAGAGTGTCGTAGAGGGGTTGAAGGCCACGACGCTGTTTGCAGGGATGTCACCCTTAATTCACAAGCACATACATGGCAATAACCTACAACTGATAGCAGGTGCTTACACATATTTAAAAGATACGTCTACCTTTGTGGTACATATTCTATAAGAAATCGCCTCCACAGAAACACACAAACATACACTTTCTATTATATGTAGGACAATTTTGCTTGTGGTAAAATGACCCTGTTGTCATTCATCTTTACATCTCTTCCCTTGAGGTTGTACTGGAGAGAGAGGAAGGCAGAGTGAGAAAGATAGAAGAAAGCGCCTGAGCCTGCAAATCCGTTACAAAGGCGAGTCATTGATTCTGGGATGGGGAATTAATGAAGCTTCGGCCGGATATGACAGTACAGTGTCAGACGGTGAAGAGTTATGCAGGCCGTTGGGCTCTGGTAGCCATTAGCTTACAGATAGTGTGTCTGAGAATGAAAAAAGAAGAAGCAGGACAAGTTAAAAAAGCATTCATTAGAAGAAAGGAAAAAAAAAGAAAAAGAAAGCCAATTTTCTGGCGTAACGTAGGCGCATCTTTAGGCATCACTGTCGCTGTTAATGGCAGTTTTCACTCAGAGCTGTTCAAAGTCTGCTCTTATCTCGGATAAACGCTCCGCAGCGTTGTTTCCTTTCTGATGAGTCATGGCTGTGATAAATCAAGTGTAATGTGTCTGTTTTGTGCTTGATTTTGCCCAGAAGTGTGTTTCAGACTATATCAAATTTTCTTTTATTCTGATGATTCAAAAGAGATTAAGTGCTTCTGTTACTGCTACTATCATCAGACTTGCTACATATGCATGTGGTTGAATATTAAGTGCATTGTTCATCTTTGTGTACTGTGTATGGGAGATTACGAACGTCCACACAAAGACAGAAATACACGTGAAGTATTTTTAATCACGCATTTTCTGCGTAATAAAATCTCAACACGAAAAGCTAAATAAATCATTTTATGCTTGATTGCTTTTCATGATAACAACATTTTTACACATTAAATAAATTTATTAAAGGTACAGTAAGTGTATTTTGAAGTTATTCATAGAACAGAGAATATTATACTCATAAACATTATAGCATAAAGTTTCAAATTAAATTTTCTTCTGATTTGTTACATTTTACAAGCAAAAGAGTTGAACAGGAGATAAGTAGTCGTTCCTATGCTAAGCCAGAGCTGTGTGCCTGAGGTGAATATGTTAAGGCCATCACACCTCACTGATATGATAGAGATCCAAGAGCAGAATAAAAATGTCTGAGAACTGAGCTATTGATTCATAGGTACTACTTACATACTCTGACCTCATTATTTGAAACAATGGGAATAATGATAAGCATCATAGGTGTAAAAATTCCCAAAGGCTATTTTTTGTGGTTTCTTAATATTTTATTGATAATAATAATAATAGTTTCAGAAATACTGTATATATATACTGCTCTGAACTCTGGATCTTGGCATCGCACTGTATTACACAAAATCTCCATCTGCCTGTTTGTTTTACCAAGAACCCAAATTGACACACAGGTACATCTTAGACCCCTGAGGATCTTTTCTATACTTTACTATATTGAAATGCCATCATCTTGCCTAGGAATCGACTACCAGTGGCCTAAAATGGCCCATCTGTAGCTTTTATTGACCTATAACAATTTATAAAAAACACTTTATCATGGAAATAAATTTAGAAACATGGATTGTATTTTACTTTTTATGTAGGAAGATTTAACCTAGTGTGCACGTGTATCTGAAGTGTGAACTTTTGTATGATCTTGCTTGCTGTTCATATATGTGCGTGCCTTTATCTCTGTGTCATACTCACTTACTGGCCAGAGATAAATAATAGCACAAAGCCCCGAAGCAGCACCAGCACACATTACCCGATAGATCTGAAGTGACAAGTGCAGGGGGCAGATCCATGGCACACACGCTCATGTGACAGTCAGCGGGCTTGTTGGAAACTCGCTAAGAGACTCCGAAGTTAGCCGAGGATGTCTCAAAAGAGAAGAAGGCTCTTTATCGCTTTGATTTTGTTCTGATATCACTGCCAATATTTCATTAATTCACCCCCCGAAAAAAAAGTTACAACATCTGAGCTGTGAAAAAGCGCAACAAATTCAATTCAGCGCTCCATACGGCTTGTGGGACGGCTTCAGACTGTAGCCAACAGTTGGACAAGTGGCTTTGAAATCCTCCAATACGGAGTTAAAAATGACAAAAGCTGTGGGAGCAAAGTTTTTTAGCGCTTTTTATTCTCAAGGGCCTTTCTTTAACAAATGATGAAGTCTTCTCTGCCTCTCCTACATGAAATCTTCGCAGTCCATCCAGCCAGTCAATCATCATTTCCAGGTAATATCTCAGCCACTTTATAACTGAAGGATATCTGCTATGATTTAAACTCGGGAGCAATTTAAAGGAAGTTTGCTAACAGCCTAATCTCGGTCAAGATGAAAAATGTCAATATTCATTCCTGTCAAAGAAAAATATGACACCTGAGATTCCCTGGAGGGGAATGAGAGGTGGGACATGCAGACACACCGGTCGAGCTTTGTCTCACACAACACACACACACACACACACACACACACACACACACACACACACACACACACACACACACACACACACACACACATCTCTTTGTAGATCTCAAAAAAGCCTTCTTTTTTCTAAAAGCCATGATAGGAGCTCATTGAGGAAAGGTGGCGGCACTGATTATCTGAAGGTATTCCTGTCTGACCTGGATTCGCGGGTTATTAGGGTGAAGTGCTCTGACTGCCTGGCCTCAGTCTCCTCCCTCACCTCCTCGCCCTCCACACCCACCCTTCCTCTCTCTCCTTCATCTCAAGCCATTAATGCGGAGGCATAGCCGCGCCCGCATCTAAATGTTTCATTATGGCAAGAGTGCAGATGCCAATTTCTTTGCCCATCTCCCCTCACATGCTCCTCTTCAGCACCCAGCCACCCCCTCCCCCGAAACAGCACCTCCAATCCACCACCCTCCTTCACCGAGGGAGGAGAGCAAAGCATGACAAATTGAAATAAATGAGAGAGGAGGGAAAAAAAAAAGAAGGTGGCACGGGGACAATGCCAGCGCCCCGGCTCCTCCTTTGACTGGAAAAAGGAGAAAAAGATGATGGGAGAAAGAGGGATGCAGCCGAACAGATCAAGTGAGGAAAGAGGGACGGGATGGGGGAGGGGTTTGAGTGATGGTGAGAAAGGCAGATTATTTATCCAACTATTATTATCATTTCAGAACCAGCTGTCCTCGTTCAGCCCTCTGTTTCATCCTCCGCTCCCTCTCTCCGCTTTGTGTAATGAGTGGCAGTAATTGGTGGATCTTATTGACCTTTGCGGCTCTTCATTTCCACGCGTGTGTGCATCTGTATGCGCGTGTGCATGCCACAGGTTCCTGCTCAGGTTATGTACATTACAATATTCCTTCTCATTCGATCCAGCACAGAAAGCACTCTTAACAATGTTTTGCTATGTAACGTGACAAATTGGTCCGACCCTGTCAGAGAAGAGGATATAGGCAATAATGGTGTCTAGTCAAACAGGGCTACTCGTGTCAAAACAATTCCACTCTGGTCAGCTTTAACGCCTCCTCATCAAGAAGTTTGGGTGAAATGAGAGTTATTTTTAATGGTAACTTCCTGTGTGAAGGTTTATTCTTCGACTTTTTCTTTTTCTTCCACACTGTGATTTTTATTGAAAGTAATTGGGTCTGCTTGCTTCCAAAATTACCGCTACATCAATGCAATAACAAAAACTACCAAGTGAAACTAAACCAGAATGCAAGATTTACCACAATACAACAGTCCCAATTGTTTCACTGACTGATAACATATTCACTTGTGATGTCAAACCAGCAGGCCAAATAGCCCAAAACCAAATTAGAATTTGCAAACAAAAGAAGCCCCTTTTTTCATTATTCTTTAGGAGTTTGCTTTTCGTTGAGGTCCACAGTCATTTGTCTGTTTTCAAAGTGGAACTTTTATTTCTTATTGTGAAGCGAGAGAAATGTTTCAGCCTTTGGAAAAATGAAGCCGACTTCAGGACAACTGTGCAAAACACTAATTACAACCTTGACTATGTTTTGGCTGTTTATTAGAATAATACTCTCAATTTTCTTCCATTTAACAAAATGTATTCAGTATATGTTGAATTTTTATTTTCTAAAAATGTAAGAAAAAATTAAAATAATGTTTAAAAAGTCTGAATATTCTGTCTGTCTATAATAACTTCAAGTCTTCTGGAAAGGCTTTCCACTAGGTTTGCTGTGTTTATGGGAATTTTTGATCATTCTTCCAGAAATGCAGTCAGAGACTGTTGGATGAAGAGGCCTTGCTCATTGTCCATCCATCCATTCACTTCCACTTATCCTTTTCAGGGGCGCTGGAGCCTATCCCAGCTGTGTTAGGGGTACACCCTGGACAGGTCGCAGGTCTGTCGCAGAGCTAAGACATAGACAGAGACAACCAATCGCACTCACATTTATTTCCCCATTCACACCTACCAATTTAGTGTTTCCAATTAACCTAACCCCACTAACTGCATGTCTTTGGACTGTGGGAGGGAGCTGGAGTACTCGGGGAGAACCCACGCAAACACGGGGAGAACATGCTCATTGTCTCCACTCTAATTAATCCCAAAGGTGTTCTCTCAGGTTGAGGTCAGGACTCTATGCAGCCTAGTCAAGTTCTTCTACACCAAACACGCTCATTCATGACTTAATAGACTGTGCTGTTACAACACGGCTTCTCAGCCATGTTGTAACAGCAAGGGGCCATCCCCAAACTGTTCCTACAAAGTCAGGAGCATGAAATCTTCCAAAATGCCTTAGTTCCTTTCACTGGAACTAAGGGGCAGAACCCAATTTCCTAAAAACAACCCCGCACCAAACTCTAATCCCCCCTTCACCAAACTTTACACTTGGCGCAGTGCAGTCAGACAAGTACTGTTCTCCTGGCTCTCCTGTAGGCTGGGCCAGCATGATATTAAACCTTATGAATGAAGAATGGGATGTCAATCAACTTCGTGTGTGTGTTGAAGGTATATAAGCAAATACTTTTGGCAATATAGTGTAACTTCATTTTGTACATTGTGGTATTGGGGTGAAAAGGGGAAGATAAAGTTCTGCTTTAGGGCAGGCCTATCTTGACATTGCTCGTCAAGAGAGGGTTCAAAACATCATCGGCAGCCAAAACGCTCAATCAAGCCTTCCCAATGGGACTTCACTGGGACAGCACCTTTTCATTGGCCGCAGCAGTTGTGAAGGGAGCAAAGGAGGTCGTGAGATGAAGACACAGAGTAAAATAAAAAGACAAAAATCAGAGGTGTTTAAAGTCCTGAATTAAACACAACTAAACATATTAGCAGTGAATTAACAGAAACTGTTCAGCCTCGTTGCATCAACTCTATAAACACTAAAAACAGCGGCTGCCCTTTGTCTGACTTACAGAGGAGAGCTACACGTTCTTAGTGTGACACATCTAGACTTGTCTCCTCCTGAAAACCCAATTTGCAAACGATGAGAAATTTAAATGGAACAATGTGACAAAAGACAGGTGTGACGCTACATTATTAGCATGTATACTTTCTCTAAGAATCACAGCCTGATATAAATGGGCTAATGTATTCAGTGTTTGAAATGTGAGACAAGAAGAGAAGAGAAACAATGTATTTTTGGATCCAGAAAGAAAGTGATAGAAGTCCTGAATCTGAATTAGCTCCAGACACCTTCATCTGTCATTTATTGCTCCATTCCATCCCCTCTTCTGCTTTTTGTGCATGTGAGTGGCCAGCTGTGACAGCTGGAGCATCGGGAGAACTGGTGTGAATGTGTAATGTGTGTAAATGTCTTTCCTCTCCTGCTACTACTGTATTTGCTGAAAAAAGATACCGACTTGAAAACACAGAATAAAAAAGAAGCACATTAATACAAAGTTAGCAGTCGACTATAACCGGGTAATTAAGGATTGTGTCTTTCAGGTGTTTCTTTGATAGTCATGGGCACCTGTAAAATAAATGAGATTTAGCTGAGAATAAATAATGCTAAGATGTCTAAGGTAGTTTTAGTCTTTGGGCTATTTTAAATGCTGAAGCAGGAAATGACTTTAAACGCATGGTTATTGCTAAATGTACTATTTATAAATCAAAGTGTAATCAGTGCACTGTCACTTGGCATCTTCATCCTTCGGCTGACGCTTGCCTCAAGGCTCCACAGTACTGTTCAAACACTCTCACCAACTTTTTAATATGATTGCTGGGAATTTTTTTGTTTTCTTTTATACACAGTCACATTAAAGGATGTCCGCTAGACAACAGACCAGAGCTTGTTTTAATAGAAAAATTTCCATTACTGACCGAATCTTTTTTTTAACAATGACAGGGTGTTTGGCATTTTAGATTAGAACAAGAACATCTACCATTAACATTTAAAAATTCTAGGTAGATTTTTTTAAATAAAACATAAAATTTGACATTATCAAATGCAACCTAAATGCACCCGAGACTGTTGTCGGTCACAGATGGGCATAGCTCAACCCTGGTCCTGAAGGGCCACATGCTGCAGGATTTCCCTGGGGGTGAAGTTGGTCCTTGCAACATCAGGAGGTCCCATGTTTAGACAGTCTTGCTGACTTCTGATCATTTCCTGGGTGAAATGTACCCAAACTTCAAAAGTCTGGCTGAGGTAGTGCTGGTAATTCCACTCTGTAGTGTGACAGCAGAGCACGAGTCCAGCATTCAGAACAAAATGAAACAGGCCATGAAAAGTTGTTGGTCAGAGTCAGAGATGTAAAACCCATTCAAAGTGGTGCTGACATTAAAAGTGACCACATAGGGGTGTTCCTCCTCATATTTTTTCCATATTCCCATTTGCATTTCCTGTTCTGTGTACTGGGACGTACTGTGGGTAAAGTTGAAAATAAAACACTATTTTATACATTTCATTATTAGAAATTAAAATGACAAGTAACAAAACATGAGGGTAAAAAGAAATTCACAGACAGGGTTGTCTGTCACACCTGTTTGAAAATGTGTTATTTTTTATGTGAGGTATAATTTTGCTGATTGAATGTTCCAGTATTTGCAAATTCTGCACTGTTGTTTTCATGAATCTTTATTGATATTTTAATACATATCAGTCCAAAAGTCTAAAGCCGTGAGTTGAGAAACGTCTGATTTGTGTTTATTTCCAATCTAACATAAACTGAAAATGTTGGATATAAAAAGGGCAGGTTTAAAACACATCTGACGCACAGTAGTTGAAACACTGAGAGAACTGACTGACAGAAAATGAGGTTTAAAGAATTTATGAGATCACTTTCCAGGGACTAACATTAGGCAAAATCGGGATATGCCAGTTCATCAAATGTTACGTCAATAAAGCCCTTTTCAGACATGGAATACACAAGACTGCTGGCTTCATTAGTCTGTCAAAGTAAAGGCATTTTGTCATTCACACAAAGGTCACTCATATGAAGACACAACAGCACAAACACCCACTGGATCTGTGAATTGGTCTGACCATTATTAAATTGAGGCATTTAAACTTTGACATGTGAAGTACGCATGTCATTTGTTGTTAGATCCATATAGAGCTTGTCTCTAAGTCAGGGGTCACTCCAAAGGAGAAACATATGGATGCATTTTGCTGCCTTCTTTTTATGTTTGTGATGAACTCTGAAGACAAACTCCTTAATGCAGATGGAATAAACTTCAGCTCCTCATGATGTTTTGTTGATACCTGAGATGAAAAATGAATATGAATATTTTGTGCGTTAAAATTTTTTTTATCGGCATTCCTAGTGGAGGCATTCACACCATGGAATTTCTCAAAACAAATTTGCAGCATTTACTTTTTCAAATGAAGTTAGATTTTTCCAATTTTTCACATAAACAGATCTGACCAATCAGACCACTGCATCTGGCAAGAAGCGCACCCTTAGCTCAAAACGCACACCAGTGCTGAATGCACAATGATATGACAACAGTAAAAAAGATACAGTTTCACCTCAGAGAAACAGCTGCTTTTCCAGGTCTCTGAAATGATTCCTCTGCCTCCTCAGATGTGGTCCAAATTCTGCCAACAAGAGCTTAAACTGCCCCACTGACATCCTGAAATATATCCAAAAGTGGTCGTGATACAGCTTCGACTCTTCAATCAAACTATGAAATTCTCCCTGCTGCTGCCTTCTTGTGAGACATCGATGAACCCAGAATCTCTTCTTCTTCATTTCCTTGTGTAGAAACATCAGGACCAGCTCATCATTTTTCACAATACACAGCAAATTTGCATCCAAAAAAAATTCAGTTATCTACCCAGTTTTCCTGATTTCTCCTACTTCCCCACCTTCCCTTTTACTTCATGAACTCATGTTCACCTGCTTCCTTACCTCACACCCTCCTTACTTCCTTCTCCTTCCCATCATTCTCTCCCTGTTGCCCCCATTACTTCACCCCAGATACACTCTCTTTATTTTTACTCATGGTCTCACTACTGTTTATCTTTTCCTCACCTGTGGCTGCTCCCAGCTTCCTACTTTCACAACATGACTCTCACCCATTCATCTCAGGGGCGATCGTGGCTCAAGAGTTGGGAGTTCGCCTTGTAATCGGAAGGTTGTCGGTTCGAGCCCCGGCTTGGACAGTCTCGGTCGTTGTGTCCTTGGGCAAGACACTTCACCCGTTGCCTACTGGTGGTGGTCAGAGGGCCTGGTGGCGCCAGTGTCCGGCAGCCTCGCCTCTGTCAGTGCGCCCCAGGGTGGCTGTGGCTACAATGTAGCTTGCCATCACCAGTGTGTGAATGTGTGTGTGAATGGGTGGATGACTGGATATGTAAAGCGCTTTGGGGTCCTTAGGGACTAGTAAAGCGCTATATAAATACAGGCCATTTACCATTTTCTGTAAACCTCTGTTCACTTCTCTCCCTTCCCATGATCTACTTTTATGTACCCCACCTACTTTTTTGTGCTTTTTTTTTTGTCACCAACCCAAAGGTCATTCATTACCTTCTTCCATTCAACTCCCCCACCTGCTTTTATATCTGCATGATCTGGGTCATCTGCCCCATACACATATATTTTCCCGAGACATAGAGTTTGTCTTACAAACCACCCTGTCACACAGAAAAACAAATCAAAACTAAACCATTTCAGCCTCTGATTCATGCTTTAGACATGACGGCAAAGGATCACGGCCACCACAGTCATGCACCAAATCCAGACAATAATCCCTTGCAAAGGTAAAATCTGAGCGAACATAGTTATTATGAACTGTGGGACCTTGAAAATAAAATAAAAACCGATCCATTATTACAAGCTGAAAACACAATAATCCAAAGAGTTTCTACAGGGCACTTCAACAAGTAGTTAGTGCACGTTTTCGAAACACACACACAACTGCTGGAAAAAACTAATGCAGTTGTGATCTGTGAGACTGGCTTTTTGCAAAATGGTAATAAGATTGAGAACAACTTGTACCATTTACAAATTAGGAAGCTCAATTATGACACACTAGTGGTTCAGTAAAATACAGTCTAATAATCAGTATCAGAAAGAAGAAAGTAGTTAGTGATAGGGCGATCGTGGCTCAAGAGTTGGGAGTTCACCTTGTAATCAGAAGGTTGCCGGTTCAAGCCCCGGCTTGGACAGTCTCGGTCATTGTGTCCTTGGGCAAGACACTTCACCCGTTGCCTACTGGTGGTGGTCAGAGGGCCCGGTGGCGCCAGTGTCCGGCAGCCTCGCCTCTGTCAGTGCGCCCCAGGGTGGCTGTGGCTACAATGTAGCTTGCCATCACCAGTGAGTGAATGGGTAGATGACTGGATATGTAAAGCGCCTTGGGGTCCTTAGGGACTAGCAAAGCGCTATATAAATACAGGCCATTTACCATAAACCTTGTGCTGATGTGACGACCATAGGCTAGATATTATACATTTCCTGTTCATTAGGAAGGGATATAGTGCTTTAGGACCATAGACTTTATGTAAAAGATACCAAAGCCAAAAATACATCCACTGTCGGTTTTAGAATCTTCCTTTCAAAGTTTAAAATAATAAATGTAATGGTACCAACGTGTCCCAAAAACAGAGCAACACTAGTCAGAAGAAGTAAGTGGTACAAAAAAGAAAAAAACTGGAGGAACATTTTGTAACTAATTAGGTTGTTTAGCAACAGCTCAGCAAAATGTTTGGGTATAAAAGAACATCTTGGAGAAGCAGAGTTTCTTAGAAGTAATGATGGGTAGAGGGTCACCCATTTGGATGAAACTGCCTCTGCAGATTGTGGAAAAATTTCAGATTATTGTTCCTCAATCTAAAATTAAAAAGCCTTTAGTATCATTGACAGTCAGATGATTACTATCATCAAAAGATCCTGACTATGTGGAAAAATCTCTGCTTGTAAGGGACACAACTAAAATCAATATTTCATGCCTCAGGTGGCACTGCATTAAAGAAGAGCCATTATTCTGACACGGGAATCATTGCATGGGCTCAGGAACACTTCCAGAAATTGTTTGTGAGCACTGTTCACCATGCCACCCACAAATGCAAGTTAAAGTTCAGTCATGCAATGAAGAAACCGATGTGTGACAATGTGATGAAGATCCAGAAATGCTGCCGTGTTCTGTAGGCCAAAGCTAATTTAAAATGGACTGCTCTTCTGTGGTTAGTCAAGCTGAAGATCACGTCTTTTTCAGGAAGACAATATTAAACTGCATATTGAAGTTATTCCAACAGCAGAGCTTTGTAGTAGAAGAGTCTGGACTTTCTGAAGTCCAAACTTTTGGGTGTTTTCTATGTTCTATTGTGAATAAAATATGATTTTATAACATTTGCAAATTATTGCATTCCAGTTTTTTATTTCCATTTTACACAGCATCACAACCTTTTGTGAATTTGGGTTTACGAAGCAGCGCGGTTGTTTTTGCAATCATTCACATGTATTTCATCTTAGAGTGACTAACCGTCACTGACCCCCAATTGCTATAAACAATTGACCATTTTCTTTGCATTTGCATTTTGTTGCATTTTCAGCACTTTTATTCAATCCCCCTCTGTTCCATCTGCAGCCTATACAAACTCCACATTTCCTTTATCCATTTCAAATTCATTAAAGTCATGTAGCTTCTCAATAAACAGAAAACCTTTATTTTTGAAAAAGGCTGCATAAGACATTTGTAGGAATGTGGCGTAAACAACTCTTTCACCTGAAGGAATGCGGTAAGTAAAAATGTGAATGACGATAATTACTTTTTATGTTGGTCATTGGTAACAGTTTATTGAAAACAAAAACCACAAATAAAAAATGCCATTTGAAATACAAACAAACAAAGAACTGAATAAAATGGAAAGAGCACAAATTATTCACCAAATAGATGTAGCCGGAGGTTTACTTTACCACACCTCTCCTTTTTATATAGTGCATAGCATTCATGGCTTGACATCCTACAGGAGAAGAAGAGAAGAGTTAGAAGAGAACAACATGTGGAGAGCAGATAGGGAGTGGGTGATGAAGATGGTCAGAAAGGTGTTTATAAAGTGAAGAGGCTGGAGAGACACATGACTTTATGATCTATTCATACACCTCTTCTCACCATACTTTATAATTCAAATGTGAGCACAACTTTGGGAATGATCTTAAAACTGAGGTCAAATATAACTCGTTCTCATTCTCGGGATGTCAACTACTGCTGTTTTGTCAAACCCACTCATATCTCAGAAATATCTGCAAAATGTCCTTTGATGACAGTGCCTTTAAGCACTAAATGTGGATATAAGGAACAAAAAGAGTGAACAAATCCGCGTGAAGAGCGAGAGCAGAGTAAATAGCATGACTGTCAGTCAGGAGAGTTCAGTTTGTGTTCTCTTTGGGAACTTTGGATTTTGCATTCAGTATGGCTTTGTGGTTTAGTTTCCCATTCACTTGTTATTAGTTAAAGGAAGTAATTGTACTCAGAATTTACAAAATGTATGAAAGAGTTTCACAGGCTTCAAACCTTCTGGTCAGTTGAAAACTTTCTGTGGAGTTTAAATCTTCTCCCACAGTCCAGGCTTGTTGAAGAGTCATAGGTGTGTGTGTGTGTGTGTGTGTGTGTGTGTGTGTGTGTGTGTGTGTGTGTGTGTGTGTGTGTGTGTGTGTGTGTGTGTGTTGGACTAGTAACATGTTTAAGTGTATCCCACCTCTTACACTGTTATAGCTGGAACTTTGCAGCTTTTGCTATAACTGAATATCAAAGGCATTGAAAAAGAGAACCTGTCATAATTATTAAATTACTTACTCATCAGAACAGTTTTATGTTGATTACATTTATTTGCAGTGTTTGAATGTCAACAGCAGAGTAATAACTTTTCTTTTTCAGAAAAAACTTTGTTAAATATTTATATAAACAAAGATTTCTTTTTCAAGGACACCTTAACAACACAGAACATTTTTTCAATATAACATAACTCGCAGCACAGAAGCACTGGCAGTACTGCGGTACAGTGAGGAGGCGGCTGGGACAGGTCAGTACATTGACAGATAGCTGTCCTGATGTTGTCTGTCAATTCAGATGATTCTTCATAAAAAAGCCATTCATCCTTGCTCAAGGTTTTCAAATAACCTTAAATATTGGCTTTGAAAAAAAAAAGCAAAACAGACAGAATGAACTGAATATGCTTAATTCCACTCAAGGATAACTGACTTCATGTTCTTCCTTTCACAGAAAGGCTCTTTGTATCGCAGTAGAGTAATGGAAAATTTGGCTTTTAAAAATATAGATAAATGTGATGGCTAGCTTTTAGACTTCAGCACTTTAACTTCTGGCTTAAAAATAAATAAATAAATAAATAAATATATGTAT
>NW_005187517.1:799722-811162 GCF_000239375.1 Pundamilia nyererei | reverse complement strand
GCAGATTGAAACCCGACAGCTGTTGAGTCTGAAAGAACCAGGGCATGAGTGTGTAACCTCACACACATATATAGATATATATATATATACACTTTCAAATCAGTGAGCTGAAAGGTGGACAACATGAAAATGCACAATAACAGCCTGATTAAATATACAAAAAAATATATTTTTTATAACATTTTAAATTGCACAGTGCATCAGAGTCAGCATTAGGGACATTAAAAAAGTAAATTGACAAATGAAACAAACAAAGACTACATTAAAGTCAAATTTTCACAGCTAAGAGGCAGAAATAGAAACTGTAATATTCACATTACATTCATATGCAGACTCAAACACGGACTATTAATATTTTCTGTCAGTGTGGTATGACGGCAAATGTCATTTACACATTCACACTTTCTGATACAAAAAAAAACCCAACAAAAAATGCTTTTTGTTAACATAATAATTTAGGTAAGTACTTTCTACCCTGTTTCGCAGCTGCAGTTGCAAATATACAGAGCACTCCTCACTTTTCTTGATAAGTTTGTTGCTATGCCAACAGCAGATGATAAAGTGGCTGAAAAGCATTCCTGAATCATCTGTTTGTATTAGGGTGTTGTATGTTCCATTATACTCAAAGACATTTCAGCACATTTTGAAGGCCACATTACTTAAAAGGGTCTCCAAAGGCAGCTCAACATTATTTTGTTATTACTATCTCTGATAAAGCGTCACTATTACTAAACTTGCTGTGAGATTTGTGTTGTCTTAACCAGTCTATTAATTTAAGAAAAAGCTACAGAAAATGCAAGCTTATATCAATAAATGTAAAAGGCTGTGACTAATATATACAGTTTGCATATTCTGTTGCTGCCTGTGTGGGTTCCCTGCAGGTACTAAGACTCTGCCACAGCCCAAAGACATGGTTGTTCAGTAAAATAGTGATTCTAAGTAGCGCACAGACGTGAATATGAGTCTGTATAGTTGTCTGTCTGTTTTTATTAGCCCTGCTGACGACCCGTCCTCCCTTCACCCTATGACATTTCGGTTAGACTCTAGCCACCCCTTTGACAATGAACTGAATAAGTGTTTAAGAAAACTGATAAATGTTATGTTAACATGTGATGCGAATGACAATAACGCTCCTTGAATCCTTGAATGAATGTATTTATTAGCAGTTATGTTAGGAAAACGTTCCCGTGTCAATGATGTGCTCTTAGTATTAAGGAACACATCTAAATAAGATTATAGTTGCAGTGCACAGACAAAGGTTGTGATAGTTACAAGTAAAAAGGACACACATTTGTCACTTTTCATTGCTTTCTGATTTTGGCCTTGTAATCCTAGTTTCTCTTACTTTTGTACCTTTGTTGTGCTAATGTCACTAGCTTTGATTTTGCTGGATGCCCTTTATGGTTTATTACACAGATTTAGTCCAAAATAGTTGTTAAACCGGTTTCTTTCATTTTTATCTTTTAATTACAATTCGGGTACATATGTCATCATTCAGTACTCTGACTAGCTAAGTTGTGTATGTATACATGAGTGAAACACTTACCTGAACAGACCCTTAACTGAGGATCTTACGGCAGCTTTGATGAAATTTTTCTTATTAACCAACCAAAAATTATTGAGAATTGCAATTATGAAACTTTCATTTTAGATGGATTGTTCTGTAATACCCCAAGTGAAATAAGTTTATTATTTCCAGCTGCAGTGATGTGTTTTAAAGACAGTTCAGACTCATTTTGTTTGTCTTTTTGAATGTTCAAATACAAATAATCATGTTCATTTAACTGACATGGCTGAAATACTTCTTAAGACAAAGTATGAATGGCAGTAAAAAACCAAAACAAAAAAAAACCGTAACAAACACAATCAAGCAAGCAGTTTAAAGAAAGAAAAGGTGCATCCATGCTACCTATTAATTCAATTGCATTAAATGTTATTCATATAGCAACAACTGTCACAACAACTGTTCCCTCAAAGCACTTTATATTGTAAGGTTAAGACCCTGCAATAATACAGAGAAAAACCCAACAGTTAGATGAGCAACCAGTTTGGTGACAGTGGGAAAGACGAACTCCCATTTTAAAGGAAGAAACCTCTGGCCGAACCAGGCTCAGATAGGGTGTCTACAATTTGCCATCTGTTGCGACCCCCAGCTTCTCGTGAAAGATGGAAAATAGTAGTTTTTCTTGAATGAATGGCAGTACAATTGTTTGTGTCTGAAACCATGGTGAATATGTCA
Organism: Pundamilia nyererei; assembly: GCF_000239375.1. Taxonomy (NCBI): domain Eukaryota; kingdom Metazoa; phylum Chordata; class Actinopteri; order Cichliformes; family Cichlidae; genus Pundamilia; species Pundamilia nyererei. The sequence goes on along the minus strand of NW_005187517.1, from coordinate 808,923 downwards.
GAGCAATGCCGACTTTTTCATGACTCAACATTAAAATATTTAGTCATAATAGGGATTTAGCAGCCAAGCCAAGAGTCCCAGTGGGTTTCACATCTGAAGTTCACTATAACTTTGTCTGTCATTGTGTGGTTTAGCCATCATGTATTCTGCATCCTGTGTTATCTCACAACAAGCAGCAGCACACAGAGGCTGCTCCCTGCTAGGAACAGACATTAACTTTGGGGTACTTCGGGGCGGACGCCAGAGAATTAGCCTTTGCGAATATGCATAAAATCACTTCAATAGACAGAAAGGAAAGAAAGAGGGGGGAAGAAAAAGACATTATCTGTGTAGCTGGCATAGATTTCATCGGATAAGACTGTATGTAGACATGTGTTTGAAGGTTTCGTCCGTGGGTGTTTGGGGAAGCAATCATACCAATTACTCTTTGTGTGTGTGTGTGTGTGTGTGTGTGTGTGTGTGTGTGTGTGTGTGTGTGTGTGTGTGTGTGTGTGTGTTATAATGAACCCGTTTCTCTTAAATCTTTTGCTCTATTCATAAATTATAGATACTACAGATTCCCATTAGAATTTCAATGGTTATTTATTATTTCTGTAGGATGAATAATTCAATTTTCATTTTTTGCAAAGGCAGCACTCAAAAGGATGAGACGATAATAGTCGTCATTAACAGCCACTCTCGCTCTCCCTCTCATCCCCTCTTTTTCTGGCTCTCCCTCGTTGCTGATTTGACAATATTTTATATTTTCACCCCCATAATAATCAATAGCCAAGTAAAAACTTTACAAATTACAAAACGAAAAAGAAAAAGTGAGACTTTTTCCCCACTGACCTTGATTACCATGTGGATTGAAACAGACCTATTATGTTAATTTTAAAATCATTATTTTTATTCTTAGGCTATCTAGAGAAACTTAAATGAGTGACTGTTTAACCCTTTAGCGTTTTGCTCAATTGGTAGAGTACATTTTCAGGCCCTATATCTAACTGAGGCTTTTAATGAAATTGACCTACCTTATTGAGTCTTTTCTACCAGTTGGTTTACATCTGCCAAAAAATCCACCAGAAGGCAGTGTGAATGTAAACGGTTGACTCTTCTTATCCCTTTCCCAACCAGGAAGTCAGAAACAAAGAAACATCCAACATAGAGTGTTTTTGATGAAACTAAGGTAGGAAGATATAATTTTTTTTTGATATATGATAGTGTTAGAGGACTTACTAAACAGATGTATGTCACTTGACTGCATTAAAAAAGTGAAATTAAATGTTTAAAAAAATTTTTTTAAAAAGTGGTCAACCAAACGGTTGATTTGTCACTTTATGATGCTACTGCTAACATAACCTAAATTTTATTAAAATTGATTATTTACCATAAAATCAGACCACTAGACCCTTTTTGTTAACCAATTGCTGTTGATAAATCACATTAAGAGTTAGCACAGCACGGATATGCTGAAATAATTTCCTCAGTAAGTAATTTTTGTAACTTTCTGAGTTTATATTAGTAAATATGGTAAAAATCAAGAGTAACATGTGGAAATCACAAATATCATGAGTAATTACCTTTTAACCTCTTAAGCCCCAACGCCCCCTGATACGGGGGCAAAAGGCAGGAGATCAGTTAGGCTTGGGGCTTAAGAGCTTAACCAAATTACAGTAGCTGGTAAATTAATATTACTAAGTTGTCAAAATCACAATTTTATGTTTAACAAGTACTATATGGACGGTAAACAATTATATGGCTAAAAATCACATGGTCCTGTGGCATGATAGTCCTGATAGCATCCACCTTAAACCACAGTGTGTTTGAGGTCATGGTTTCATATGAAGCCGCAAGGGCTGGCACTCTCCAGCAGTATATTGCCAACAAACCAGATGTGTGGGGCTTTAAATTGTTCTGCCAAGCAAGTTCATCTAGCATCATCCACAACTTGCTGCTGTATCAAGGGTGATCTACATTCTTCAGTGCTCCCCTCAGTGAAAAGGAACAGAAACCACCTCTAGGGGCCAAAGTTGTAAAAAAAAAAACCCACTATGCTAACCCATAAAAGAACCTCAGCTCAAGTTTCAGCTTGGTCCAGAACTTGCACGCCTCCTTGGGTGTCCGGTCCATTGGTACTGTATGACCAAACTGCACTGGTGGAGCTCCCCTGATGGCAGACAAAGACCTGATGAAGAAGGTCTATGGAGCCTGTTATTACAGGTCTGATGAAGGTCCGATTGCAATAAAATGGTTTGACAACAAATGTGTCAACCTTCTACACAATGCCTCTGGGTTCATGCCTCTTTCATCGGTCAAACGGTGGAGCAAAGAGTCCAATGCAAAGATGACCATTCCATGCAATCACTCATCCCTGTATATAATTAGCATATGGGAGGAATTAAGCTTTCTGATATGATAGAGAGAGAAGGAAGAGAGGATAAAAGACATGCTTTGGAAGAGAGCCAGAGATTAATAACAAGTATGTTTAGGACCTTGGAGCTTCATGGACTATGGTAGAGATGAGAAATTCACCGTTTTTCATCAGTGGATTTTGGAACACCTAATTTAAAGAAGTGTGCATCAGCACATTTAACTGAGTTTAGATTAACTTCTGGATTCCACAAGTTGTGGGTTTATGCCATATGTGCAGTGTGGGTCCTCACCAGCTGTGTTTCAAACATTTTGATCTATTATAGGTATTTAGGGTGCATAGTTAAAACATGGGGGGAAAGCCTTTCTTATGTCTTTAATTGATTAACAAATGTTTGCTTAGGGTGATTTATCCTCAAAATTGACCTCATTCTCTATGCCGTTCCTGTACTGCACTTCCAGCTTGCCATAGCTTCTGTCTGGAATGCCTTTGAAATACCATATGTTTTGGTCTGTCTGGTGGAATCTCAGGCATTGACTAGAGTGCTCACAATCACATTACAGCTGGAATGCAAAGAAGCTTTTGAGGAGAACAACTGGAGACAGGAAGGAAACTACTAACCAGGCTCTGTTATGTCTTAAAAAAATTGTAGAGTTATTCTAGAATCCTGCCTTGGAAGATAATACTTGTATATTTAAAAAAAATAGGATAAACATTTCAGTGTTTCAGACAAGAATGTTGTGGACAACAGAAAATATCAGAATTACTGAACTTCCAGCTCTTCTAAACCCTAACAAAACAAAAGAGAACTACTCATACTATACTGACTACATTTCTTCAAAGAACATCATGCAAGCTAGCAGGCAACTATTCACTACTATATAAGAGTGCAATATGAACATTATGATGTTGTGCAACAGAGAATGTTAAAATGCATCAGCCAAAGTCATTATAGTTGACTCCAGTTGACTCCAGGTTTCTTCCTGTTAAAAGGGAGTTTTTCCTTCCCACTGTCAACAAGTGCTTTCTCATAGGGTAACATCTGATTTTTGGAGTTTTCTCTGTATTATAGTAGTTTTTAACTTCCAATATAATTGAACTTTATTTCTAACCCAGAAATTGCGTAACTTATTTCATTGTGTTGAGCCAAATGTGTCAAAACTTTCAACTAAATTTAATTTAATTATGTGAAAAAATAATATTAGATATTCTCTTAAATCTAATGTTTTTTATCCATGAATGTGTCTGATTTTAAAGTTAGCTACTTTCATTAAGCATGCCAGTTAGAAGGAAAGGTTTTTTGTTTAAGTGTAATAGACAGAAACTAACGTGTGTTAAAGTGATTTGATTTTGAACAGATCTTAAATGTATTTTTAATGCCTGAATATTTCATGTGGTTAGCTCCTGTACTGTAAAATTTATGATGGCTCAGAAATGTGAAGAAATTAAGATAAAAATCATAATTGTTCAATATATCCTTAAATTGTAAAATTCTTATTGGATGAAGGTCCAGTTTCCTGTGCCCCCCCAATGATCCACATCTTCTCCTCACAGACAGACCACCATTTCTACAGTAATAAAGTGACTCCTTTGATAAGCTGTCAGACACTACCCAACATGTGAAAGTAAATAACTCCGACTCTGCTGGCTTTTATTTAGAGCCTTGTAAGTAATGACCTTTCAAAGGGTTTGTGTAGGGGCTTTTGATATCCATGCTGTCATCATCCTTTCTCTTCACCTTTTCTTTTACTGAAGTGTTAATGAAAAAAAATTCAAAATGCCACAAAAATCACCTTTTAAAAGCCAAAAAGAACAGTGAGATGAAAGGCGATTGCAAGCTTTAAGTCTATGCTATGACAGTCGCAGTGACAGACGCTTCATTCCAACTTCTAACACGGAGCACCAACAAAGGCAGATCAGAGATTCTGTGACTTACCTTTTGTTATTCTTCTTCTGTCTATCTGAATGTTACTCACCTCTTAGGTTTGTGATAACCTCTTTACTTTTCATCGTCTTTTGTACTCTTCCCATCTCTTTGCATCAGGATATGACAGGTGAGCTGGGAATTGGAAATAGGATGCCTCAAAGAGGCCAGGTCTGAGACTAGAGGTTGAATGCTAACTATGCAATCTTTTACGGAAACTCTACTAATCTCACCTCATTTGTGCTCATGCGTTTGTTCTCTCCTATGGGATCTCTAAAGTTGCATCAAAAATGGATGGACTTGTGAGACACATATTCTATAACGGTATTCAAAATAACTAAGAAGAATAACTAAGTGCAAAGATTCTGAGGGCTAAAATATCACAACAAACAAAAGTAGTGTAGTAGTACATGTCTGAATTCTCAAGAATGATACATTCAACCTGCAGGAATATCCACCCTTTGTTGTCCTTTTGTAACTGCTCTGCTTTTCCTTCCCTCTGTGAAGTGTCTGTCTTGTATGTCCTAGGTGTTAATGCTAATTGGAAAGTGCAGATGCCCAGCGGAGATTGGTATGGCAGTTCACAGCTCACAGATAATTGGCTCCAGACTGATGACAACCTGTTACATAAGGAGCCAACGTGGCCGCTGCCATGGACTGAGGATACGTTTGTCTTTCTCTCATTTCAAACAGTCACACTTGTTTCTTATTGGCTTTACTTAGTAAAGGAGTTTTTTGGTGTGAGCTGCTATTTAGTGACATTGCTGTCTCTTGTTTGTGTGAGATAGTGAGGAAAAATGTTGTATTTGGGTTTGTTTCTATTGGTTTGAACATCAAATAAATACAACTTGTCACTTTTAATATTGTATCAAGAAAGTTGTACTCATGGCTGAGAATTTGCTTTATAATTTTATTTTATTTTGTTTTTTATATGTATATGTATTCTATATATTAATGTATATATATATATTTAAAATATGTATGTGACGCGATAAAGAGCCGGCGCACAGCATTGCAGTCTGAGTGTTTTAATTTCCAGACTGTCTTTGGGGCAGCTTTCCAGCTGTCCTCCTCCTGCTCCACACCGCGTTCTGTCTTCAGATCAAATGATGGAGGTCAGCTGTGTGTGTCAGCCTCCCCTGAAACCACACCCTGAACCCACTACTCCACCCCTTCTCTGCAGCTGAACAACAAACCACATCCCCTGAGAATGTATTTTATGTCTTATATGTTTTTTACATTTTGAAAAATATTTTATATATGTGTTTATGTTTATCATGCATTTATGTGATTTTCAGAACTTGGGAGTTTGGGGAGGTCAACACTATAAAGGACGTATAGGAAGTTAAAATTAGCCATTTCAGCAATGTGGTAAAGGCCGAGGCCACAAGGTAGGCAAGTTAGAAAAGTTATATTATAAACATGTATCTAACCATTAAATCAATGTAACAGCATTTTGTGTCAAGCTAATTTTAACACAACTCAGACGGGAACATTAGAAAGTCATTCTCAGACACAATAATAAAACTTAGTCAGATCCACCAGTCACTGTTTTCATTTTACTCAGGAAAAAAAAACAGATTACAGCCATTACAATAAAGGGAGGTAGTTGCTACAGTCTACTTCTTCATAAAGTCTTGTACTGAACCAGAGTTCAACCAACAACCAGGGATCTAAATCACTTAATAAAAATACCCAATCTGTTCCCAACTATGCCATTTGAAGGAAGCCCTGTAATAATAATCTTTAAAGCCCCACATTTCTTTTCCACTTTTCATGTATTTAGCCCTTATTAATTCCTCCAGCTGGCTTTTGATGATGTACAGTTGCTATGAAACCAGTGATGTATCTATAAAGCCTCTATACAGACAATGTAAGTTTGCTCTTCTTTCAGCTTCCAGATATTGTGGCAGCTATTGAGTTTTGCGTTTCACTACACAGCACATCTGTGTTGCATTGCGTCTGTGGTAATGCAGTGACATTGTGGTTGGGCTAGACGCTATTCTAGGAACCGTAGGACAAGGGGCGAGGAACATCCCGGACAGGCCGCCATAGTGCTGCAAGGTCGACAGAGAAAAAATGCCAGAGAATGCAGGCACAGGAAGACAGACAACCATCTGCACTCACAATTAACCTAATCTTACTAAGTGCATGTCTTTGGACTGTAGGAAACTCCACACTGCTAACCACCAGGGAACCTTGCTGCCCGAAATTAAATTTGCAGATGTAGAATGAGCAGTAGGCTGATAAAAACTTTTTAAAAAACTTTATTGACTTTTCTGACATATAAAGGTGTTAAAATACTTTTCCTATGGATCTTACATGTCTACCATGGAATTCTTCATAGATTTCAGCCGTGCAGTGTCTCTTCATTATAAGGTCTTGGGCTACACACACTGCTTCACCATCTCTCCATCCTCCTCTCAACAATGCATCAACAAGAGCTTGAAAAACAGTATCCTGCTCTCTATGTCCAACACTTCCTGTTTCTGGAGTGAATGACAAATGCTGGAGCATTTTAATGATTCATCGACTAGACCAGCGTCTTCACAGCTTCACATCATTTAAACGCACATACATACACAAAAACAGACAAAAACACTGTCTGCTGTTTGCAAAGACAACACGATAGTCTTCATCATAAAAGTTCCCGTTCCCGTTTCTTCTAGCAGCAACGACTTTTTCATATCTGCTTTAGTTGGTTTGTGTTTCAGTAACACATTCATAACTGAGTGCACTGAGTGTGGGGGATACATAGAAAGACAGTTTGAAAATACCCTGTAAGTTCCACTTGAGCGCCTCTCATCCTGTCAGCCCACTGCAAGGCCAGGTCGCCTCAGGGTCAGCCCATCTCTGATTATCTCATATGATTGGCGGCTCTGTCCATGGCCACGGGCGAATGAGTCAGTACGACATCAAGCCTTATTGGAGGAGCCCTGAGATCAGAGGCGAGGTCAGAGGTGGCAGAAGACCAGAGGGGGGAGATGTTAGCTTATGATTGGTTTATGAGTGACAGCTTGACACAACCAGGTAGGCAGAGAAGAAGAAAGGAAAAAGGGGTCAGGTACCACTTAGATGTATTCAATTAGTTGCCTTGGCAATCGTAATAGGATTAGTTTAATTTAGAATCAGCATGATCTATTTGTGTGCTGCTGTTGCAATCTGCTTCTGGGGCTGGAAAATGTGACTTGTTTTTTAACCGGTAGATAAGATGTACTTTATATTTTCATACGTTTTGCTGTATTCCAGATGCATAACATAATGCAGCTTTCATTTGAAAGAAACTTTCAAGTTGTCCTCAAGTATGTTTGTTTTTTATGAGGGAATTTTAAGCCTTTATTTGATTGAAGAAGTGGAAAAAGAAGTAGATTTTACTCATTCAACCCCAAATTGAATGGAATTAGATTTGCTGGAATCAAATTGGGAAACCACTTCCTGTGGTTCATGTGTCCATGAGTTTGCTTGGTCTCACCATGCCTGCGTTGACTCTACCTGGGTACTCCAGCTTCTTCACACACTGCAAAGACATGCATGCTAATTAACTGGCGCTTCTACACTCTAAAAAGTAATTCAGAAGCTTAGTAAATATCACTATAAATATAAGTTAGATGAGCCTGATAAAATCTATGAATATCCTTTTAGTAATTATTTGAGTTTGATAAGTTGAAATAAATGTCTAACACGTTAACTTATGTGTTTGTGTTAAATTAAGGTATTCATTTAGATTTATCTCAGACAAAAAATTCAAGTATGTAAGGCTTTGAGCTAAAAGGGAAAAGGCTCTTGTCTTTTTAGTGCTTGTTTATTTTGAGTTATTGCCATGTTTATGAAAATGTAATTTTCATTTGGAAAAATGTTTAACATGTGGTCATTTTTCATACATGTATTATGAAAAACACAACTGCATATTCGTTTGTTTGGTTGTTTAGACTTAGACTACCAGTGGAATACAATGACATTCATATTTGAATGTTAGGGGGTGATCGTGGCTCAAGAGTTGGCAGTTTGTCTTGTAATCGGTTGCCGGTTCGAGCCCTGGCACCGACAGTCTCGGTCGCCTACTGCCTTCTGGTAGTGGTCAGAGGGTGCCAGTGTCCGGCCGCCTCGCCTCTGTCAGTGCGCCCCAGGGCAGCTGTGGCTGCAATGTAGCTTGCCATCACCAGTGTGTGAATGGGTGGATGACTGAATGTAGTATTAAGCGCTTTGGGGTCCTTAGGGACTAAGTAAAGCGCTATACAAATACAGGTCATTTACCATATTTAATATGAAGTACAATTTTGATTACATTTAGTTTACAATATTAAGTAAATGGAACAAAATTTTGGATTAACTGACCATCTGTATTTCAGTTACATTCACCAAGCATGTCAGTGTTATTTACTCAATTTTTTCATGTTTGTGTAACAACTACAATTATTCATTTCAACTTAATATGTTTAAGCTTTAGTTATTCAATTGATCAAGTATATTGAACAGATTTGAGTGGTTTCCAGTATACTCAATATTTTTAAGTGCAAAAGTGTTGCGTCAAAAATTTTAAGTACATGTCAGTGTTAGTTTTCACAGTGTACAGTGGTCATAGGTGAATGCTTGTCTGTCTTTCTGTATTAGCCCTGCGATATTATAGGCAACCTGTCCGGGGTGTCCCTCACCCATTGCCCCACAACAGCTGGGATACACTTTAGTCTCCCTGAGATGCTTAAAGTGAAGCTATGCTTTTAACATTCATGGATTTGTCTAAAAAGGGATGTGGGGTGTACTCAATTACACTCAAAAAAATCTGTTGTTGGATGAACACAATTTAATCATGGCACCCTTTTTGCACACAATTTAACCAAGTACAATAAACCCTTTTCGATCATGTCAAACCAACACATTTAGCATTTGGTGGTTTAATGTAATCAGATTACGTTGGATCAACATA
>NW_005187517.1:792863-796809 GCF_000239375.1 Pundamilia nyererei | reverse complement strand
TTGTTGATTTAAAATAATTACATTTAATTGAACTGAAGAATGCAAATCTAGTTCATTAAACTTTTTGTTATTTTATGTTAAACCAACAACTGATAATGATTTAAAAACCTAAACTCAATATGTTCATGTTAAATAGACAAATGTCTATTGAATTAATCAAACAACTGCCTTAGTTGACTTTTTTGAGTGTAGATTGAACTAACACTACAGATTTAGATTATTATTATTACACAATGAAAAGTAATTAGGTTGGATTCAGTTACGTTAGCTGATGAACATTATGGGTAATTTCATTGGAAAGCATTCAACTCCTACAACTATGCTAGACCCTGCTGTTCTGTATACACAACATACTATAACATTTTTCTTTTTTTCCCGTAAGAATTTAAATCATGACACATTCCAAAGATTGCTCAGCACTGCTCCACCACCTTATAATTGAAATTAATATCAACAAACAGAGCCACACAGCCCTCAGTACTGTTTTTGATGTTCTCGCAAGTAATTTCATAACCTTCAGTGAAAAACTCCATACCCCTTTTCTCTGTTGTCCAGGTTTCCGATATTCTATTAAAAGGCTGGTGAATCAACTTAGGTAATGTTTGATGTTGTGAAAGTTGGCATGCAGGTGTCTGCTGTTAAAGTGAATTATTGAAAAATGTATTTTCTGTCCGTCTAAAGGGTTGCCTGTCTAATAACAGCAACCGTTTTTAATCTTCACGAAAAAGTTGTTATCAGGGTTTATGTCATTTTGCATTTCCTGCTGATGGGGTTCAGTTTCAGATCATCTTGCAAATCATGAACAGTTGGATGTGTTTTAGCTGTGTCGGTTGCTATGAAGAAGTTGTCATAGCTGGTTGGCAATCATAAGTTCCTTTGTTTATTTAGCTGTACTGCTGCAGGAATGATGTGGATGAATAAAGAGTTTATTATGCTGCAAATAGGCAGTGTCCCTCTTTGCTCTTGCAGCTTTCATTGCAGCATTAACGCCTTCCTTTTCCTCCTTACTCCATCTGTAAAGTCCTTATTTAGGTGTATTTTAGTTTGACTTGGCCCAATGGAGGATAATCATTTTGTCCTTGCAGTTTTACGATAATCAACAGCCAAAGCACTAACGCTGAAGTTTTGAAATGCAGAATCCAAAACTATTGATGTCATAGTGACGCCATCTTTTATACTCACCATGTATCTAATTTGCATTGTGTAGCAGTTTATCTGTGCCCTTTTCAAAAACATCCAGTGGGCCAGATTGGAGTCCTTGCCAGGCCTGTTCTGGCCCCCAGGCCTTATGTTTGACACCCCTGCATTCAAACTACAGGAGTTGCTTGACTATGGAAACCCATCCCATGAAGCTCCTGGTGCACAGTTCTTTTGTTGATGTTAATACCAGAGGAGGTTATTGAGTTACTTAGTCAGCAGAAGGCTGGACGCTTTTTACGCACTACGTCTCTCAGCACTTGATGACTGCTCTGTAACTTTATGTGGTCTCCCACTTGATTCCTGAATGCTTCCACTTTGCAATTATGCCGCTTACAACTTGATATGGATGATGAATGTACTGTAGCCTCAAAACGATATCTCGATACATCAGGAAATTTGCAATAATGATGTCTCTGACGTTATATGTTTAATAAATGCTGAAAAACATCTTATCAGTGCTTGCAGCTTGCAACCAGCAGCATTTATTCATGCACTCAAAATCTAGTCCCTTTTCCATCTTTCTATCCTTCCATCCTAGGGAAGGTAGGGAATGGCGTTGTATCACTGACATCATCACCTAAAACTTTATACTGGGATTATCCCAGATGATATGATGTGGCACAACCCAAGTGTTTGATTTGAAACACCTCTGGCAATGGGAGTGAGAACACATATTGTCTAGTACTTTTAAAATCGAATATGCACACAGATTTTAAACTTTATAACATTAAAATCTGTGAGCTACTGTACGAGACTTTTACACTGACTTCTGTCGCAGTGAGTGAGGCACTTTAACTCTATCTGGAAAGCTGTATATTAGAGAAAACTGTGGACACACTGAGCAGCTGAATGAAGGTTATGAACTGCAGTGTACACTTCAAACATGGAAGTGAGCTTCTCTAGTACTTACAGTGCAGCAAACAAGTTGTGCGCCTGTCTCCCCCACTAAACTCCCTCTCCCATGCTCTTAACAGCTGCACTCAACTCATCTTCCCTTTCTTAATCATTCCTGCACTTCACCCTCACTTTCATATGCTGCCTCAGATCTCCACCTCCACCCACACGTTGCTTCTTTAAAGCCTTCATCCTTGAGTTCCTCTCTCTGCTTTTGCTCAGACTTTTCCCTCCTTTTCTGCCATTCTACCCCCCAACCTACCTCACTTCTTGTCTTCTTTCTGTCCATCTTCATCTTTTTACACCATCTCTCTTCTCCTAGCCTCTCTCAGCCTCTAAATAATCAGTGTCTCATCGCGTAAAGCTACTTGTTACAGCTGGGGGGAAAAAGGCTGAACAAGCCAATAATCTCCACCATTGCTCAGGTTCATTGTCCAGCTCAGGTAAGAGTTCAAGTGTTTGAGAGGGCCGCTCAGATCACATCAAATCCCTGTCTAACTTAACCTGAGATTGTTCCAAATAGCACATTTCTCATTAAAAGTGCCTGAGTACTCCGTCAAATGTCAGAGCACTGAGTCTGCAAAATTTTAGCAGCCCATTCCCTGGATATATTGAATCTGAAAAGAGAATGTCAGGGCAAGGATTTGATGGATTACTGACCTGACCAATGGGATTAAGTTCAGTCAGAAGATGTTAGTATCAATGAGGTGCTATGGAGATGAATAAAACACGTTATTAAGACTAAAGATGTCTGTCCTTTTACAACATTCAGAATTTGAGAGGAGCCATCAGGTTGGATTTCACTCCAAAAACAGAAGCTAAGAAATCAGGCCAGCAATCGTGGAAAGAAGTCTTACCCCATTCAACCCTGATGTGCACGAAACTAAATTCTAATTTAATAATTAAACTACACTAAGTACAGTCACATGCTGCTCTTTTTTTTTTGGCTGTCGTTAAATAAAAGTGAAGCTCAAAAATGTGACAAACTAAACCCTAATTAAAAGTTTATTATTCCCTTGGGAGTAATTTGGTGGGTACAGCAATAAGCACTGAAATCTGTAGTGAAGATGAAAGTTACTTAAACAAACATATTTCTAATCCTGGGATAATAGTCCTCAACATGAAATATAAAATGTAAACAAAGTTAACTTCAGAAAGTCCAGATGAGCAGAGTCTCTAAATGGTCACGTGTACTTAGATAAAGTACAGATGTATACAGATGCTATGTTGAAAATGACTAAGTATATTAGTTATAACACTATAATATACAAAGTATATCAAAATATACTTTGCATTTTCTATTTATATATATAGATGTCTGATTAACTTTGGTGTATTATTTATTTATATTTAACTTGCGAAAAAAGTATTATTATCTGCTAAATGTTTCACTGCCAGTCCCTAAGTGTGTATGTCCACTGTTTGGGCTACAGTGGGCTTTTAAACAAACTCAGTTTTAAATTGTCCAATTGTCTCCATGATCACTGGTGGATTAGTGATGAACAGCGATGTGCAAGACTAGCCAACAAGACGATTACACATTGATACCCTTGATTTTTTTTAATTTTTTTTTACAAATACTATATAATACTAAATAGCAGTTTTCTCGACCCCTTTCTCTTTTTCTGCTGGCATTGCCAACATTAGCCAGATTAGCAAACTAGTCTGATATTGCATATATTTTCAGCCCTGCTGACCACCAGAGCACCTGACTCAAACTCCCTCTCTTTGCCATTTGCCAGAGCATCCTCAACCACCTGGTATGGCCACAGCACCGCCTACGACTGCAAAGCTCTCCAAAGAATGGTGCGGTGCTCTGAAAGGATATTTGGAGGCGAGCTTCCCTCCCTCC
>NW_005187517.1:790845-792403 GCF_000239375.1 Pundamilia nyererei | reverse complement strand
TCTTATATTTGGTTGTTTCTTATGTTTCTTGTATTTTGCACACCACTGTTGCTTGTGAAGCATGCACACAAGAATTTCACTCACATGTGCTGTACCAGTGTACCAGTAATGTGATGTGACAATCAAGGTGATTTGATTTGACAGTCCTCATTTATAAAGTGCTCCGTAAACCCTAATATTGTGGCTAACAGGTGTATTTTGTCTAATTGTCCTTAATTGTCCCAATTAGGGACAATTAGACGACAAGAAAGAACCACTTACTTCTAAAAAGACACAGGGTAGAAGTGAACAGTATAGCATTATTTTTAATGTAAAACTAATTATTGGAGCCAAAGGCGGTACAGAGTGATTCCTGTTAAACTGCTTCTCTATCATATACTAATGTGGGACTTTTTAGTGGCAATCAACTTAGTGACGTCATATTCTGTACTCTGACAAAATGGCACTGAACATGCTCTAAAACTTGTGATGTAAAACACCTGTTTTTTTTATCAGTGTTAAATGGCAATTTTAAGTGAGAGTTGTTTTTAAAGTAGGACTCAATTACGTAAATGGTTTATATGTATAAAATAAATCACTGTATGAATGCATGAACAGATGTTGCCTGTAGCATGAACGTGCTTTAGGTGGTCGCTAAAACTTGAAATGCACTATATAAATATGAAACTATTCAGAAAACAGGGAGAAAGATACGAGAAAACAACAGCAGTGATAGCATGGGCGGAACAGCTAAGCAGCAAGCTTTATCTTCCCACAATGCTCTGTCAAGTCGAAACAGCTACAGATTTAGGTGATTTAGATGATTGTGCCTACACCTACGCAAAAATAACACCACTCAGTATTTCCTTTTTATAGGTCAATGAACGCCTGAATGTAGGTTGAAGGAGAAATCTAATAACTATCTACTGTCATAAGAGACGTGTTGGAAAAAAATAAATAAATAAAGGTTTGAAAGCACATTGAAAAGCTAACTGCAGAAACCATTGAAACAATGGTATGGATACAAAACCCCAAACTTGTATTATTAAGACTGATGTATTGAACATAAGGCACTACACATTTTACAGAGAAAGTTCTGAAAAAGGCTGAAAAAAAGCCCAAAAAAGGGAAGCAAATTAGGACCGTTTCAGTTTTTTGTTTTTGTTGGGGTTTTTTTGCCTGTCCTGTTTGGATCTTTAGCCATCAGAATTGTTGTCTGAAGGCCAAGAAAGATGACAAGCGGATTTACTTTACCAAGTGGATCATCATGGCCTTGCTATATTTGTCCATTTGATTGACCTTTACTATAATGATATATTTATTTGATTTGATTTTCGGTTGTTACAGACGGGACAGACATGACTGGGGGATAGGAGGAAGAATGAAAGAAAGACAGGGAGGGAAAGAGAAATAGAGGGGAGAAGAGACGGTGAGAAAGGGGGGAAGAAAAAAAAAAGAAAAACAAACAAAAAACCTGGATCACCTGTATGGAGATAAGAAAAAACAGAAGAGAAAACAAACAAAAAAGAGCAACATAACAAATACAACACCATCACAATAAACTAGCTAACAGTAGATA
>NW_005187517.1:786905-788796 GCF_000239375.1 Pundamilia nyererei | reverse complement strand
TGTTAACATTTAATATTGTCTTGATAGAGTCAAGTAATCATGCAGCAGAGTCCTCCCCTGTTGCTTCTCCTGGCTCCCCAGTCCCTGGTCCCTCCACTCCTGCTGCTGCACCCACAGGTATGAACATCAAGCACTGATAGCTTTTTACTTGCTTGAATCCCCTTGTGATCACCTTCACTAAATATCTACAACCAATCTGTTCATATCCTGTTTTTTTCAATTTTGAAAATGAAATCTAGTAGCAGCCTTCTCATTACTTTATGTTGTTTTGTGCTGTGTTTTACAGGCCCACAGAGGAGGACAGCTCGAAGGCGGGCGAGGGACGGGTCCCAGGACGGTCCATCGGCGGTGGAGCTGGCCATCCTGGAGTCCCTAAAGAGGCCACACCCGTCTCCAACAGAATATTTTCTCCTCAGCCTTGTTCCTGCTCTGGAGAGCATGCCGCCTCAAACACGAGAATTCGTGAAATTTCAAATTTATAAATTCGTTTTTGAAAACAGCACAGCTGTGTTAAATTTGGAAACATTGGACCCTAATGATCAGTAGTTTTCTGATGAGGCAGCAGGCTCTCCAGGGCAGAAACAATGTTCTTATTTTTCTCCTCCTTCTCCCTGAGGCTCTTCCACTCCAAGCTGGGTCCTTTTTATTCCTGTCTCTCTGTAAATAGTTAAATTTTATATATTTATGTTTAATGTTTTTGTTACTGAATTTATATTTTTTTCAAATAAACATTTATGACAAATGTCTCTGTTCTACTACACAGCAAATATTGGCACTTGACTTGACACAAGTAGAATTTATTTCATATTATACTAATGACAAAACATACTAATACAGTGGGATACAAAAGTTTGGGCAACATTGTGAAAAGTAATTATTTTCCTGTACAAACCATTGGTTGTCACAATAAAAATTGTCAGTTAAATACATCATATAGGAGACACACATAGTGATATTTGAGAAGTGAAATGCAGTTCACTGGATTTACAGAAAGTGTGCAATAACTGTTTAAACTGAATAAAGCAGGTGCATAAATTGCCAACACAAAAAAAGAGAAATGAAATAAATATTTAGTATGTATCAATGTGTGTGTCTCCTATATGATATATGCAAGTGACATTTTTTACTGTAACAGCAATTCATACAGGAAAATAATGACTATTAATAAGGTTGCTCAAACTTTTGCACCAGACTGTATATAGGAACATAGTGAAGACAAGTTACTTAAGAGAGTAAAAAGAGGTTAGTTTATTTTGGAGTAGAGCTCCATTTATTGAGAAAATTTTAAAAAGACAGGAACACTCTTTAGAGGTTTGTGGGTGGCTCTTAAAAGAGCCGTTGTGGGGAAGTCACTGGGACTTCAAACAGGCTACTCCTTTGGTTGCCAAGACACTGCTCCCTCCTTTGAGAAGTGAGCCATGAATTTCTCCCTCACCAGGACAGCCTCTCTGGAGGAGTTGTTTGCTGCCATACGACCCAGGCCTTGCAACGGCTCCACCACAGCAGGTGCCACACCCCTCACAGCAGGTGCCCCTCTCTCGTCCACACAGCGCAGAAAATTATGGAGAACACAAGTTGCCTTCACACACTTCTCCGCAATTTCAGGACGGAGCTCCATGGCGCGCCGATACAACCTCCATTGTGAGGAGAGGATACCGAAGGCACCCTCCACTATCATCCTGGCCCTGGAAAGGCGATAGTTAAAGATCCTCTTCTCTAAAGGGAGGAGGCGTCCAGGCAAAGGCCTCATGAGCTCACGCCGCAGCGGGAATGCTTCATCAGCCACAAAGACATAGGGCTGGGCTCCACGGTGTTCTCCACCAGGTAGAGGCTGGTCAGGAGGCAGATGGAGAGTCCCAGCCCGAAGAGCCTGACCAAAGGTGGAGTTGGC
>NW_005187517.1:783308-785013 GCF_000239375.1 Pundamilia nyererei | reverse complement strand
TGCACCAGGACACCAGATGGACCCAGGTACGGCGAGGACGTCTTTTACGCTGCTGCTCTGCTCTCCACAGTACATAGAGAAGGGAGACTCTCTCTTCAAGCACTAGCTCGACAGCTGCCATCTTGCAAAGATACCGTCTGGCACAACTTCCTCCCACATTTCCAGTTCACGCGCGTCTGACGCGCTATGGATTTTTCTTGGACACGCGTTGAGGCGCGAATGTGCACGTGTCAAATTAGGGGCGTTTGGGGTGTTTTGTTCGCGTCCATCGCGTTCGGTGTGAACACATCGTAAGACTCAAGCTGACATATAGACACAGACGAACAGGCACACGCAGACACAAACGTGCCTTCCCACCCCCATATACACAAAAAATACTTGGCACTCACCCGACATGGAGACAGCCACAAATAGACACTATACACACATTCACACTCCCCAAACATACTCTATATCCTAGGTCGGGGTACCCCCGCCCCCAGAGGGGCAAACCGTACCCGGACCCAGGAGATGTAACCCTTCTCTCTGGGGTGGAGGAAAGCAAACCGTCTTCTTATCTGCAGTAGCGGGGAGGCCCCGCATCCCAGACCACAATCTGACGGCCAGCACCTCCTCCCAGCCCCCCAGCCTCGACAGTTAACAGAACGGGGGTGAGTGAAAACCCCAAACCTCCCTCCACCTGCTCATATGTAGTGTTGCTGCGTGCTGTTCTAAAGTGCATTTAAAACACAGGAGGGCATGGAAACCGTCAGTGTCTATATGCATTTAAAGTTTCAGTTTTAAAAGATTTATTTAAAGGCAACAAGTTCTCAGAAAGGAGCATGTGAAACTTATAGACTCTGACAGCAGCGATGCAACTGGCAGCTCTGTGGGAGAGGAGAAATTAGCCGAGGCCAAGTTGGATAAGTGTCTCGTGGAAAAAGGTAGAGGAAAAGATTAACAGTCTTACTTGGAGGCTTGAGTGATTGAGGCTAAGGGGGTCCTTTGGAGCGCAGGCGAGCTTACAGAAAGGTGAATGGCATGATGGAGAGTGGGCAGACAGGTAAGTCCATCAAGTTACAACTATGAGATTACAGGGTGTGAGTGGATGGTGGGGAACTCGGACTTTCTTGGAGGAACACAAGTGGAACAAGTTTGTCTATCTTTATGTACAGGGAGCCTGATTACCACCATCACACTAAAGACGATCTGGTGAAAATCTGCTTCAACATCCAGTCCTCAAATACCCAGGTGTTGATAAGGGAATGTAGATCTAGAACTCAACGTTTTTTGTAACATAAGAGAGGATGACAAAATAAACACAATAAACCTCAGAGCCTGCCTGGACCATGACAAAAAGCACAGTTACGTACAAACAGAGTTGGCAAAATACAGACATTCTGTACCAAATTACAAGTACAAACACTACTGTTAAAAATTACTTCAGTAAAAGCTGAAGTACCGAGTCAACCTCTTTACTCAAGTAAAAGTAAAAATGTAACGGCTCTGAAATGTACTCAAAGTAACAAAGTAGCTCTTTGGAGGAAGTTTCTATTTTTGTGCAAGGCTAACTGAACCTTGTACTACATTAATTAACATAATGATAAAATCATATCACTAGATGGGAAAACAGGGAGTGCAGAATTATTAGGCAAGTTGTATTTTTGAGGAATAATTTTATTATTGAACAACAACCATGTTCTCAATGAACCCAAAAAACTCATTA
>NW_005187517.1:772685-781602 GCF_000239375.1 Pundamilia nyererei | reverse complement strand
TAGATCAACATCATTGGCATTAATAGAATTGATTGAAAATATCACTAACAATATAGATAAAAGACAATGTATAGCTAGTATATTCATCGACCTAAAAAAAGCTTTTGATACAATTAATCATGAAATATTACTCGATAAATTGGAGTATTATGGCATTAGAGGAGTGGTGTTAGAGTGAAAATACATGTAGACGAGTATATATTGGTTTTTTTTGTTTGTTTTATTATGTCTGAAATAAATAAAGATACAGATACAGAGTAAGACAACATGCATGAAGAGGATGATGTGGACAAAATACTGATTTGCCTAATAATTCTGCACTCCCTGTACAAACTTTAGTCTAACTTTTTAAAATTCTAATTGTACTCAGCTCCCAGACACTGTGAGATAAACTGCACACAAACAGTGTGTATGTTTGCTGATGTTTGTTGATCTAAAACACTGCATTTAATTTAAAAAAAAAACTGTGACAAAATAATAACTCCACTCAAATGCGTTAAAACAGAGGTAACAAATCTGTTTTGAAAACTTAAGAAGCCAAAATTACAGATATTTATTCAGGGAGTAAAAGTAAAAAGTAGTTAGGAATAAAAGGAATAAAATTTTTAAGTAAATAACTGAAAATTGTACTTAAGTGCAATTTTACTTCCCACCTCTCCATAAAAAGACCGTAATAGCAGGATAGAACAGAATTATAAAACAAGCAGCGTGCTGTGATTGGTTGTGGAAACCCGTCCTCAACCCATCTCCTTTTCCTTTTGTAGTCGTTCCTCTTAATGAAGCCTTTCACTTTTATAGTGTGCACATCCAGAACACTTTGATGACATGAATTTCCCTAAATCAAGGGTCACTCTTTTCGTAGTGTAATGATCTAAATGTTCTCTTGTGGAAAATTAAGTTTGATTTGGGATGTTGTACCTTGGGGCTGTAATCATATGTGATGCATTTCTAGCAACAGGGGGTGTTTTGTAGTTGTTTTGAATGGGTCTGAAGCACTTCACATTCTGCTTTTTTGCTCCAGGCGCCTCTCATTTATCCACTTGTGCCTCCCTGCTTTTATTGAGGAAGCACCTGCACTCAAAGTTGAAAATGACCACGCTTTGACGGGCTCCAAGAAGAAAATGACCCTGCTCTGCTATTTTTTTTATAAACGTATTGTCCAATCAGACGCAACTAGCAGACAAGCAGGCCTAATGCTCTGTTAAATAAAGGCAAGCACAGGTTTTCTGTGGTTGTTCCTACTTATGCCGTTTCAGTGCGAGAGAACAAGCTGATAAATTAAAGAGCGTGAGGCAGTGACTGAAATAGATACTAAGTTTCTTCTTTTGTTCTTAAGTTAGCTAATTACATTACTTTATTTGATTCCTCACTTTTGATTGGCAGCAGCTAACTATATTTTGTTGCCTGGCAACAGCAAAAGGACCCTTTGAACACCTCTGCGTTTGCAAGCTTTTCAAAGTCAAGGCTTTTAAAATGAGCTCAACCTATTGTGCCCGGTTCGAAGGCAGAGAATAAAACTGCATCGGAAACAAAGCAGCCCATAGGCTGAAATAATTTTGGGTTAAATACAAAAGTGGAATGACTGTGAGACTTGAAAATAAGCCGCGACCTTCACTCCGCATGAGCCCATCTCACTTTAAATATGGAATGTTTCTAATAAATATGCTGCTGGTCTTTCAAACACAGTCACGCACTGCAGGGCTTTGCCCAGGAAATGTCAGCTCGCTGGATGGTCAATATCTGATAACCTTTTTATGCTTGATCAGAATGTTAACAGCGGTCACCAGGTTAGGCAGCACTGAAATCAACACCCGAAATCACTTTGAAAAGTGCAAACTCGTATCCACCTGTAGACTTGAAGCGTGGCCTTAAAACATTTGTAACTTGAGGACTGGCTGTAGACCAGAGATTCTAACGGTGACCCAGTTTTACATTTCTGAAAATCTGCAGAACTTCTCAAACTATTTACCCATCTATCTGTCTATGAAATGCCATTTAGAAAATAATTCTATTGAAAATGCCTGCACTCTATAAACTACTACTAGTAATAAGGCTCAGTATTGTACTACAGATGACGAAATTTAGGTACTGTTGCATCTTAGAAGACTAAATGTAGTGAACCTGTAGCTGACCGTTAGTCGTCCTAAAGGAAGACTATGTGGAATGAAAACTTAATTTCCTTTTAATTTCTTAAACTCAAAAATGTAGTTTTAAAACCAAGAACTAACAAGTAAGTGAGGTGTGAGTGAAGTAAATATATTTAAGGTTCATTCTATATATTCAGACTTTCATTCTGTATATTTGACTTTTCATTCAATTATATTCAGCTCCCTGTAATATGTATATTTATGTATGTATGTATGTATGTATGTATGTATGTATGTATGTATGTATGTATGTATGTACCAGAGGGACAGCTAAGTTTGGACGCAATGTTACAGAGGAAAGGTTGGTTTGGACACCAGATAGGAGGGATAGTTGATATACTGGTCAAAGGATGCTGCAGATGCAGCTGCCAGGCAGGAGGAAAAGAGGAACACCATAGAAATAATCAATTGATGTAGTGAAAGAGGACCTGCAGAGGGTTGAAATGCTAGAGATAGGGTGAGATAGAGGTAAAAGAATGAATTGCTGTGGAGATCCCTAAAGAGAGTAGCTGAGAAAAGAAAATTAACATGAGTTTCAACTTCATTATAGCCATTTACACTATTATTGTCTCCCCTATTTTCACTGAAGATTTATCCATACAGTATTTGAAAGGTAATGCTCTCCAGTTTCTGGAAAATAGTTTAGTGAGTGCCTATAAAAACAACTTCAGGTAAGTCAAAAGATTTTGTGGCCTTGTAAGTCATTGGTCCGTCATATCTGAGTCACAATAACTATGGCGTTATTTTGTGCCACTATTCTGAGCGCACGTAAAAAAAACTTGCAGGTGCAAGTTTTGTTATGTACACCATTATATTTGTGCCACAAAACCAACCAATCACAGACTTGGATGCAAAAAAATCTGATTGGCTGTTTCAGTCTCCAATCAGCTCGAAATGACGATGCAATATCCCAGAATCCATTTCATCCAAAACTCTCCTTACACTCAAATGCAGAGTGTTGCCCAGAGATGGTGCGTTCTTCAAAAAAAACTTTCACATGGGTAATTAACTATACATGAACTTCTCAGGATTATTGTAGGGTCTTTAGCTTATAATAAGTGCATTGAGGCCACTGTTTTGATTTGGCGCTTTATAAATAAAACTAAATTTAATTTCACGTTCTTCTGATAGTTTTTGCTGTAAACCGCATTTCACACTGCAAATCACCAAAACTATTTCCAATAAACAGTTTTTCATTCATCCATTTCAATCTAATCTAATAAATACATACAATTTAAAAGAAAAATAAATTCACTAAAATAATATTCCGAAAATACAATTTTCCTCATGGATAACAAACCACATTTGGAAGTTATTTCTAACTCTGGTAGAACTAACTTTTATTAGGCCTATTGTTTGCTAGGCTGTTATTTCTTCATACCTCTGAATTATGAGCATGTCCTTCAGATTGCAACCTGATATTTTGATTTATTTTTTAGATTTTTTGAAACTCTTACATTTCGAACAGTCTTTCTCTAAGTACTCTCTTGACTTTATGAAAGTATTTCAAAGTTTTTCTTTGGACTTTGGCTGCTTTTTAAATAATTTCAGTCCTGTCCTTGTAGAGGAATTTTTTTTCAAACTCTGCTTGAAACTCTTAGGTGGTGTGGTGATTAGCACTGTTGCCTCACGGCAAGAAGGTCTTGAGTTTGATCCCACCACTTTGCCAGGGCCTTTCTGTGTGGAGTTAGCATGTTCTCCTGTGGCATCTCCCTGGTACTCTGGCTTCCTATAGTCCAAAGATCATACAGTTAGTGGGGTTAGGTTAACTGGTCATTCTAAATTGCCCGTAAGTGGGAGTGCAAACAGCTGTCTGTCTCTAAGTGTCAGCCCTGCAGCAGACTGGCGACCTGTCCAGGGTGTACCCTGCCTCTCGCCCTATGTTAGCTGGGATAGGCTCCAGACCTAAATAAACTTGTCAGGTGATTCCATCAAGTAGAAACTGCTTTCTTCTACATATTTTTAAATTACCCTCTGTTATAAATTTTATATGATGTCACAAAGTTTAGATATATATTAACAATTTTTGACTGAATACTTTTAAAAATGGGATTTTAACAGTAATGTAAAATTAAAACTCTAACAATCTTTGGTGATTAATTTTATTAAGGAAAAAACACATCAATACCATTCGCTCAGAACGCTTCATAGACAGGCAGAGATGGGGGTTTTCAATTATTCCTGAAATGCTGTTTACATGTGTTTAAAATCACAGAGAGGACATTTGAGCCAAGGATGGAAGTCGTTGGCTTTCTGTGGTTCACAGTGGGCAATTTTCTATATTTTAAAATGATGCAATCTATAGATCTTTAGTAAAAACTGTTGTTAAAACATCTACGTAATATATTTTTATAAATCATGTTATTAAAGTGTTTATTTATTTATTCATGATCAGGATTCCTGCAGTTTCTTATAAGTTTTGCGTGGTTTACTCCCTACATTCAAGTTGAGGGGTCATATGACGATGATGAAGCTTTGATTGGAAAATTCCAAGAAACAATATAGAAAATGTATAAAAAGGGTATCAGCTGCTAATAATGTCCTGATTGCATAATTGAAAAATATCATATTCTGTGTGGGCAGGGAGCACTGTTTATATTGACTCATTAAGACCAGGTTGAACAGTAATAACTCCTAATTCTCTATCATCTGTCAGCACATGGAGTTTATCCACCTATAATTAAATAAATATGTACTGCAGGTTGGACGACTGGTTGTGGGACATGTACCAATTGTTGGATTTGGAGTGTCCCTTTCACAGTGCAAAAGTTTTGAATCAGATTATTAAAATAAATTGCAAAGGTGATGTACTAAGATTAGCAGCAGACTATGGGCTCAAAATGTGGTCATAAATATTTTGTACTTGTAAATCGGTTTTGTACTTGTAAAAAAGATTTGTATGTGTAAAAAAAACTTTGTGCGTGCGTAAAAAAGATTTGTATGTGTAAAAAAATTTGTGCGTGCGTAAAAGAGATTTGTGTGTGTGTAAAAAAGATTTGTATGTCTAAAAAAGATTTGTGCGTGCGTAAAAAAGATTTGTATGTGTAAAAAAAATTTGTGCGTGCGTAAAAAAGATTTGTGTGTGTGTAAAAAAGATTTGTGTGTGGACTTAGCCAAAAAAAACCTGCAAGTTACAACTACGAATTTTGACCCTATTTTTCTTCCTTTCTTCTGATTGGTGAATGTCATGTCAATCACAAATGTAACAATCCAATCAGAGAACAGATGGGTTTGGCTGTCGGAGGGGCACTTTTTTGAACTGCAGGTTCTTGAAGGGTAATCTCTATATAAATATCCGATAGCAGTTAGGTCCCCTTACTTTCAGCAGCTGTTGAAAGGATAAAGTTGTGGTATATCAGTGGTTAGAAATACATTATTACTTTAGGATTAGTTTAACACAACGCCAGGGCTGACCCAGGACCATTGCTGTGAGTCACAGTGCGCAGCATAAAAGTCCTTTCACATCGGACGCAGGATGTGCTGCTAATGCTAACTGCTAACTAAAAGCAAAGGATCCAGAATTTGTTGCTGGCTGCTGGGCTCTGTGGGTTTTTGCAGCAGCTCTACCTGTACTAGATGCACCTGCTCCTTGTCGTTTTTATCTCTGACTTTATGTGAACTACAAGAGTTTCTGGTTTTTTTGATAGTTCTTCAAATGTTCAATAAAAACATGTATGCTAATTCATAACGAAGAAAGCTTTGTAATGAAGACTGTCATTTCCAAAACACTGCCCGCCCCCACCCCGCGGTCCGCAGCGCTGTTGAAAAGGCTGTGGAAGTCCCTGTACACTGTAAAACCTGACAAGTTAAGTTAACTCAAATGATTTGGGGAAACCGATTGCACCAGTTGATTCAAGTTTTATAACTTAAACAGTTTGGGGTTATTTAAGTACTTTATTAGAGTCCCAAGAACCCAAAGCAAATATGATAATGTAACTCAAATGCATTATGTTTATTTACTCATTGTATTTAGTATGTTTTAACTTAAACCATTAAATTTCTTGTACTAAGATGCTGTATTTATTCAAACTTATTTAAAGTGTTACATGCTCATATTCAAATTAAGTTAAATTAACTTAAATAGTTGTATTTAAACAACTTAATCCAATTGGGGAAACCGATTGCACCAAATGGTTCAAGTACTATTAACACAAAACCAAGCTATTATTCTTTTCATTCAGTTTTTATTAACTTTAACTGCAGAGAAAATACAGAATGAATACAACCATACTTTCAGTCATAACCTATGACTGCTAAAGCCATTATCAAATAACAAATAATTAGGCATTTTTAAAACTTGCACTTTTAAGGAATTTTGAATGTTTTTTGTAGCATTTTGAAAATCGATTAAATATACAAAACACAAATTAGTCATGTAGACCTGATACATAGGTGTACATCATAAAAAAACAATAGTCTAGAGGCAATTAGAGCCATAACAATCACAATTTTAAGTAACATTTAGTATAATAATGAAATCACATGCACTACAGCAATGCAACTATAGAAAACAGCTGAACTAACTGAGGATGTCACTAACAAAAAGTATTCTCAAAGGTATTTTTGGCTTCGCAACAGTTTTGCCCAGACCTCGAATCAAGTGAACTGGCACTCATCACACAATTAAAAAAATAAAGCATGAAAGTATACTGTACATATTGACTAATTATCAGTTATTTGCAAAAGATTTCCATGTAACTAAAACATGTTTTTAGAAATAAGCTTAAGATTACACACTATGTGAAGATTTTTTCAATCACAAACAAAACGTCAAATATGGATTTTCTCCTTATTCTTAGCTTTCTCCACATTGCCTTTTAGAAAGCTAATTACCCAGAACAAATAAAACTATTGAAGCCATTCACAGATAACTGAAAAAGCACAAATATAGTGACCAGTGAAAAACAAACATCATCTGCACAAGCTCATTTTTTAGTGTCTGCTATTTTGGTTTTAGTTGCTTTCTCTCATCGTCTAGCTTCAGCAACACTA
Source organism: Pundamilia nyererei (assembly GCF_000239375.1). Classification (NCBI taxonomy): domain Eukaryota; kingdom Metazoa; phylum Chordata; class Actinopteri; order Cichliformes; family Cichlidae; genus Pundamilia; species Pundamilia nyererei. Next base: position 774,463 of record NW_005187517.1, on the reverse strand, counting down.
CTTGAATGAACTAAAAAAAGCCAGTACACTTCTTAGGATAGCTCAGATGCAGAGCATAGATTAGCCCAAACAAACACACCAGGGCATCAGTCCATGAGTGATGAGTCATAACAACCTGATCTTCAAGTTCTATGAACACTTGGCGTGGTGAGAAAGGAACTCCTCCAGGCACCTCCTCTTCATCGACATCAGCAACCAGAGCAATTGTGGCTTCATAGAACTCAATTTCACCCTAAGATATAATACAGAGTGTACAATTATTCATCTGTAATATCTCTGTTAAAAGCATAAATACAAATGGTCAGGCACCTTTCTTCAGTTTTTCAAATTCTATATATCATAACATGTTTTAAGTTGACAGTGAAGGTTCATTTTTCCATTCATCCAGGTAGTCAAATCAAGGATGAAAGAAGTTTATAAGTCATTCAACTTCACGTCTTTAACTTTCAACCCAAGTCCAGATGACTTATAAACTCCTTTCAACCTTTTTAAAATTCAAATGTGCAAATTATTGTAATACCAAAGTACCTTGCATGTTTTGAAAATCTCTGAAGAATCCTCCTTGAGGTACATTGGTAGGCCGGCCAGAACTGCTGTTCTAGTTGCATAGATGTCGTTTGTCGTTTGTGTCCTAAAAAATAAATAAATATATATACACACACACACACATATATGTGTGTGTGTGTTATATACATAGTTGTACTTACCTGTGTCTCATGAAAGAGTGCTGGCCATGGTCCCTCGCCTGGCAAAATTTGAGGTTATTGGATGAGGGCGATTAACTTTGTCAGAATGTTGGTAGGGAAAGCGCAGAATTGCTCTGTTTAAGTCTTCTAAGTTAAAATATCTCTTAGAAATCAAACCTTTAAACAATGTGCCAACTCCACTGAAATGACACCTTCAAACAGGTCGTGTAGGAAGTCAGGTGGGAAGCCTGTGACAGGATGAAAGAAAGAGAGATGGTCAGAAGGAACAAGGGTGTTTTTAACACCATAGTTTTCCTTAATGTCATCATTCTGAAGCTCTTGCACAATAATTATCATGAGCATCTTTTGTTCTCATTACATAATTCCCTGTAACAGCATTTTCTGTTTGCATTTCTGTTTGGGTGGCATGACAAAACCTACAGAAATATGTAGACCTGAAACTCTCATTGAAACCAGCAAGTCCATGGGCAGAAGGTTGTCTGCCACAACAGAGTAGACAGTGCCTTTAAGACATTCACCAAGAGTCTCAATGTAGGCACCTACTTCTTCAAGAGTTTTCAGATCATTTAAGAGTGGTGACAGCATTTCCTTACACCCAAACTGGCGTACATCATCGGAATTGCACAGCAGAGCAAGCTGAGTGCAGTGTAGAGCAGAACGAGATTTAACTGGAAAGTTTTCCAGTGTCCAATAAACTGCAAAGACTTTATGTATTTTCTTTGAGGTACCAAGTGGGTTTGTGATCAAAATCATCCACATAAAGTATCATTGACAATTTCTGTCCCTCTTGTGACAGTAGAACATTTTCCTGGTAGTAGGATCCATCACAAAATGACATGAAATGTCCAGGAATCTGTGTGGGTGCTTGTTTAATTTCTTCAAGCACATCATTTTTTTTCAACAACAATTGCAAAGATGTGAGAATAGGCACATACATATAAGTGTGCTTTGACGATTCAATTAAATACTCCACAGGTTTGACATATGGAAAATTTTCTTCATAATATGATTTCCTCCTCTTTGCTGTAGATAGTGGTCCTTCAGATGTGACACATTTATGTAAAACATTAC
>NW_005187517.1:770903-772563 GCF_000239375.1 Pundamilia nyererei | reverse complement strand
GGTCTGCATTTTCAAGAAAAATCCAGCCAGATTGTATTGCAACTGCTCTTCTAAACCCTCAATTCCACTGATTTCACTGGTGGATGCCACTTGATTGTCATCTGATGACTCTATTGAATCAAGTTGCATGTCATCTTTTTGTTCTACATTTATAACACTTTGCACAATGCCTTCATCGTAACTTGTTGAATTTTGGTGGTCTCTGCATTTGTGGGCATTGAAGGTTGAGTAGACATTGGTTTTAAAATTGCAGTTCTTGAAAGGACATGGAACAGTTTCTTTTTGTTTTAAATGCCCCCTCAGATGGATAAACATTTGGCTTTCAATAAATGGCTGCTTAAAATTACACATAGAGCAACAAAATCCATAATTATTCAAATCTAGATAAGAACCGTCTTTTCTTTGCGTGGGAGTGTGCATTGTTGACATGTGTATCTTTAATGAATTAAATGTATTAAATGTACACATGCATGTGTTGTAGAGACAGGGTAAGGGTGAAATTGTGGAGTACTGACCATGGTTGAGCCGATAATGCTTTAACAACATGACTTTTATGGCAGTAGAAAAACTAGACAAACTACACAACTTGCAATTCCACATTTTAATACCAAATCGTTTTAAAATCACCTTTACTGGTTGTCTTTAGTGCAGTGCTGGATGATCTCTCGGCATGCTACTGCTCCTTCAATCGTCAGACTGTAATAACACAAAAGCCATGAGGACAGAAAGCTAGCAGAACAGTTTTTACTTTTAGACTTTTACTTCACTTAAAAACAGTCAATCTGAATAACACAAGCTTGGAAAACAGTAAGATTTATTCTTGCACTACAGTTCATTTTCAATTCAGGTTGGTCAACTACTCTATACGTTATAAAATAATAAAGCAATTTTACACAAGTGAAGTACACAATGGGCTAACCATTGGAAAGTACAGAGTCAGAAACGTTTAGGTTTGGTGCAGTGCAGCTTTGAAAAGGTAAATTATTTCGCGACTAAAATGCCACTAACCATCATATTCAAAATTTGTGAAGGCGAACTTGTCCGTTAAACTCTTAAAATTAACACTAAATAAATTTTCTACTATTTTCACTGTGTCAAAAGTAGGCTACATTTGAACTTGATAAAGGTCAGAGTCAGAAAAGCGTAAACACTGATTTTACCAAAGGTTTTGTGGCATGCAGTTTGCAAAAATTAGACTACTTACCAACTATTGATTGAAACAAGCCACCAACCGTTAATTTTTTGAATTGTGAAGGCAGACTCCATACAGCGCTAGGCGGGAATTGTGTGCTGGCAAGCTAAGTTACGAGCTACTACAACAAAGTAGTCTGATAAATTACAACGAAGTACAACTAAAACAAAGCAGTCTGATAAATGTACGTTTTGTATGCTAGAAGTAAGCATTAACAAAAAAACATAAAAATAACTTTATCTTGTACTTTCCACTCTCTTGATGAGGCTCCTGTCTCATGGCCGACAAGTCCAGGCAAAACACTGGGGGCGGGGCTGTGGATGATGACTAATACAAATGAATTAGCACAACTTAAACAGTTTAAAGCAACAGTACTTAAAACGTTACAAAAACATAATGTGTACTTATTACAATAAAGTTATTATATCATATGTATACTTTTGGGTCTACCTAACACACTTCATGAAA
>NW_005187517.1:759569-760997 GCF_000239375.1 Pundamilia nyererei | reverse complement strand
TTTTAATTCTTATTCTCATTTTTATTTTCATGTCTATTTAAGCTTAATTTATAACAGTATTTATAACAGTATGTTTGCACTGAAGCACCGCAGCAATTTCCTAATGTTGTGCTCAACATTTGGCAATAAAACCCTTTCTGATTCTGATTCTTTCTGATTCTGATTCAGTGCACATATAGGCACAGCACATGGTCTCCTGAGTAGTGATGTGCGGATCAATACTGAAATATTGATTCCTCTGATTCCAGTCATTTATGTTCTAGAATCAATTCTCATATTAAAATATCGACATTTTAGTAATTTAGGGTAAATTTGTAATTTATCATTAACAGGAATACAGTGGAAAGAAACTATATCATTCGGATTGTCTACATTGGAAGGAACTACTTCCTCTTCCGCCTTTCATAGTAATGTGCGACATATGGCTGTATAAATGTGTCGCAACCCCTTGGCGTGGCACTCAAAACAATGGCTGAGCTTAAATGGAGTCACGTGTGGATGTATTTTACCTCCACAAACAGCCGAGACATGGTTTGGCAAGAAAGTGAGGTGTTGTGGCAACACCACTAACCTTGTCAAACACCTCAGAGTAAATCATATCACAGTGTATGTGATATGATTGACGAGTGTATGTTGAGGCGAACTGAAGAGGAGGACAAGGACAGGTGCTGCTAGGGTGAGACAGACGTCTCTCATGGAGTCCTTTAGTTCTGCAGGCAGGCAACATGTTCAAATAGCGCACAACTTCAGTTTTTTTTAAATTTCTTTATGATGAATTCTGCATTATTAAGCGATAAGAACAAGTAATCTAATGTCCAGTAATGATTATGACACGTCGATACCACCCTGAATTTTACTTCGGAAAGGAAATCAGTGGTATCGCACATCACTACTCCTGAGTCTAATTCCAGAAAGGTCTGTTCAGAGAAAGAATATGCACATAATGATCTGTCATTAATCCAGCTAATCACATCAAAACTCACCAACAGGGACAATAGGTCACGATGATGATTTTGATGTGTGTATGGAGCAAAGAATGTAAATGCCTATTATTAATTTTATGTTTTCATTTCTCCATTGCATAACTCTTACATTTAAACTTCTCATTAACATTGATGAAAGTAATGCTGTTCAAGCACTTGACTTTTTTTTCTCACAACTTATATCATTCAGGTCTTTACAAAACATAGTATGATTTAGGACCACCCTGTTTACTACCTCACTGATAAATTAATACATTTTAAATGAACAGATATGAAAGACAAAAAAAAAGACAGTTCAGTACCAGGTAAACAGAGCATCAGCATCCATGTGAGATCGTACCAGCAACAATAAATATAAGGCAAGGCAAGGCAAGGCAAGTTTATTTGTATAGCACAATTCAACAACAAGGTGATTCAAAGTGCTTTACAGAGACATTAGAAACAA
>NW_005187517.1:747964-756978 GCF_000239375.1 Pundamilia nyererei | reverse complement strand
TTCCAGGAGATAGCTGCTTACATTGAAATGATTCATTAAATAAGATGATGTGGAGCAATATAAGCTTGTGATCCAAAACTTTTCAAGGCTATCTGCTTCGGGTAAATTATTTATAAATATAAAATTGATTGGAGAGGTATAGATACTTCTATCCTGAGATCCTGTAACTAAAAAACTGCAGTTTGTTGTTACCATGTTGTTTGAGTTGAATTTGTTAACAGCTATCTGCAAGCTTGTCCTTGTATTTTTGTGTGGTTTGTCCAGTGGTTTCATTCTTTTAGTGTTTAACTTTTCCAGAATGTGTATTTTTGCTATTGTTCTCTTGAATAATTTCTTTGCTCTGTAGGCCTTGTCCCCAGTGTTATATTGAGCAAACTTGACTATAATTCCATTTGGTTTGTCGGTGTTATTTGGGGGTTTTGATCCATCAGTTTTAGAGCGCTGCACTTCTATGTTAGGGCTTTTTTTTTTGGTCTGTTATCACTTATATCACTAATCTTTTCTGCTTTCAACATCCTTATTTGGTTTACCAAATCAGTGAGATGCCTCCACATCATCATACTGTTTTTTTCTTTGCATGCCGTTGAGTTTATCGACTGTGTTTTGAAATTAATACCTTAGTGAGTCGGTGATGGACTCAATAATAGCCTTCTTGATCAGTTCAATATCATGCTCATTTTGCAAAGGAAATCACATTGAGGAGCTTGAGGAGCATCCCTTGTTACAAGCCCACCACTCCAACAATAGATGTCCATGAAGCCAACCAAAACCAGAAAACGAAAACAGGAACGAAAAGTCCAAAAACCATAACAGAAGAGCAGTTCAGGGGATCATGGCATGAACTAAGCTGGTCAGGAGGGTAAATGGGGGGACCAGCAAAGAAGGCAAAAGGATTTTGGATGCTGACCTGGTGGTCAACAGGAGCTGGATCCTGGTGGCAAGGATGGCGCTTCTCAGGATGCAGGGAAAAAAAAAAAAGGATGAGCCCCTCTGGGTATTGGATTGAAGGCCACCGACAAAGAAGACCCTGTAGAAGCTGACAACAAAGGCAGAAGGGCTGTGGCTGCACTGGAGACCATCATGCTCATGTGGTCCTGGACCCACTGGCTCATACTCATGTAACACACACCCTGGCTCATGTAGAAGAGCAGTGAGGACAGGGCATCTCCTTGGTAGATCCCACACTTGATGGTCACAAGTGCTATTGGCTTGAAGTTAGCCTCTAGTGTTGTTCCACACATTATTCACAGCTCTTGATGAAGGCTCTTAGGGTCCTGTTGATCTTGTACAGTTCTAGGCCTTCCAGGGTCCATATGATTGAGTCATAGTCAATTTAGGTGGTGCACAGGTCGGTCAGTCTGGTCTTACAGTCTTAGGAAACTGCTCAATCTACCAGGAGCTGGTATTTCACTCCTCTGATATTCCTGCCAGTTCCTTTCTGTGCCCCACTCATGTATTGAGCCATGTGCCTGTTCACCTTGGCTGCTATGATGCCTAACAGGAGCTCCCATGTGGATGATATCTCCCCCTTGACCTGACGTCCTGGTTCCCCCTTGCCGTAGCATTTGTGTTGTATCTCATCGAACTCCAGTTGTGATAGCAGTTCCTTTTTCCAAATTTTGGAACACTGAGCCACAAAATGTTTCACCGTCAGTCTGGATGTTGGTCTTTCGAAGATTCCATAGGTTCCACATCCTCTTCCTGTAACCCCTTCCACTGGGGTTTCTGCGTAGTAGCATTCCAACGGCGCACTGTTCTCATCTCATCTCTGCCCACTTATACCTTGTTGTTTCAGTAGCCCACTTCTCATCAGTGTGTCCTGGTTCCTGAACACCTGACGTGGACCTTGTTAATTCGGGTGTCTCTCTCACTCACATTTGAGGTAAGCTTGTTAGCATTGGCATGGGCTAGCCTAGGGACCCTTACTGGATACAGACGACCTGGTCTGGATATATAACAGCATAGTTCTAGAAACAGCTAAACAGAGCTTGAAGGATAAAGACCACCCCACAGGCTGAGTGGGGAATTTGTAATATATTTGTAATATGTGCAATAAAGATGAGCAAGACGTTATTAACTTAACTCTGGCATTAGCATGTTCCACCGCCATCTGGTTACTGCATTTTTTTCTGCAGAATACATTTTTTAAAAATATGAATATTTTATTAACCTATTTAAAAACATTTTTTATATATTCAATTTATACTGGAAAAACATTTCCCCTGTTGGGGTTATTAAAGTTCTTCTCATTCCTGATATTATATTTAATTGAAAATAATGCCTGCACAGTTCAGTCTAACTCAAAAAATGCAAGGTTCAGCAGAAAAGCAGCAGAGTCGAAGTGTTAAAGGCTGGATTTTTCCATCATTACCAGAAACTCTGTTAAAGCTGTGAGAAGAACTAAGGAGTTATCCAAAAATTGCTGTGTGTCTGTTTTATCCATGTATATATTTTCAAACTCACAAGTTTGCATGTCTATGGTGTCTACAGATAAAGATACACTTAAACACAATCACAAGAAAAAAAATCTCTTTCATCAGTAAATATATAATATGGTAAGTGAGATTTCCAGTACAGTGCTGTACTACAACAATGTGATCAGTATAATGAACTGCATTTGGCAGTGGTGATGTAGCTCTTTGCTATACATCTTTTGCATATCCATATCTATTTGTGTTTGTGTTAAAGCCAGTACACACCTTTTAGTCCCACTATTGCATCATGCAAAACATCAAGGGACAGTCGCCTACATACTGAATGCTGAGTGTTTTAATCGCCTACTCACTTTGTTTCATTTATTCCAAATGACTCACTTTGGCTCTTGTCATCTTACTGTTGAAGACACTGAACAGTAGAACTACAGAGGGTCACACATGGTCTGGGAGTATGGCTCACATTACAAGATTTTTGCTTCTCTTCCTCTCTTATCTGCCACTTGCAGAACATTGGTGTGAAAGTAACCATGATATAAGTTGGTGCAGGAATAATGAGAAAGCAAAGGCTCTGCTTGATGAGGATTAGGTGGAGCTGTACATTGCATCTCCCCAAATCACATAGAAAAAAAATCTTTCTTGGTTAAAAAAGTGAACTAAAGTAAGTCTTCTTCTTACTCTGAGTAACCAAATTGTCAATTTGCTACTTAGGTTACCTTACTTCTAACTTTTTTCTGCATCATAAATCATATTTGTCATGGACTTGGACACTGTGGTTGTCAGAAAAGGTCTACAACCACTGCACTGTATCTGAATATGGATCACATTTAGCTTCCAAAGGTGCGTCTGTGCTTGTTTGCTAAAGGCATTTTGATTCTGAAATTAATGAAATGAAATAGCTAAATATGATGAACTGATAACTGACGGTTATTCATGGAGTATATCTTTATACCCTTAACAGTTAGCTGGTGAATCAAGATAACATATCTATGGACCAAAAGTTCAGTTTGGGGAGTTACATCACATAGGATGAATTCTGGGCTCCCTGGATTGTACTAACCCTCATTACCTTTTCTGGCTGAACATGGCACAGGGGTGTGGAGGTTTGTATGGTTTCCTCATTGCAAGAAGGTCCTTTGTTTTCTCTAGGTACTCTGGCTTGACAGTCCAAAAGTGTGAGTGGGTTAGGTTAATTAGGCACTCTAAATTGGAGAGCATCAATTGTCTCTTGTGCAGAGTACCCCCCACTCCTCTGCTTTGCCACATGACAGCTGGAATAGGTTCTAGTCCTTGTATGACCCTCAAACTGGATGGATGGATTGGACCATGACGCATGAATTATATGTTTTCACAGTTTATGAAAGGCGCTCTTCTATGACCAACTTTCCACACAAGATATCTGAAATTTTAAAAAGGTAAACCGATAATCCTTCTGCATTAATAATCTTCCACAGAAAAAAATTCAGCAGTTATATTATTGGGACAAAGGAACACTGCAGCCTCTAGGGGTCACTGTTGGTTCCAGACTTGTCATCACGCTTGATTGTGAGATAGGGCACATTTATTCAACACCTCTTTTAATTTTCCTTTACATGTATAATACATTATTTTTCATTGTCCCATCATAGCAATAATAGTCCTATTTCTATTCATCATTGTAATTAAAATCAAACCAAATCAAACAGTCTTTGTCCTCTCGCTCTCGTTTTGATGTTAAATCTGACTTTCTCTCCATTAAAGTAGTTTTATTAGTTTGACTTTCTCTGGTCAAACTAGCAAGAACAATGAACATGGACAAAGTTTGATTTCCTTGTAATTTCATGACTTGATTCTAGATTTTTAGAGGTGAGACAAAGGTCACGGAGAGCAGCACACTCAGTAAGGACTGCAGCTGCACTGCTACGTGAAGCATAAAAAGATCAAAGCCACACCGACTGTACAGTAACAACTAAAACATTAAGTCCATGCATACCTGCAAACAAGTGAGCACACTAACTTTGCCTCTTTCCACCGACCTCCCTCTCTCACACCAGCACAACACACTTTCCTGTCCACTAACTAATGCATGATTTGAGGGCCGCTCCACTCCCTCTTCATCATTAATGCTCGTCTGATGCTCGGTGACTGATCAATCCCAGCGCTTTAGAGACTTCACAGATGTGTCTGATTAGCAGAGACGCACATTCGCACATTCACACCCTGTGATTGACATTTTACTGAGGCTAATGAAGGAGACATCTCAGTGGCAGGGACTAATAAACTCATTGACAAGGGTAGCAAGATGAGTTATTTAACACCTTTGATCTTTCCAACAGGGGCCAACAGCCCTGCAGGATCAGGGCGATGATTATTTTGGATACACATTGAGTTCACTTTGAAGCCTAAACACAACACTGCACCGTTTCCCAGAAATGAAGGAATACCAGTTAATTTATCCGTACAACAAAAGCATTTATCACAGCGTGCATCTGTGTTTTGTAGTTTTGTAGATCAGCCACTGAAAATACTAAGAAAATGAGTCTCTAACTCCTAAATATGCACATTTTTTGACTCACTCTTCACCAGTGCTCGATTACTAACTGTAACCATTTTTATGTTGAAAAAACAAGTGGTCTCAGTAAAGAGTTTTTACCAAAAAATAGTGGGGTTCAATCAAATGACCACAAATTAAGATACAACACATACTTTTCAGTATGTGTTGTAACGGGTATGGTAAGATGGCAGGGTAAATGTGGGAGGTGTGTGGGGTCAGTGGACAAAGAAGTCATGTGACTGAGCCATGCTTGCAGTGCTTTTATTCAGTTTTCCTTATTATACATCATAGCCTGCCATTCCATCTATTGTAATGTGTGGAAGTACAGACACCTTGATAACTCTTCTCAACTCATAATGAGTGACAGAGTTAGGCAAGAACACAAGTTACCCAAGTTAGAATAGGTTTTTGGTTTTTTTTCATATTTTAGGGGGAGTCTTTATTTTTTTAAGTAATTTTTGAATATTTAATGCTCTGGTGGATGCATAGAGAAGTAGTATTGAGAGAACTTCACTGACCTGTTTAAACTCAGGAGAAGCAAAGGAGTACAAGAGATAAAAGTTGAGGAGATGCATAAGTATTAAGTATGACTAGCCTACTTGCAGTTTCCCTTATTCTGTCTATCCATGATTCCATTTCATATTCAGTCTAGCATACTGCTCTTACTTGACAACCCCTAAATACCTGATGCATAATTCACCTCCCAACCTCCTCCACACGCACTCTCACTTACATTAAAAATTACAGTACTGGAGTCTGGAGCCAACATTCATTTCTTTATACGTTGCCCTTGAGACTCGGTGAATGACTCAGTGTTGTTTCTAAACAAAGCCAACAACTTAACAAAAAAAATAGTTTAAGTTGTACATTTAGGAAATTTGTTACTAGCAGCTTGTTGCAGAACCACATCATTAGTTCTCGTTTATTTATTGAATCTACAAAGAAATGCAAAAGATGATGACACAGCTTGATGGCAAGAAATTAATTTTTGCACAACAAAATGATTCCTGCAAATTGAACAGCAAATATTCGAGTTGTTGAAGCCTTTTCATAAGTGGAAGAGTGGCCATCATCCTACCCAAGCATGGGAAACTTGCCAATTACCCAAGAAGTAGGTTCAAAATCAGTGGTAACAGGTTTTAACCTGTTAGCAGTCGGACGTACCGCCCACGGTACATTGGATGGTTTAGGGGACTAATTGTAAATTTGTAGGACTGCTAAGGGGTTAAGGGGTGATCAATCGAAATTTCATTTTTTTCCATTATGTATGATGGAGGTCTGGGGAGAAGGAGTGTGTACAGATATCTGTAAAACATTGTGGAGGCTCTGTCATGATTTGGGGCTGTATTTCAGCCAGTGTTGTCGGGGAGTTTCTCAAAATCGATAAAATTATGAACACAAAAACATAGTGTGACCTTTTTTTCCAACAACATCTGCAAAGCATCTGACTGGCAACATCTTCATTTAACAGCATGATCATAACAAATATTGAATTTCAAGCTCGTTAGCAATGCACAAACTATTTTTAACCCTATTTACTGTATTTCCAATAAATTGCTGCATCTATTTCCAATTAAATAAATATAAAGAAATTGAGATTGGTGCAGGATTTTTGCACACTACTTGTCTTTAAACTGGGAAATGGGGAAAATGATTTCTGACACATGTACAACATGCTGTTTAACTTAATCATAAGTTAATCATAAGTGATTAGTCTATGAGCAGTGATTAGCCAACTTAATTAAGCTATCTAGCTAGTGTTGCACACTACGGATGCTGGTAGCATGAATATTTAATGCTTATATCTGTTGGATTTTTCATTGGAAATTCATTCAAGTTCACATAGACAACACAGTGAAGGTCACATTTTTTTAAAAGTTGCAGTTCAATCCATTTAGTCACCGATGTAATTCCCATATGTACCTTGAAGAACTGTAAAAATAAATAAATAACATTTTTATTCTTGCAGAAGCCTTTTGTTTTGCTTGTATAATACATCATATCATACTTCATGTAAAGTGCGACTGAAGCGTGTGTCTGCCGTGCTAAATATGCATCGAGAACAACAAATGTCACACGAACAGTGAGAGCGTATATTGTAATATGTAGTGATAAGTCTACTAAGCAAGATGGAGGGCTGCTGATGCACAGAGGAAATGGCTGAAGATAAAGGGAGCGCAAAATGCGGAGGGAGGCTGGAGAGGGCGAGAAAAAGAGTGAAAGAGAGGGCAGATCAAAGCTGCTTTTCTCGCTTTCTGCTGCTCTTGATTCTGAGCAGCGGGAGGTTGTGTGATGCGAGCTGCTTCATCCAGAGTCGTAGCTCCCTGGCTTTGGTGTCGTTCGGGGAGATTCACTGTCCCCCCTGGGCTGTATACATGCCAACTAGGCAACCGGGCAGCCTGCACAACCAGGCCACGCAAGGGAGGGGAAAAGAAAGTTTCTCATCGAATCACACTTGCTCTTTCACATGTTCAAGTTCACTGCTGTCTCTAATAGTTTCTCTCTCCCCTCTGTACCCCTTCCTTTTCTTGCTCTCTTCCCTCTGTGAACTTTATCTTGAAATCAATGTTTTCTCTTTTTTCTTATCAGAAGAACTTTTTGTCCTCCAAGGACAAGTGCAGAGCACACTAGCAAAACTTTATTCTCAGCCTGACAGTTTGTAGCACAGCGGAGGTGGTAGCGTTTCTTACAAAACTTTTTAGAGGTGTGTGTGTGTGTGTGTGTGTGTGTGTGTGTGTGTGTGTGTGTGTGTGTGTGTGTGTGTGTGTGTGCATGTGGGGTGATTAAAGCAAGTTTCACTTATATGCTTCGCTGAGCTCTTCTGTTCTTTTTTTCCCCGCTCTTCCTTGTCTTTTATTCTCCCCTCTTTTTCTCTTGATGCTACATCGTACAGAAGGCCATGAAACAGAAGGTTTTTTTTTATTATGTTCTTCAAAAAGAGCAATTGGGGGCAGCCAACAAAAGGGGCTTCTAATAAGCTGCCTACATATCACAGCAGAGGGTGAATCCCATGTTGTGTTGGCAGAATGATTAAAAGTTACCTGTGCCAAATGATTACTGTAGCGGTGTCCCGGGTTCAGCCGTGCTGAATGCGAGACGGCCTTTTACTTAGCCGGCACTGTTTAATTAAAACACAGTCAAATGAGATTTTGCCACAATAAGGAATGATAATGGGTCAGCTAACTGATAGGGAAAGCTTTATCTGTTCTCATTAACCACTCCCTTGATAGCCTTCATGTAATGGAGGAGTCCATCACCCCATCTCATTTGGGAGGAAGGGAAGGAAGGAGCAGAGGAGTGGAACAAGATGGTAGACAGAATGTAGGATGTTGGAAATAATACAATTAGGAAAATGCTAACACTTTGAGAGTTATGATCCCTGTAGGCTAACACCATGGGATGCAGTGCACCAGTTTGGTACCAAATGGATCTCCAGAGCTTTAACTGCTGCCTCGTATTTAGCTGGAAATCCAACCTGCTGACACTAATAGGCCCCAGAGACGTGTCATGCTATAAGGAGTAAAACTGCCCTTAAACAGTCATATATTTACTGATGTGACTTTTGGTTTAATGATTTGATGACAAGCAGTTCACATCAACACATCAGCGCCAGAGCAGGAACTAGCATGCCCTATACATAGTAATCAGGGTGACGGTTTGCTTGAGCACGATTGCTCCCCCTCACACGTTGCACTTAACACATGTTTTTGAAAAGGCCTTTAGCAGAGCATGGGTTTCGTGATTTTATGCATTTAGTGGCCTTAATGGGAAATGGGATGACACAAGATGTCACATATTTGCCAATTGCTTAATAAAGCAGTTTTTAAGGAAGCTGTCATTAGGGAAGTATTGGAGTCTTGTGTGGAGCCATTGATAGGAAAAATATGTTGTACTGTGCCTCACTCCAACTTTGGCCCTCACTAGTCAAAAAAATGGACTGACAGATAACCTTCAATTCAATTCAATTTTATTTATATAGCGCCAAATCACAACATAAGTCGCCTCAAGGCGCTTCATAGATACAGAGAAAAACCCAACAATCATATGAC
>NW_005187517.1:715998-730472 GCF_000239375.1 Pundamilia nyererei | reverse complement strand
GCACGCACAAATTTTTTTACACACACACAAATCTTTTTTACACATACAAATCTTTTTTACACATACAAATCTTTTTTACGCACGCACAAATTTTTTTTACACATACAAATCTTTTTTACAAGTACAAAACCGATTTACAAGTACAAAATATTTATGACCACATTTTGAGCCCATAGATGTGGGCCAAAGCCTAGCATAGCCTGTAACGTTATTATGACGGACATATTTTATGAGTGAACTTGACTATAAGTAACTTTAAGTAACAGGTTTCTTTGAAAAATACTTATATCCAGGTTCTTCCTTTTTGCTATCATCCTCCTCTCCTCGCAGCGCAGAGTTGCCGCTGCTAAAACTAAACAGAGCTCCGTGAAAGGCACAGCCAATCACATTGGCCATATTTGTCACATGAGGTAGGACTCCAGTAGAGAATGTAATTTAACTCTGTCTGCACCGCTAGGTGAATGAGACGCTGACAGGTCATTTTTTTCTTTCTATCGGGTATCGATTCAATAATCGCTGGATATTGGTGGGGACATGTCCCTTCCATCCATGCCAAATCTACGCCCTTGGGAGCATATATACAGGACCCGTGGATGTCCTGCAGACTCTGCCATCAAACATCACCAGCAGATCCTTTTGATTTTCTGGACTATAGCTGAAGGGGATAGGACATGTTTTGACATGGATCAGGCCACGCTGTGGCATCTTAAGCTGTTCTGAGACTGTTTTTTTCTAGTCTGACCACTCAAAGTGCTTTAAAGTCTTAGACACATTTTAGTTTTTCATATGCACTATTAGATTCTATTAATCCTATGCATTTGAGCACTTTTTAAAAGCTGAAAACTGAGCTCGTACAGTTCTAATGACCCTGAAAGCCAACTTAAACTCCTCCAGGACAGCAGGCTTAAAAGTGTGGGTTGAGTAAGTGTTGAAAATGAAAAATATACATACATAAAAAAAATCTTAGTAATAATTATAGTACTGTTTGCAAACTCAGAATTGTGTTCTATTTGGATGGGACTATCTACTGAATCCAGCATGAAAGTTGAATGAAAACAGCACTGCCTTTATTTTTGTCACTAAGAATTTTATATTTAAAGCCTTCTACATGCTTCATTTATTGTAAAGTACTACTATATATAATTCAAAAAGCATCACAAGTTTTCTTTTGCAGTATGAAGCGTTTTATTTGTCTGTGCCCAAATATGGAACTTTTGTCATTTTTAGTTTCCCTTTTGCACATTATTTTTGTGAACTAGCACTTTGATTTGTATTACTTAATATTTTTATTTATTTCATTTTCATTCTGACAGTCCTGTTGAGTAATGTTAAAAATACATTTGATTATTTTCAAATTCTTATGTTTCCTGGGTCATGAGATAACAGGACGATATTCACAGGTCCTGGAGCTTTAAACGGGAGGTTTGCCCATAGGAAGCAGAGATAAGAGATATTGAAATTATTGACTAATCAAAGGAAAATTGGCAGGTTACTCGATTAGCAAAATAATCTTTAGTTGCTGCCCTACTGGACTGAGTTAAATGCAGCAAATATTTAAAGAAAACTCTTCAGAAAGCCCAGAGAACTATAGCGCAGGACCACTTTAAAAAACTAGAGGAAAGTCTGGCTTCTTGGAAGCAAAACATAACAAAATAAGGAGTCGCTCAAGACTTGTACACAGTGCTGACTCCATATTCTATGCAATAAAATGATGTATTTCAAAAGTTGCATAGAATATAGAAAAGCTTTCCAGTTTCTCTTCTTCGCTGCTTCCACAATCAAAATCGTGTCTGCTCGCCCAAACCAGATGAACATATTTTTAACATACCACCTCACCGTGCTGACAGTTTTGGTTTTAATTTTGCTTTCAGCACTCAAAGCCCCACGCCCCAGAACCCACACTCCCACACACCACCTGCCAGTGTTGCTACCTAATCAAGTCAATTAACACTGAAAGCTCAGGACTGGACTCTCCAGTCATATATCTGCAGATTCCTTGCACACAGACTTTGTGACAACCAGAAATTCAGCAAAAGAAATATAAATTAATTGGCATTTCTGTGGACTCCTGTTATGCAGATATAGGAGGAGTTTATTGTTTCGAAGTAAACAGCTGGTGGTATTCATTTTCAAGTTGGAGGACCATTAAAACACAGCAGGAGAGAGGTCTCGAGAAAATTACATACCTAAAAGAGCAGCACTGAAACCTCAGTGGAAAAGTCTTCTCATCACTCCTACACAGATCTGATGTTTTTATCCGTCACAATTTTTTTTTCTTTATTAGAGTAAAAGCTCGGAAACGCATCGAAGAAACAGGTTTCACATGATTTATTTGTAAGTCGGTCTGCATGACACATTGTTTATTGATGAAACCAATATACATCAAAGTTTTCCACCTGAGAAAAAAGTGAAAAATACTGTGTGTTTTAAAGTTATGTTTTTCATGCATAAGGTTCATGTTGAAAAGGTTCAATTCAATTCAGTTTTATTTATACAGCGCCAAATCACAACAACAGTCGCCTCAAGGCGCTTTATATTGGTTATATATTATAGACCCTACAATAGTGTAGACCCAGGTTGTGGCATACAACAAAATGTCTCCTAAACGAATGACAGACTATTCACCACACTGTCAGTGAGGAAGGGCCCCTCATGGTCCTCCACTCTGTCACTCAGAGTAGGAGCTCCACAAGGCCGTGTGTTGAGTCCTGCTTTGAGTCCTGATTTCATGAAGAAGCAAAAGACCACCAGCCACTGTACATCGACAGGGTTAGGATAGAAAGTCTCTGGAGAGCCTCCAGGTTCAGGTTCCTATACACACATCTCAGAAGATCTCAAGCAGACAATACAATCAGACTGCTTAGAGACTTTACTTCCTAAACAGCTTCTGGTGTCTTTCTACCATTGAAAATGTCTTGACCTACAGAATACTCATGTGGTACAGCCGGTGTTCAGAAGGTTACTTTTAAAATGTATTCCACTACAGATTACAGAATACATGCCCCAAAATGTATTTTCTAATGTATTCCGTTATGTTACTCAATGAGAGTAACGTATTCTGAATACTTTGGATTACTTAATATATTATCATGCTTTTTACAACTACGTGATTTTACTATGGCTGTGTGATTTATTACTATTACTAAAGGTTACTCGCCATACCAATACCAACTAGATTTTTAAATCTTAATATAAAATGAGTAACAGTAGAGTGGACATTAGGCAAGACTGCACTTTTTGCAGTGATCTCGTATAGAAAACTATTTTGTGCGTATATAAACCCATATGGAAAAGATATATATAAATCTTATAAAGTTTGTATCTGTCTTGTGTGAAATTTGTATGAAAAGCATACAAGAGTGAAAACAGATATAAGATCCCTTGAAAAATTATATAAATGAAACTTGTATGTTTTGGATACTTACTAAAACAATATATAAAAGTAAAGAGAAAGTGGCCACTTTCATGAGAAAATCATATAAGCCGAATATAATTCGCTATATGAAGTAGGCCACATCTTATGCAAGTCTTTTATGAGTTTTTACTATTTCTTTTCCATATGGGAAACAGATCCGCGGCTCCGAACCGTAGTAAAGGGACCTCTGGCTAATACATTGGGTTCTAGGGCTGGGTATCGTCACTGATTTCTAGAATCGATTCAATTCCGATTCACAAGGTCCCGAATCGATTCGATCCACGATTCGATTTAATTCGATTCGATTCGATTTAAATCTGGGAAATTTTGACAGTCAGAAATATTATAATTCAGATCAGTACATTTACACATTTTTGTATCTATAAAAAGGAAGCTGACACACACAAGACTTTATCACAGGTGTGAGCGTCACAGCAGATGCCTTTGTGTCAAAGAAGCTGAAGATAAAACACAGAAAAACATGAAGGTTTTCCTGGCCTGGGATTTATAAAAATATTCTGCAGTACATTAAAAACGAAAGAAAACCATTAATCAACATATGAACATCACCTCTGAAGTTACAGCAGTCTTATTAGAGACACGTTAAGCGTTTTGCATTTTGAATAATTTTAAAAAGTATAAATTTGTTCAGTATTGAACAGCAGAAATTAGGTTTTCTTTTCGGAAGAATGTAAAAGGGAAAAAAAACAGCGGCCGACAGCGTTGTAAACAACAGTAGACTTGTGCGTAACAAGCAAGCGAATAATGACGAAAGGGAAACTGTTCTTGAAGTACAGAGAGAGAGAGAGGGAGAGAGAGGGAGAGAGAGAGCTGTGCATCGCGGTGGAAGCAAAACAGTAAAAGTCAGAGTGAATTCATGACGATTTTATGTGAAGCGTTTGGATCTTCTTTTGCTGCTGGTTCGGTCAATACTGTTTGGAGAGAGATCAAACTAACAGCTTTAGAATCGGCGCATAAAGGGCGTGAACACAAAGTGCGGACCCGCCGACAGATCAGAATCAGCGAGCTGTCGGCTTTCAGCCCCGACTGTGAGAAAGGCGACATCTAACTGATTCTGATCCGCGGGTCGCGCTGTGTGTTTAAGTCTATGTGCAGAATCCGTGTTCCTGCTCTCATTTACTGTCTTAACTGTTTGGTGGTTCTTGAAATTTTGTGAGATGTCACCAGAGATTCTGGCATTTTGGGCAAAATAAATTTATATTAAAAAATCGATTCAGGATTTTAATGAATCGATTTTACGTTATCGAAGCCAGAATAGATTTTAATCGATGAATCGATTATAAAAACCCACCCCTATTGGGTTTCGTGTCGGGCTTGAAGCCGAAAACTAGCTTTACTTTATTGTCTTGGTCAACTTTGCTAGCGAGAGACAGAGAGAGGCGTTGAAAGGCTGCTCCAACGGAACTTATTGTTTCGGAGGAAAACACAAACACAGTGTACAGTCGAGTCTTAATAGCTTACTTACTTACTGGGCTCGTCAGGCACTCCTTTTGGCTGCAGTTGTTATTATGTTATTTAAATGCTTCCATCTCCCATTTCTGCTCGGTGACAACTTGTACTTTTCCTTTTTCTCCCTCCCTTGCACTCACTGACACATAACGTGTATGGCAGTCCATTCTCCCTGCAGCACGGACTACATTGCCCATGATGCTACATTCTTTAGGGCTATGCCTGTGACACTTTACCTATTGCCTTCATATTAAATAACGTTTTGAATAATTTTAAAAAATATTTCTTCACGTCATTATGCAAGCTGCAAGTAGAGGTGACATGGGCTGCGAGATTGAGACACAGGCATTAGAGCCTCTTAATGCGTGTTTTGTTTGGGTTTCCACTGGCGTGGAATTACCAAAAATAGAGAGCATAGTCTAACATATGAAACAAGAAAATACCGCCGTGTAATCCATTAATTTCATCAAAGTAACTGTATTCTGAATACCACCATTTTAAATGGTAACAGTAACAATACAGTCACTCATAATTTGTATTTTAAATACATAACGGCGGTACATGTATTCCGCTACTCCCCAACACTGGGTATAGCAATAGCGCAGTAGCTGAGAAAGAGTCCTAGTTATAGGAGCAACAAAGAAGATCACACACATATATCTCCCTACTGTAAGACATCTATGCCCCCTGATGGAAGGCATCCAGCATCATAAGAGACTCAGACCACCCAGTACACAAATTCTTTGAACTTCTTCCCTCAGAGAAGAGATACAGGTCCATCAGAGCATCAAAAACAAGACAGATGAACAGTTTTCACCCCAAAGCTATCACCACACTGAACTCAGCACTGAAACCACACACCTTGTAGATACTACACTGCAATTTTTGGATTTATCACTATTATTTATTTACTATTCTAACTGGTGTTTAAGTAACTATAGAACTGTGTGTGTGTATGCTGCATGTGTAAGAATGCTGATTTGTGATTTTTATAGTAGATTTTTTAGGACTTTTTATGTTGTACATCTGATTTTTGTTGTATTATCATCCAGTTTACTTTGGTCCGGTCTTTTCTTTGGTTTCTCATAACAGTTAGTGAACCAGATCGTTTGAGTACTCATTGTCAAGATGAAGACACCAGTTTTAGATGATTCAAGGTTTGTGATATTGTTTGTTTACTTGCTGGAGGCAGCCATAAAAAAATGGGGACACTGTCATCAAGTCATAAAGGGATGGTCATGGTCAACAATGAAACTCAAGTGGCTGTTGTGTTTTAACAATGCTCAATTAGTACCAACGGACCCAAATAATAGATTCCCCACACCACTAAATTACCACTACCAACCTGAACCAATTATGCAAAGCAGGATGGAGACATCCTTGTTGTTTATGACTAATTCCAACCCTGTTATGTAAATGTCTCAGCAGAAAATTAAACTCCTCAGACCTTGCAAAAATTTTCCAATCTTCTATTATATAATTTTGGTGAGCCTGTGTGAGTTGTAGCTTCAGTTTCCTGTTCTTAGCTGACAAGTGTGGTCTTCTGTTGATGTAGCCCATCTGCTTCGCGATTTGATGTGATCAGCATCCAGAAATGCATTTCTGTATACCGTGGCTGTAAAAAATAGTTATTTGAGTTGCTGTTCTTTTCCTGTTAGTTCAAACCAGACTGCCTATTTTCATCTGGCTTCTGGCATCAATAAGGGATTTTCACCAAGAGATCCCCTACTTAGTGGATATTTTCTTTCCATTTTCTCATCCAGCAAGCCCCAGTGATGGCTGTGCAGGAAAATAAAAGTGGATCAGAAGTTTCTGAATTACCCAGACTAGTCTGTCTGGCACCAAAAACATATGCCATGTTCAAAATAACTTAAATAACTTTTCTTCCCATGTTTTGATTCTGAGTCTATATTAAGATGCTGCCCTATGATTGGCTGATTAGATACTCACGTTAAAAAGTAAATAAACTGCTCTTCCTAAAAATGTCAGTTAGTTTAAGTCACATGCTTAAGCTATCTTAACAATTCAAGGTTATTTCTACTATGAGTGACCACTTTGTGGGGCACTAACACCAGAAAAATCTTCTAAATGAGCTCATTTCATTCACTGAATTGAACATTTTGAATATGTTTGTGGTGTTGGTGCTTTTTAAAGCATTTTTTAATTCATCTTACAGGTAATTGCTTGCTAACGGAGAGTGTGTGTGCCTGAGTATTTGGAGTAAGTAAAATTCTGCTATTGCTTTATTCATAATTACTTTGCAGCTTTCAGTAAGTGTGAGGTTCATACATAGTGTTTTTGCTAATTAACTAGCTAGCATTAGATGACTTGGAAAACTTCCATTCCCTCTTGTCCAAATATGGTCACTTCAGGCTCCGCAAAACCTAGATGATGCAAAATTTAAGGCTTTAAAACAAGGGTGGGTAACTCCAGGCCTCGAGGGCTGGTGTCCTGCAGGTTTTAAATGTCACCCTGGGTCAAATGATTAGTTCATTACCAGGCCTCTGGAGAACTTCAAGACACGTTGAGGAGGTAATTTAGCCGTTTAAATCAGCTGTGTTGGATCAAGGACACATGTAAAATCTGTAGGACACCGGCCCTCGAGGCCTGGAGTTCCCCACCCCTGCTTTAAAATGTGAAGCATGAAGCGCCTTGAGGCGACTTATGTTGTGATTTGGCGCTATATAAATAAAATTGAATTGAATTGAATTAAAATGTACACCTTTCATACAGTTTGTGGCCTTGAACCTTGATGGTAGTTATGTGACATAGCTATGGCACACCTTAAGCCCTATCAGTCCACCTGTTACAGCATCGTGATCTTAATAATAAAAACCTCAGAGGCGCATTCTTATTAGAATCTAAAAGGTTCAGTACGTCAGATGTGTTATAGGCTGCAGCAGTAAGAAATATGTCATATGAAGTGAATGAACTGTATACACACAATATATGTAATGTGACTTCATAAATCTTAAAAGGAATCCAGACTATTATGACAAGTTACTCTAAATATGTTGCATCTCCACTACATAAAAAAACATACTTGAGAATAACTACAACTTTTTTGTTATTCATTAAATCTTTGTTGTTTAAAACTAGTGGGAGCGGCCATGTTCATTCGCACACAATGCATTCTGGGACGATGACATGTATTGGTTGTCGGCAGTATAGGCGCTTTCGTTCAGCTAACCTTTTTTGTTTTTCATAGTATAGCAGTGGTATTAATTAACATGCCTATTAATGACCTGGTTACGACTTGGTAGACCAGCACTATACCCGGTCATGGAGGCTAACAAGGGATGCCCAAAGAACATCTGGATTAAGACATACGGCTTCAAAGTTTTGGAGCACTGTGTTGCATGGAGAATCTGTAACATAACTAGATCGTAATTTCACTGTATAATAATGATAATGATTCTATTAATGTTTTTATCATGCGGTTATGCGATACCTGCTGGATAGCTGCTCCCATAAAATTGAGCTCTTTACAACAAACACTCTCTGTCAGGCGCAGTGGCCCGTGGACATGGGATGGACTCAAGTGCAGATTCAAAACCGGAGGCCAGGGGTGAGGTGTAACGAAAAGAGATTTTATTTTACAATGCTCAGAGGCTAACAGAAAGTGCAGACTAGAATCAATGAACATAAACTAGATGTCTGAGGCGAGAGAAAAATACTGTGGTGATAACTAGATGGCAGGGATAACTGGGTGCAGGTACTGGGCAGGGGAAACTGTGGCGGGCCAGGGCACTGAAACAGAGGACAGAGCAGTCAGGGGAATCCCACAGAGGTTTGCGAGTGAATCTAAGGATAGTACACTGAGCTGTCTTACAAGCTTGCAGGTGGGGGTTGCGTGGAGGGGGGAGGCAGGAGAGGTCCAGGTGGGTGCTGCATGCAATGCAGGGAGGCAGGCAGCAATCTGGTATCCAGGAGAGCTTGGTAGGTGGGTTTCAGAGGCTGATGAGAAAAACAGAGATTCGGTTAATACACACGATTAGTCACCAAGGAACGGACGTGAGGCCGAGAACTGACTAAAGTTGGCAGATAATCTGGCGAAGACCAGTTGAGTGCGCCGGTCATAAATACTGCTGGTACGATTGCCATCAGGTGAGGAGCAACAAAGACTCCACCCAGTGGGGAGGAGCTGATGCTGTGGAAAACCACCCAGACCACAACACTCTCAGTCGCTGTTGCTATTGGTAAGCAGTAGCCGCATAGCCACCAGTAATTTTCCCTCACTCTCGCGTCCTCGTGTGACGGATTGTTTTCATCTTCATCTAAACTAAGTACTGGTTGACTATTTTCATCCTCTCTCTCGGTTTGCTCTCGTTCAAACTGGAAAGGTTGAACAGAAGCCATTTCCAGAGCGCTGCAAACTGTGAACTTGATGCAGTGCAACCGTATGGTGTCACTACCCAGAGTGCATTGAGAAGTAAATAGCAATGGCGGCCTACTAGTAAATCGGTTTTATATAAAATGTGCTTAAAAGGAAAACATTTGGCATATTTTAATACCACATATATATTATTAAAAGCACAGTGCATATTTTAGCGTCCACATGTCTTAATAACTAGGGTTCATTTTAACAAACTTACTGGGTTGGCAGCTGCTGCTACTGCCAACTGGATTTGAATTAATTAGAATTTTAATTAACTTTGAGTCTGATCGTCAGATGGTGCCAAGAGTTACATGGTGATGCTGTCAGGTAAAAACCATGGGTGTCCAAATAGTCAGAACACAAGGTGCACTAGATAATGATACCCTGGACCCTTTTTTTTAGTGAGTTCTGAAAAGGTAGTCTGACCTAACTCATAGAGGAGCATGTTGTCCTTCAACTTACATGGAAACGCAACAGTTGCCAACCTTGGACATACAAGGTTTTCCCTGATGAGTAGCGGACGATTTCACATATTCCACGCAAATGCTCTGCCTCCACATTCATGCTAACAAAGTGCATGGTGACACACGCTCACACTGCAGTTCGCCAGCTGAATGAGTTACATCAGAAGTTTTACAACAGCCACACAAAAGTTGCCCCATAACTTCTATGTTACACTGTCAGCACATTTCTTTATAGCAGGATACGACAGGACAGCCAGAGGGCCGTCAGCTGCTTCATTAAGGATCTCAGCATATCCAATTACAGAGTTACGACTGTTTGGTTAAGGGACAGAAAGCTTCAGAGAAAGAGAGGAGCATAAAATGAGAGAAAGGATGTAACGGTTTAGGGAATGTGTAAAAGCAGAGCGCAAAGAAAGCAAAGATGAAGAAAAGAAAATGACAAGTAGCGGCTCATAAAGAGAAGAAATTAACTGAATCCAGTATTAAAACTAACACTTTTTCCCCCAAAAAAACACTGAAAGGCTTGGCTAAGATAATCTGAGTAACCTTGAAGTAAAGAGTATTAAAAAGTGTTAAGAACTAAAATGTAATCAGATGCTGTATTTGTGGAATAATAATAGCTCTTTTACAGTCTTGCCTCCAGTTCACTGCACACTTCATCCCACCCACATGCATTTGAACAATAAAGCATAAGGGACATTCAGTACTCTCTGCTGGCCCATTTAGTGGTTTATCAGGGGGGAAAATCCTTAATACAACTAATAGATGAAAAGGTTATCACAACACAATTTATTTTTCTTACATAAAATGCAATAGTGAGTCACCTCAGCTTAGAGGTATAGCAGCACTCCAAGATTGTGGAGTTCATTCCCAGGAGAAAAGGACTCACTTGTTTTATATATGTTGCAGAATGTGGCATGGGGGAATAATTGAGAGAATCTCCCACTAAGCATTGGGTTCTTGGCTTCTCTATAAAGGGGGAAGAAGACAGGTAGGAGGGTTTGATGTTGGGGGTTTTTTCTGTAGGACACAGTTGCAGCAGGGAAGCCAGTTGAAATTGGAGACTCCAGTATGAGAAGTGCACATTTTAAAGGAAAACAGTTTTAACCTGGCCTGGAAGGTTTTGATTTTAAAATAATCAAATGATACTGGAGGGAGGACGCGTTTTAATCAGGATTCATGTGGATTTACTGCGATAAAAAGACTAGATTGGAGACCCTGTGTGCTGAGTTCAAGGAGGAATAGCCTACTCTGGAATTAGGAGGCAGTGAGAGGAAATCAGTCAAGACTTGGAGACGTTAGTCCCAAGATCTGGTGTGAAAACCCACTATTTAACAACTCAAGGCCCAATAAGGTGGGTGGAAAGCCTTTCTTAGGAAGATGCAAGATTGATATGTGCTTGGCTGCTTGTTCTTCTCAGTGATCACCTTTTCCTGTTTTTAACCAGGCTAACAATTCTGACGGCTTTGGGCCTTGGATTGCAGGCCAGAACTGTGTCTTCAGCCACTAGTCTGCTCTGGAGTACAAAGACATCTTGTGTACCCCATTTTCAGTGTGAGTGTGTCGTTTCCTACTGGTCACTATTAGAACATTACTTTCTTGTACAGAGGCCCACTTTGTGGTCCTCTTAACATTTATCCATTAATTTGTTTTAAAGTACTTCACAGAAACTTGTAAAAATGAAAACAGCTATAGTGGTGCAAAATTAAGTTTTACTATGAAGTCAAATGTCCTCCAATCCTGGTTTGTGTCAAACTTTTTCAAGCTTCACTGCTTTTTGGTGGTTAGTTAGTGGTTAGTCAAGTCAGTGTCTTCCATGCAAACTACCAGCAACCATGTTTTTTTGGTGCAGCACCCTGTTTGTGAATGACTTCACCCAGTAACAGCCAGCAGCCTCTAGCAAACCTTTGCCAACCGGTTGGGGAATACATATTTTTCCCTACAAACCAGAGGTTCCTGTAGGCTCACTGACATGTCTGTGTAATTGAGTCTCAATACAAAGATTTAGGCCACGATTTCTAAACTTTATCCCAGGTTGAAAACTTGCACATATTAATATGTAGCAAGGCTACATTTTAATTCATAAATTTTGGAATTGTCACCTGACACAGGAGTTGTTCGTTGTACTTTACATTTCCACTATACATGCAATGCAGAGAAGGAATAAACTGGTGCAATGGATAAATATTTTGATGCCAAGTTAAGGTACCTGGCTGTTTATGACATCAAGACAGCAAGCTATATATTACTGACCTTTTGTTTAATAAGTCTGTGCCTGTTTTTTCATTTGCAGTCCTTGTATTCTTTTTTTTATTTCTTTGGAAGGAACTGAAAATGTTATGTGCTATACAAAGAAAGTTCATTATTAATATCAGACATGCATGGCAACAGCAGAAGTACTGTTTGTTTTATTGGCTGCTTTATGTGAAGTGGTCCACTCAATGAGCAGTGTAGTGCCGTTGGTACAGTTTTGGGTAAAGGGACCATTTTTGCTGCCAGTCTTCCATTTCTGTTACCAAAACTCATGCTCGATTACTTCTCTATTTTCACAAATAAGAATGCAATTTTACAAAACACAAACACTAAGCAGAAACTGCAAACTACATTCAGATTACGATAAAATGAAAGTTTCAAGCCAAACAATCAACATTATTACCTCTTCAAAGGTCTGTATGATAAGAACTTGGATTTTATTGTACACACTAAAGAGCTCTGACACACACAGAAACACTGAATGTGGTTAAACTCAAAATGCACTTAAGGAGTCTGATTTTAGACATGTTCAGGTCAAAATGAAATATAGAAAACTTCCATATGTCTAACTATAATTAAATAATGTCTACCCTCAAAACCCACCTGTTCAAGATAGCCTACTCTGTTTAACTACTCCATGCTCTTAAACTTTGTTTTATTATTGTGTTCATTTCCTGTTTTTATGCTTGTCCTGTTTGTTCTGTAAGGTGTCCTTGAGTGTTTTGAAAGGCGCTTCTAAATAAAATGTATTATTATTATCATTATTATCATTCACAGTTTGAGAAAAGTCATTTAAATCCCTCAGTGAAACTGTTTATCTAAGCTGATGCTTTACTGCTTAGATGTTTATTTTTTGTTCTTACAGAATAAGCTGCTGCATATGTTAGCTGAACAGGGCCATCTTTTGAACCAACAGAGACAGAAGAAGTGAAGTCTGAGAAATTACACGATAATATTAATTGTTAGGTTTTTTAAAAGGTTTTTCGAATAATGCAAATAACAAATCAGCAGAGAATTTCCCTCTTGTTTCACAAAGGGTTTGAGTCTTTTTCAGGTAATTGTTTCAGTTTCGTGACCCACAGCTTGAAATGTTGTGTTCATTCAGAAAACTCTCACAGAAAGCAGACTGCTAGAGAATGTCTAAGCAAAAGCTGAGCAGCATCATTTCTATAACGCATTAACACAACTAAAAAACCTCTAAAGATAAAGTTAAATTTCACAAAAGGGTAACACTGATTTGACTTTAATTTACCAATGCAAACAATGGAGAAACTACCAGTGAACTTCCTCTCTGTCATGTTGTCAGGGTCTGAACCAAGCCCAAAATCAACAACATGCACAAACAGCCCACGGATGTCTAAACTTACAGTTTGTGAAGATACTGCATCATTTTAATTTCCATAATTCTTATGCAGCCAACAGGCAACTGCCAACATTCATGTGCAGCAAATCTGCTTTGGCATTAAGCATGAATGCAAGAAGTTTATATAATATATGTAAAGTCAGTTGTGTCGGTCAGAGAACTGGATGGTTGTATAATAAAAAGCCTCACCACTAGAAACTAAGTCACTGACATTTTAAATGTGACCACTGTATCTTTATTTACTTTGATCAGGGCATTTTTGTTGCCCTAAAATTAAGGAGCAATATTTTGACTGATCTCTACTATTCAGGGTAAATTTATCAATTCAAATCCTTTTCTTCGTTATATGGAGTCACACAAACCACCTGCAACTCAACACCTCAAAGACCAAGGAACTGGTTGTGGACTTTGGGAGGTCCAGAGCAGGTCCACTGACAGTTCAAATAGAGGGAGAGGAGGTGGAGGTGGTCAACACATACAAGTACCTCGGGCTGTGGGTGGACAACAAGCTGGACTGGTCATGCAACACGCAGCACCGTATAAAAAAGGCCAAAGCAGACTGTACTTCCTCAGGAGACTGAGGTCTTTCAACATCTGCAGGAAGCTCCTGAGGATGTTTTACCAGTCGGTGGTTGCTGGAGTACTATTCTATGCTGTGGTGTGCTGGGGGAGCTGCACAGCAAAGGAGGACTCATTCAGGCTGGAACAACTGATCAGGAAGGCTGGCTCTGTGGTTGGCATGAAGCTGGACACTCTGGTGACAGTGGCAGAGAAGAGGACATTAAAGAAACTGCTGGACATTATCGACAATGCTGGGCATCCTCTGCACACGGCCATAAACAACCAGTGTTGGGTAAGTTACTTTAAATTAGTAACTTAGTTACATTACTAGTTACTTCTATCAAAAGTAACTCAGTTACTTCAAGTTACTCGTTACTTTCAAAGTAACTAGTTACTAGGGAAAGTTACTGGTTTTACTCAGAATTCTCTTGTTAATGTGTTGCATCCGTAACTGGATACCCAGCAAGATTGCCAGTCTTCTAGCTTGCTTACTTGCCACTAGTGCACTGTGCCACCTACCAATTTGTGGCACAACTTTGCCAAAACAATGTACTTTGCCAAAACAATGTC
>NW_005187517.1:689882-711273 GCF_000239375.1 Pundamilia nyererei | reverse complement strand
GGGTTTTTCTCTGTATCTATGAAGCGCCTTGA
Source organism: Pundamilia nyererei (assembly GCF_000239375.1). Classification (NCBI taxonomy): domain Eukaryota; kingdom Metazoa; phylum Chordata; class Actinopteri; order Cichliformes; family Cichlidae; genus Pundamilia; species Pundamilia nyererei. The sequence goes on along the minus strand of NW_005187517.1, from coordinate 711,241 downwards.
GGCGACTTATGTTGTGATTTGGCGCTATATAAATAAAATTGAATTGAATTGAATTGAATTCAATAGAAAGGAAAAAATAAGTCCCACGCCTGGACCGTCGTTAACTGCCGCCATGATTCTAGCCTACATCACAGCGTCATGTGCGCTTTTTACTTTTTGAGCTAGAAAAAAATCCCACTATGGTCCTTTTAGGTCCCATTAGCACCAGTGGAACCATATAAAGTCTGCAGCTCTTGATTAACTCTATCAGATGCCAGTTCTAAACAAAATTCCCTCTGTATTGAGCTGCACCATAAGATTCTGAATATAAACCATATCCAAATGGATGAGATGTGAAAAAACACACCCACCACACCACATGGTGAATCTCTCTAAAGAGAACAAAAACACTCCTTAGTACCAGACTTCTGTTTCCAGAATTAGAACTTATATGATGACGTAATTGTTCAGATCCAGAGTGCACCGCTTGGTAGGAGAGTCATGTAAATCTGGTGTGGAAAAGTACAAACAGAAGACTAACTTATTATTTTTATTTCTTTGGCAAATTAAACAACTCAAACTAAAAAAAAAACCCCACAAGAACTACATCTCAGGCTCAACAGCCCTAAAGTTCATGGCAGTCCAGTTGGAAAAAGACTGAAAAAGCTTGGGTAAAGTAGAAGGGTTCCTATCAGCAAACCTCTTCTTTCTAAAAAGAACACACCAGCAAAACCTAGGCTTGCAAATTTCCATCTGAATAAACTGCAAAACCTTATTCTGGAACAATGTATACATGGTGTATACACCATGTATATACAGGGTGGGCCATTTATATGGATACACCGTAATAACATGGGAATGGTTGGTGATATTAATGTCATGGTCCCTGTGCCTGTACTTGTGTTTTTGCTTTCTCTCTCTCTCTCTCCCCTACCTCTCTGCCTGGGCGGAGCTCACTGCTGGCTCCCGCCCTTGGCTCACACACCTGTTGGCGATCAGCTGATTTCCCGACTATTTGAGGCTGGGCCACAGATCTTCTCATCGCTGGATGATTGTGCTACTAACGTTAGTCTCTCTTCCCAGCTCCCGTGGTCTTGTACCTTTACGCCCTACCTTCGTGACTTGTGAGTGATTTTTCCCTTTCTTGTTCCAGTTTACCTTCCCGGACCTGTGACCTCCCAGCTGTACGAACGTGTGTGAGTTGGATGTGAGGACGTGAGCGAGCGTGAGAGAGAGAGCCTTCCCCTAATCCCTTGGAACCCTGGATTTTTCCCCGTCACTGTATATATTATCGCACTGGTGTGTAAATAAACGGTGCTCTGAGACGTCAACCTGTTCTGCGTTTGAGTCCCTGCTTTCAGATTGTGACAATTAAAGTCCTGTTTGCGGCACATTAGTATGTGTGAGGGGGAAAACTCCTCAAGATGGGTGGTGACCATGGTGGCCAATCAGAAGTCGGCCATTTTGGATACAACTTTTGTTTTTTCAATAGGAAGAGGGCCATTGAAAAACTTATTGGTAATGTCACAAGAAAAACAATGGTGTGCTTGGTTTCAACGTAACTTTATTCTTTCATGAGTTATTTACAAGTTTCTCTTAGTTCACAGCCATTGACATGTCAAAGAGGTTAACACGTGAGGAGCGGATCGAAATTGTGTTGATATCTGGTGAACGCAGTAACCGGGTCATTGCAGCAGATTTCAATGCAAGACACCCTACGAGACCACCCATCTCCCATGCTACAGTTAGCAAACTGCTTGCTAAGTTTCATGAAACTGGTTCAGTGTTGGATTTGCCAAAATGTGGATGCAAGAAAACTGTCACTAATGAAGAAACATCAGTGGCTGTCTTAGCTTCATTCAGCAAAAGCCCACAGCGTAGCACTCGCCGCATGTCACTGGAGAGTGGCATTAGTCAACGAGGATGACCCAGATTGCAGAATGGGCAAAACAAAAATTGGAACAGGACCCTCAGTTCACGCAGAAGATTTTTTTCAGTGATGAGGCAAACTTTTATGTGAATGGTGAAGTTAACAAACAAAACCACTGCTATTGGTCTGACATTAACCCACATTGGATGGATCCGTCAAAGGCTGTTGGAACAACAAAAGTGATGGTTTGGTGTGGTATATGGCGTACAACGATAGTGGGTCCATTATTCATCAATGGAAACCTCAAGGCCACTGGATATTTGAAATTGCTACATGATGATGTGTTTCCCTCTTTATGCACTGAAGCTGGCACGTTCCCTGAGTTTTTCCAGCAAGATGGTGCACCACCACATTATGGGTGCCAGGTCCGAACATTCCTAGATGAACAGTTTCCTGGAAAGTGGATTGGTCGTTGTGGGCCAGTTGAATGGCCCCCAAGGTCTCCCGATCTGACCCCTTTAGACTTTTATCTTTGGGGTCATCTGAAGGCAATTGTCTATGGTGTGAAGATGCGAGATGTGAGATGCGAGATGTGTAGCACGGATACTGGATGCCTGTGCTGGCATTTCTCCTGTGGTGTTGTTATCAGTGTGTGAAGAGTGGGAGAAGAGGGTTGCATTGACAATCCAACACAATGGGCAGCACATTGAACACATTTTATAAGTGGTCAGAAACTTGTAAATAACTCATGAAAGAATAAAGTTACGTTGAAACCAAGCACACCATTGTTTTTCTTGTGACATTACCAATAACTTTGATGTGTCACATGGCCCTCTTCCTATTGAAAAAACAAAAGTTGTATCCAAGATGGTTGACTTCTAAATGGCCACCATGGTCACCACCTTGAGGAGTATGCCCCCACACATATACTAATGTGCCGCAAACAGGGCTTTAATATCACCATCCATTCCCATTTTATTATGGTGTATCCGTATAAATGGCCCACCCTGTAGTATCACTCACATATATGTATACGGCACATATATGTATACGTACATATTGCTTTTTATGTTTATGTTTTTCCCCCTCGTTGTATATTGTTTCCTCTTCTTACTTTTGCACCTTTGTGGTCCATCTACCCAATTTCGCTGTGCAAGAAACTGCACAATGACAATAAAAAGCTCTAAGTCTCTAAGTCTATGATGACACCAAAGTGGAGATGTTTGGCCATAATTCACAACACCACATTTGGTTAAAAACAAGCAAGTTAGCACAACCGTCTCAAACCAATTTGGTGGTGAAAGGCTGATGATTTGTGCCTGTTCTGTGGATTTTCTAGTCACTGAGTCAAACATGAACTCCTCTGTACACCAAAGTGTTCTAGAGTCAAATATGCTGAAGTCCAAACCTCAACTGGGCTGCAGTGCTGTGCTTAGAACTAAAGAGTGAAAAAAAGAGGGCCCAAATTCTCCAAAAGGATGTGAAAGACTGATAAAGTCATAGAGAAAAAGCCATTAAATAAAAAAAAATGTACTTTGTTTATCACAGAATTATGTAGTCCTGCAAAAAAAAAAAAAAAAATCACATGACTTTATTGATATTTAACTTCAAATGTAGCCATGCGAGGTTCTTGTGTCACAGATTTTGGGCATGTTAATGGCATACATAAACCAATTTCTTGGTTGGTGATTCCACTTTGGTTGGTGCTGCTATAGTTGTGCCATTTGTGCTCCCCAAAGGATGAAGCCCAGGAGCTTCATCCTCCCTCCTGGCGAAATTGAGGCTGTTTGTCTTTAGTCAGCCAGCAATTACTAAATACTGTCAGGAACACTGGACACATGTCCTTCAGGTTCTTGAGATGTAGTTTGAATCTGAGTTACTTTGGCATTTACTGGTATATTTTGTTTTTCCACAGTAGCATCCACAGGTTAATGTGGTGACTGGGGCTGGGGACCAGAGCCAGTACGCTGGCAGTGCACTTCCAATCCAGCCTGGCAGAGAGCCTGCTGCTGGCAGCATGCCTTACCTGGCCAGTGTAGTAGAGCGATGTGGTCCAAATACCCACAGAGCCCGGAGCAGCTCAACCTCATATTACCAGCCAGCTGATTACCATAGTTGCTTTGATATGAAGAAGCACACACTGTTGTCTCTCCTTCTCATTCATTCAGCTCCCTGTTTTTAGTCATTCCAAATTCTCTATTTGGCACAATAGAAAACGACTCTGAGAGTAACAGCAAACAAAGTATGTGAGGTATTGTTGAGATTTTTGGTCATTTGTGGCCAATGATGATTTAATAGAATACTTCCTCTGGATAATTCTGTTGATTCTTTGAGTATTTTAAACTGGAGAGCTGCTCCAGATGTCAGAGCAGCTCTCCAAGAACTTTTGCTAGACACTGACACTTATGTGGTACATACTGTTTTAGTGTGTTCTTTTGACTTATTATGTTATTAGTATTATTATGGTATACGGAGTTGTTTCCATTATCCACTCATTTGCTTTTGCAGAAATGGAATCAAAGAGGCATCAAGCTACTAAGCACGGCATTCCAGATGTCTTTTTGTCCAGGGAGACAACCTGGCATTCTGAGGACAGCTGAGACATAGTGAGATATCAGTGAGTTTTAGGTCTGCACCTAGGTCTTCTCTCAGCTGGGCATATCTATAAAACCTCCAAACAGAAACTTTCACTGCGTATCCTGGGTAGATACTTGAATCATCTCAGCTGAACAACTAAGTCAAAAATTCAGGAGGAATCTCAGAGCTCTACTCTGAGATTCCTCTTTTGTCCATCCACTCAATAATATAAATTTCTGCCACTTGTATTTACAACCTCCTTCTTTAGGTCACTACTTAAAGCTCAAAACCACAGGTGAGGGCTGCAGCATACTGACTGGTCTTCTTCTACTTTCAACGGCTCTCTTAAGCAGTCGCCACAAGCATTTATCTGCCTCCATCTCGCCTTTATCCCTCTCATGCTCCTCTGTCACACCAATCCTCTGCTTGTCCTCCTTAATTACATCTGTGAACCTTTGTTTTTGTTGCTATTCTATTTAAATCACACTTCCATTGGTGTAAATTTAAAAATGATAATATATATTTTTTTTAATGTTAAAACGTGTTTCATATTAGATCAGAGCTAGATGGTCTCGAGACCAGCTAGCTGGTTCCGTAAAAGTAAGGAGATGATGAAAACATGGCATAAAAAAGAAAGAAAACATATTATTTTCACAGTGAATGGGAGGAAGAGTTCTTTCTTACCACTGTGAAAGATTTATGGTGTATCTCATTTGCGGGGACACTGTGGCAACGGCAAAGTGGCACAATATGGAGAGACATTTCCGAATGTGTCACATAAGCTACCATGCTAACTACGCAACGGGCAGCAAATCACGAGCGGAAAAAGCGCACGAGTTAAAGGCAGGTTTGAGAGAACAGCAGTCTTTTTTCACGAGATGGGTGAAAAAATCCACAAAAAGCAACCAGAGCCTCACTTAGAGCTACACATTTCTTGATTAATATCTGATTAAGGCATTTTCAGATGGGGAGCTTTTCAAAGAAGCAGCGATGATAACTGCAAAAACTGTGCCTAAAGACAAGTAATATATGGAACATATGGAATATGGAGTAATATGTAATCTCCACTCTCTCCAATGTCCAACTGGGGGCAACTACAATGGTTAGAAGAGTGTCGACTATGTCCAGGAACATCAGCTGGATGTGGCAAAGTGCAGGTTGTTTAGCGTCCTATGTGATGAGTCCATATACAGCAAGGTGTTATTGGAGGACCTGTCAGCTGAATATGGTGACCTGCTACTACACACGGAAATCTGATGGCTCAGCAGGGGGCAAATTTTGCTTCATTTTTTGTCAATCAAGGAGATTGTGCAATCCAAAGGCAAAGACACACGGACTGGACACTTGACCTTGCATTTTTAAGGGACATTACTGGGAAACTGAACCATTTGAACTATGAGCTGCAAGGCGAGGGTAAGACTGTTGCTGAGATGATAAGTAATTGAAATGCATTTAAAGCCCAGATGAACATTTTCATGTATTTACAGAGGTAAAGGGTGCTGCACTTTTGTGCAGATGGCGCTGAAAGACATGCTGAGACTTTTGACAAAGTTACAGAAAAGTCATAAAACAGATTTGGGTCAACTGGAAACATCATAGTCCATGGAGACTCCTGCCGGACCTCATCTGTCAGCCTGTCCATCGCATCGCAAACAAGAAGGGGCTCAGAGCCAATCCCTCAAGTAATCCCACCTCCACCTTGAACTGTAACTCCTACTATTGCACACATCAATGTAGTCACAGTACATTCCTGATCATGGAGTACTACAGTTTCTTTCCAGACATCCTATAAAAGGTTTCTTCATGGTGGAACTCCTGACCTTCTCTGATAAATAACAATAGTTGTTTATCAACAAAAGTTGATAGTTGAGTTGAGTTGATTTGTTTCTCTCACACCACCTTCTCATTAATCATGAACACGATTGCAGGATTCTTAAATTCTTCCACTTGGAGCATCAGCTCTCATCCAACCAAAAACAAGAAATCCAGAGTGTTCAAGCAGTAAACCGTAGTCTTAGACAAGTACGTGCTCCTCCAGCTGCTTCACACTCTCCTACACGCTGCTCATACATGCCAAAAGTCACATCCTGATCAAGCCACCAAAGCCATGGGATTTGCAGGAACCAGGAACAAAGTTCAGGGAATCCCAACTTGTACACACTGTTCACCTCAACTGTGCTAGAAATTTTGACCATGAATTTAAGAACTTTAGACTCCAGCATGAAACCTAAATGACTTTGTCCTAATGACTATAACAGCCTTTTAAAAGTGGCTTCATGGTGCATAATACATTTGCCTAACAAGCAAAAAAAGAAATTAATCCCTGGTTTGATTCTGGGATCAAGGGATCTGATATGACAGAGAGAAAATATTCCTCCCAAATAATGTCTACAAAGAGTCCTTAAAGGCTACACAATCCCCAAAGCAATAATTTTAAAGTAAGGTTAGCTGTACTATATATAGCCTGGAAGAGAAAAATACCTTTATAAAGCACCTACTCCATTGCATATTAACTATATTCTAAGACAACTCATAGAGACATTTTAACACATTAGTTAACTATGCTCTTATGTGGGAGATAGTGGCTAGATAATGGTATAAGACAATGGAATAAGAGGCTTAAGTGAGGGAATGAACCTTAAATAAGAAAAGTAAAAAAAAAGAAAAAAGATTGAGATTGGATTTTGAGGACCTATTTTCCTGTATGATCGCACCATAAAGAGAAGGGAAGTGATTGCCGTTCACTCTTTGTTTTTTCAACTCACATGTGAGGCAGTAAGACGTTGCACTGCAAGCACTTCCTCTTCATTTCTGTGCCCATTCTTCTCAGTGAGAATAAATCTCCACGAATGACAGAATAAACAGCACAACTGTCAGCGTCATTACAACTCTTTCTGCCTGCCTGTGTTCCCCGTCTTTAAATCTGAGCTCCGGCAGAGACTGATGTCTCCTTAATTATTTGGCAAACAAACAAGTTGCTTGTCATCCTATCTCAGTCTCTTCATCTTCTTCTTCTTCATTCTTGGCCCTGTTGGCAGATTGCTGAATAATGGAGTGGCTCAGCCTAGTAGCCTGCATGTGGGGGTGTGTGTGGGCTTAGTGATCCTGCTAACATTTATATTGAGTGCCTGCAGTACGTGCTGTGTGTGTGTGTGTGTGTGTGTGTGTGTGTGTGTGTGTGTGTGTGTGTGTGTGTGTGTGTGCGCGCGCGCGCATTAGATAATGCGCAGCTGGTGCCTGAAGGTTGTCCTAAAGCAAACCTCTGGCGAAATGTTTCTGCCAGTAACACACACACACACACACACACACACACACACGCACACACACACACAGAAAAGAAAAAGAGGAAGGTGAGAGATAAAAATGGAAAAAGTAGATGAAGTCAATGAGAGACACCAACACCCCAAACAACCCTAGTACAATATCTACAGTGTCAAAATGTCGCTATACGTGGATTTTTTTGGCAATCAAAACACAATCGTGTCATGTTTTAGATTTTTTGTGTATGTATCACATCCAGAATGTCAATTCTAGAGTTTCACTTCAGTCTTAGGCTTTGTCCTCCTGTCTACAGAACATTTGTTGGTTTATCATGTCTTCACACATAAATGATACCGGATAATTCAAAACCTATTATAATTGTCTTAACTTGTAAACTATTATTATCATTATTATTTTTTAACATTCTAAAGTCATAACTGTAGTAACTAAACTAGGGAGGTGCACTGTCCTGGATGAAATTTGATGTGCTAGACATCTACCAACAGTCCCAAACAAACATCTCAATAGAGATAAAATCTAAAAGAAATAAATAAAAGAAATAACAAAAAAAAAAGTATGCAAATTGAACATAATATAAAATGTTCTAAGCTGTGACTGATTCTTAGAGATTTGCTTAAGCATGCTTTAGTTATTTGTTGCTGGTCTTTCCACTACAGTCTTGAATACCCTGGATACTATGGGTTCACCAAGGTCATTTTTTGATTGGTTGCCAGGCTCCAAGAAGGCTTTAAATAATATGAGCTGGCCTGAGGGCAAACACTAAAGAAAAGCGTGCTAGAGCAGAGGAGATGGAGAAACAAGACTGGCATACTAGAAATATATGCAAAAACAACTGCAATATATGAGATATGCCTTGGCTCACCAGAAACATAAAGAGTGAAGCCACACTGAGGGGTAAAAGTGGAGTCTAGCTCACTTTGATTTAAAGTATAAGGCCCACATCCTTTTCTTATTGATCCACAACCGAGGGATTTATTGTATGTGCTACAAATGATGACTGTGTCTTAGGCCTGCATGTGCTCACAACATATATCTTTACAAAAAAATCATGCTTCTGTTTACTGATCAGTTGTGCTTTGGCCATATTAGAGCTGGAAAAATAAAGTTGATTTAAGTCGACTTGATTAATTTAGTAAATTTTTTAGCAATACGTATCATTGGTGTAAAATAAAGAAATGCAAGTGTACCTTTACAGAAGATAGATTCTCTTTTTACTGTGAATCCTGTGAGAATCCACATGACTCGGTAAGTCAATAACAGCTGTGGGTCACAAAATCCTTCCATGTGTTGTTAAAAGAACCAAAGAATTATTCCTGTACCTGTCCTTACACACACACACACACACACACACACACACACACACACACACACACACACACACACACACACACACATACATATGCATGCTAACTGACCAGAACAAAATAGCCACAAAAGTGATTTTTCTCCCACCTTTTCCCTGGAATCATGCCCTCAGTTTTGGGCTTTTTTCATTCATTGATTCTAGGTGGATTTTTTGAGGTAGATTTTTCTTGATCACTGTTATTTGCTGTATGCAAAGCTGAAATGGCTACTAGTTTGACTACTTGGAGTAAGTGAGTTAACATTAGAGGAAACCAGAGGTGTATATTTCAAAGGCACAGCGCCGCACGATTTACAATGAAAGAGGGGGCCAGAAAACATGACTATCAAATATCCCTTTTTATTACATGGTGCACATTCTTTCATTGCATTACTTTAAAGTTTGACATATTTTAAAAAGTATTTTTGTGCAGTATACATTTTTCATGGATTAAAAGGCACCTTTTCTGAAAGATTTCCATGGCGACAGCCTGCTGGGAAATATATTACTTATAATTCCTGACCATGTACTATTTATAGAAAATTTGCAAGAACCTGTTAGCAATGTGTGGGAACCTGCAAGTGAACATTTTGTCCTCAAAGTTGGTGTGTAAAATGGGCAATGGTAAGATTTGACAGGTTTGACCTGTGATGGCGAGACAACTGGTTAGCAGCGTCTTCAGCATCTCCAAAACCGCAGCTCTTATGGGGTGTTCCCGGTTTGCAGTGTTTCCATATTTTCCAAAAATGGTTCAAGGAAGGAACAGTGGTGAACCAGCAACAGGGTCGTATTGCGTATTGGGCTGCATAGCTGCAGATCTATCAGGGTGCCCGTGCTGATCCATGATGGATATGTGAGTATCAGACCTAGACCATGGACCAATGAAAGAACGTAGCTTGGTCTGATGAATCATCTTTTCTTTTACATCATGTGGATGGCCGCATGTGTCTGTTTCACTTACCAGGAGGACACCGGCCACCAAGATGCATTATGGGAGGAAGGCAAGCCAGTGTGATGCTTTGGGCAATGTTCTGCTGGGAAACCTTGGTCCTGCTGTCCTGGCAGCAAAATTGAGGCCAACACAACATAATGCAGGTGGTCATATTGTTTTTTTCTGAGTGTCATATATCATAACTGATTGTGTTCAAGGTAAATTTGTTTTGAGGATCTCCTTAGGTTATAGCAGAGCTTCCCAAAGTGTGGGGTCCGCCCCGTAGGGGAGGCGCAGAGCCATTGCAGGGAGAGCGTAGTATGAAAAGGGGGAAAAAAACGCTTGGACACTGCTAGCACGGGGCATCCACACAAATGCAAAGCAGGAGATGAAGCATAGCTGAATATGTTTCCAAACCAACTTCATTCTAAGCCAAAGACTAGAAAATATGATGAAGCATATCTTCCCTTTGGTTTCACCTGCACAAGTGCCGAGGTAGGTCTCCCCTGCAGAATTGGTTTTCCCTTCGCCGGGAGCAGTGCTGGGCTCTCCAAATCACGGACAAACAGTATCCCACCTTCTTGATTTTTAGTTCACAAACACTTCTTGTAATGACTAACTACTCCTGACATTTTGGAGATTTTAGCTTTTTATACAGTAAAGTTACAGTGGGATACAAATAATATCAGGCTGATCCTGCCACGATTTGTTTCCCCGGTTCAAATCACGGACAAACAGTATCCCACAGCAGTTTATGTTTTTGAACCCATTTTGTACAGAGAGGCATTTTTTGAAAAATGTATTGATAGCAATGTTGAATATTATTGCACAGGAAAAAAACAACTACGCGTAAAATAATTACACCATGACGCCTCTGCCTTTGTAAATATGGAGGGACAGTAACTGTAACTATCTGCAATTCTGCAGAGGGGGGGGTGGGGATTTTTCTTGTAAAACAAAGGGGGGGGGGGGCTAGCAAAAAAACTTTGGGAACCACTGGGTTATAGCATATGATTAAATAAATGTCTGTTCTCGTAATCTCTTACTTCTGTCAATGGTACAGATCAAAGGCTGGAATGATGCTATTGACATAACTGTTTATTGTTACATTTTTAATACTTCCCACTTACACTATGTGTGTGTGTGTGTGTGTGTGTGTGTGTGTGTGTGTGTGTGTGTGTGTGTGTGTGTGTGTGTGTGTGCCCAAAACAAATATGTAACCCAGCACCTAACTCTGAGTTGTTACACCCATAGATGAAATGACAGGGTGTTACTGCTGGAGCCATTCCAGTCATCATCATGGGGAATGTGAGGTGTTTGGACAATAATATGAACAATGTTAATGATACAGAACAGAGTGAGTGCAATTAAAAGTGCTTCACGGTGTGGTGCACAGTGTGACGCAGACATCACGCTGTGAGCTAGCTTCAGGAATTTTCAGATGGACGTGGATGTTAATCTGACTAGTGAGAATAAATGTATGGGATTCCACTAGCTGTGATTCAAAAGCGGTGTAATCCCGGATTCCTGCAAAGAAACATGTCTGAGATACTGACTGATACTCATGTCAGTAACTGTTGTTGTTTTTTGAATCCATCAACTTGCTGTTTGGATTCCTCAATCAGCTGATGCAGAACTTATCCAAATAATTGGCTGTAGTGGATGGCCATGGATAATTAATGGATCCCAACCACTCTCTACACCTCTCACTGGACATGCAGCTGAACACTTTACTTCCGTTTATTTAAGTTAAGAAGAAACTGATAGCAAAAAACAAAAAGAAAACTAATGTTGGACAAGCTAAACTAACCTGATCAAAAAGAACAGAGAGTGGCTGGAACAACTGAACCCTTTAAAAATGCATGTCTAGAAGTTAGAACCAATCAGGTCCCTGGAACACCCTCCACTAATACAGTTATAATCACTCAGGGCTACTCGGGTTCCCTAAGGTGTAATCACATTAGTCAAGCTCCCCTTCAAAGTCGTGTAATTGTTCACCTCTGGACCCCTTCTGGTGCCGCTGCTATTTTTAGATCACTCCACAGGAGTCCCATTGTGCATCTGCAATTTCATCATGTGTTTTGGAATGACAAAAGACAAGACAAAGACAAAACTCCAAAACACAGACTTAACAATGTGGTGTATGCTGTACAGTGCAGCGAGGAATGCCCAGATCTCTACATTTGAGAGACCAAACAGCCACTTCACAAACGCATGGCACAACACAGAAGAGCTACCTCCACAGGACAAGACTCAGCGGTCCATCTGCATCTTAAGAATAAAGGACACTCTTTCGAGGATGCCAATGTTCACATTTTGGACAGAGAGGACAGATGGTTTGAAAGAGGAGTGAAAGAAGCCATCTATGTCCACTGTGAGCGACCATTTTTGAACAGAGTTGGTGTCGTTTACGACGTTTACGCCATCTATAAACCAGTTTTGAGTTCCCTCCCCAGACGCCTTAACGCCCACTCACATCCTGGGCCATCTGACCTCAGGAATTCGCATGATAAGGTGGGGCCAGGTTTCACAATGAACTCACCCGAAACTCTGGCTGATTGGGACCCACACCCAGTTTCACACCTTGGCTCAGGTGATTAGAGGATCATCAGGGGGTCCTTTTGTCCCTCTGTGGGGGGATACTCCCACTAGGTTTATACAGTATCTGGGAATCTCCACCATTTGACCTTAGAACTGAAGAAGCTTCTCGGATAAGAGGTGAAACGTCTTCAAGCAACTTAAAGAAGTTGACTACTTACCACAGGGTGGCTGTAGCTCAGGTGGTAGAGCAGGTCATCTACTGATCGGAAGGTTGGTGGTTCGATTCCCGGCTTCCCCTAGTCTGCATGCCAAATATCCTTGGGCAAGATACTAACACGAAATTGCTCTCCGATGCATTCATCGGAGTATGAATGTGTGTGAATGTCAGTTGTGCTTGTGCGAATGGGTGTGAATGTCAGTTGTGCTTGTGCGAATGGGTGTGAATGGGTGAATGCACAAGTTGTGTAAAGCGCTTTGAGTGCTCAGAAGAGTAGAAAAGCGCTATATAAGAACTAGTCCATTTACCTACATGTTTCCTCCTTCACTTAGGGACCCTGCTGGAAAACCTGCCTCGTACTTGCCTGCAAAACTGCCTGCCCCACTCTCACACTGCTTGCTGAATTATGTACCTGCTCCAGAGGCTAAAGTACTGGAACTCCTAGCCCTGTGGAAAGAGAGGAAAACAGCCCCTTTACTTGACGAATACCTGTACATCCTGGAACTATGCTCTAAGCCCCTACAGCTTTTGAATTAAAGACTTACCTGAAAGTTTATTATCGGGTCAGCCGAGTCACTGTTGCTATAGTTATCTGCAACTATTCCTTGCTGTTGTTGACTAAAGGAGCTATTCAAGAAAACTGGTAACATTTTGATGCCCTAAATCTGAGTTCTTCAGGTGAACCTCGTCAGGGATAATTAACCTAACTATATATTAGTCATGAAATTACTTTTATTACACACAAAATGTATATAATTGCATTACTACTAATTAGTACACATTAAAATAGTGAAGATCAGGTAGTAACGAAAGAATTACTTAAATCTAAATAAACTGTCATGTTATATAATGTCAGATTGAAGGCTCTGATCTTGACCTCAGTACCTTATAATAGGAATGTATTTGATTGTTGCGTTTTAACACTTTTTAAGGTTCTGAAACGTTTGGTGTGAAATTCTTCATTTTTCTCATGTTTATGTCGTCGTTTGCCGTTTTTAAGTTTTGTAATGCAACATTCAGAGCTTATTGTAAATTATTGCATCACTGTTGTGAATAGTTAATTGCATTATGCAGCACTGGCTCTTCATGAAAGCACAGAGCGTTACTGAATGTTTGGACAGTGCTGGCCTGTAATGATGCATCCCATTTTATTTTGTCCTTGTCTGCATACCGCGTGTGGGATCTGCAGATTCTTCTGCATTGAGCCTTTTTTTAATTGACCAGGAGCCATAAAACATTAAAATTTTGTAGGTGTCAAATGTAAATGATCAGTTGACTCACTCTTTTCACCGTTGCCTCTGATTCATACGTCAGTTGCCACTGATTCACTGGGTTTCAGCATAGAAGTCACTTCAATTTCATTTTAGTGCAGGGAGAAAATGATTCAGACATGTTAAGTGTCTGATCTGTGTTTCCACAGTGGATCAAGCTCTTTTAAATTGAATAGCTTAATGAAGGATACTAATATGAGATGTGATGGCTTTAAAGGGCATTAAATTGTGGGAAAGTGTTCCATGCGCAAACTTTGCTTGCACATGAAGCGAGAGAGTGATGTCTGCATTGTGCTTCGACGACGAACTGATGTCAGCTTTTATTATATTACATTAGTCCTATGGTTGCTATAAAATAGCTCATCTTTTTTTCTTTTTAACAACTTATTATGTAACATTGAAAAGCTAATAAATGTCAGGCATTCCATCACAACGCCTACGCACGCGTGGAAGTCGTGCTGTTTCAGTGGAAACTTCATGCATTTACATTTAATTTAACTCAACAAGCTGATGGAAAAGTTGAAATGTGTCAGTGTCATTAAAAGTAGGTGGTTGACATTTGACTTCTTTTTTTTTTCTTAAATGAAAGGTAATTTATTTCCTTTTTTTTTTAAACTTCCATTTCTTGGTTCATAGTTTGAATTTCCAAAGAGCTGCCCTCAAGACATCAGACATCATTTTACTGTTTACTACTTCAGAAGCAAAGCAGCATTTCAGCCGCTCTCCGCACGGCTGTTGATTATTCATATCAACTCTGTGGAACGACGAAAGAAAAAGTCAAGTGAAAAGGCGTAGTGATGAAAGAGGGCGAAATAGCAAGATTAGAGGAGGGAAATATTGGCAGAGAGAGAAAATGCAGTGCAGACCAGGGGGAGGGGGGTGAAGAGTGTGACAAAGGAAGAAAAACAGAATTGAGGGAAACAAAGAGAGAAAATGTACAAAGTAGAGGCGGGATGTACCTGTCAGCCCTGTGCCGCTCATCCTCAGGCCATCTGCTCCCCTACATCAAGGGCTTTGCATTGATTAGCATGCCATTACACCCTTCAACTGGGTGGGGTGGTGGATGTTTGTGTGTTCATCCATACAAACTGTAGTGTTTGTCTGTGTGTGAGCCTTTTATATGTTTGAAGGAGTGTGATGTGTTAATATGCGTGCATCTGTGAGCTTGTGTTCATCTAATCGTGTGTGTGTGTGTGTGTGTGTGTGTGTGTGTGTGTGTGTGTGTGTGTGCTCATTTGTGTCTGACTGTGTTGGTCCTGTGCGTACGTATGGGACTTGTTTGGCCATAATTACACCGGTGCATTGAGGTTTCCAGTTGAATGCTAGTGGGAGGTGGGTGAAGGTCTGACTGGAATAACCGGGGTTACAGATCAACAGGGTTCCTCCTGGGCCTTCACCCTGATTATGGCATGACGTGTGAAAGAATGGCACACTGGGGCTGCCTGGGAGTGTTTTTTTTTTTTTTTTAATGATTTCAGTCGGTTGAAATGCTTGCAAGACCACATTGCCTGCCTATACAAACACACACACACATCATGCTCAATGTGGAGGGAGGCAGCTCCAAGCTTGTAAAATCAAATGATTAAATGATTTCTAATGCACTGAAATCTGTCTAACATTTGTTGGCTTTGCTGGCTAATTATATTTATATTATAATTATTTATTTAATCAATAATCCCTAAATGATAATAATTGTATTAATCATTTAGGGATTATTTGTTTTATTTGTAATTGAGGCTAATATTTGTGTTTGAGAACTGAAAAGGGAACTTTGTGAAAAAAAGAACAATACATAGTTTACAAAGAACAGTGCTAGCAGCTGTTAAGATGTGCTTACACAGGTATGTTCTGAACTTTTAGCCAAATACTTACACTGCACAGGTATAATGTTCCCTTGTTCCTCATCTCAGTTTTGCATTTCAGCTTCTTAAAATTGGTCAGCAAACCAATGAAGATAGCTCAGAATGACATTTCTCATTATTGACCCTAACCTACAGTGGGGCAAAAAAGTATTTAGTCAGCCACAGATTTTCTATGGGGTTGAGGTCTGGAGACTGGCTAGGCCACTCCAGGACTTTCAAATGCTTCTTACGGAGCCACTCCTTTGTTGCCCGGGCGGTGTGTTTTGGATCATTGTCATGTTGGAAGACCCAGCCTCATTTCATCTTCAAAGTTCTCACTGATGGAAGGAGGTTTTGGCTCAAAATCTCACGATACATGGCCCCATTCATTCTGTCCTTAACACGGATCAGTCGTCCTGTCCCCTTGGCAGAAAAACAGCCCCATAGCATGATGTTTCCACCCCCATGCTTCACAGTAGGTATGGTGTTCTTGGGATGCAACTCAGTATTCTTCTTCCTCCAAACACGACGAGTTGAGTTTATACCAAAAAGTTCTACTTTGGTTTCATCTGACCACATGACATTCTCCCAATCCTCTGCTGTATCATCCATGTGCTCTCTGGCAAACTTCAGACGGGCCTGGACATGCACTGGCTTCAGCAGCGGAACACGTCTGGCACTGCGGGATTTGATTCCCTGCCGTTGTAGTGTGTTACTGATGGTGACCTTTGTTACTTTGGTCCCAGCTCTCTGCAGGTCATTCACCAGGTCCCCCCGTGTGGTTCTGGGATCTTTGCTCACCGTTCTCATGATCATTTTGACCCCACGGGATGAGATCTTGCGTGGAGCCCCAGATCGAGGGAGATTATCAGTGGTCTTGTATGTCTTCCATTTTCTGATGATTGCTCCCACAGTTGATTTTTTCACACCAAGCTGCTTGCCTATTGTAGATTCACTCTTCCCAGTCTGGTGCAGGTCTACAATACTTTTCCTGGTGTCCTTTGAAAGCTCTTTGGTCTTGGCCATGGCGGAGTTTGGAGTCTGACTGTTTGAGGCTGTGGACAGGTGTCTTTTATACAGATGATGAGTTCAAACAGGTGCCATTCATACAGGTAACGAGTGGGGGACAGAAAAGCTTCTTACAGAAGACGTTACAGGTCTGTGAGAGCCAGAGATTTTCCTTGTTTGAGGTGACCAAATACTTATTTTCCACCCTAATTTAGGAATAAATTCTTTACAAATCCTACCATTTTTTTTTCACATTCTGTCTCTCACAGTTGAAGTGTACCTCTGGTGCAAATTACTGACCTCTGTCATCACTTTAAGTGGGGGAACTTGCACAATCGGTGGCTGACTAAATACTTTTTTTCCCCACTGTATACTTGAGCTTATGAAAATTGTTTTTGAATTAAAAACTTCATAATGATAAACAATAATCCCATCTTTTTACCTTTTTCTTTTGGTGATTGTGTATCAGTGTCTGATAAGGCAACAGACATAATATATTTATTTGGCAGTATGGTGGCACAGTGGTTAGCACTGTTGCCGCACAGCAAGAGTTCAATTCCACCATCAGGCGGGGGTCTTTCTGTGTGGAGTTTGCATGTTCTCCCTGTGTTTGCGTGGCTTCTCCCCGGGTACTCCGGCTTCCTCCCACAGTCCAAAGACATGCAGTTAGTGGGGAATTGTTCAATGTGAATTACCCATAGGTGTGAATGCTTGTCTCTGTGTGTTGGCCCTGCGACAGACTGGTGACCTGTCCACGGTGTACCCTGCCTCTCGCCCTATGACAGCTGGGATAGGCTCCAGCACCCACCCACGACCATGAAAAGGGATAAGCGGAAGTAAATGGATGGATTGTTGTGTCCAGCCCCCTTTGAAACATGACTGTTACCCCTCTAAATGTACTAACAGAAACTAGATTTCAAATGTAATGGCAACAAAAGACTGGGGGTCCTAAAGACCTAAAGAGTTTCCTGACAAAAGCTGAGAAAAACTTTATTGTTCTTTTTTAATTAGGTGTGTATATATTAACACCTGATTAAAATAGGTACATATGGGACTTGAAATGTACAGAACTCAAAAGGAACCTGGAATGATCCAGAAAATAAGCAGAAGTCAAAACAGCTAGAAATGGGTAGAAAACTAGGAACAATAAATAATCAAACATAAAACTCAAAACTCTCAAGACATAAAACTCTAACTGACTACTGGAAAACAAAAAGACCTAAACTAAAATCTAGGCTCCAGAAATCAGACTAAGGGCTCACACAACTTCAGAAACAATGCAACGAAACTCCAAGAGCATACAAAAACAAAATTAAAGTGTCATATATTTCCATGTATTACAATCCGGCAATAAATGTATCTGATTCTGAAAAGAAGCATTTTATATAATTACTTTATCTTAAATACTAATTTGCTTTTTTAACTATTACTTCCATAGGAAGTTTGGCTCTTACTTAAGTGAAAGGTCTAAGGTCACTTCGCAAAGCATTCATTCAATACAAAACTATTTTCATGCTCTTGTGCACGGCCAGTTTCAAACAGTGCATTTATTACCGACTTCCCGTGGGCACCTCCTGCCTTGTTCTTGACAGCCCCTCTTGAAAAAATCATGAAAATGACTCTGGTGTATTGGCAGCATTCTTGCAAATGAATGGACTGTCAAAAGTGCCTTCAGTGCAATCTAAAAGAAGGGCCGAGTGTATGTTAGAAATTCTGCTTCGGTCTCGTGTGTCTTGACCAAAATAAAAATACACATACTGTATTATATGTGTGTATTAAAATGATCTTGTTAAATGAATTAAACATTAAACATTTTTTCAATAACTAAAAAATACACTACTTACTACTGATCAATATATGTTTAACAAACAAGAAGACAAAATAAGTAATGATGCACCAAAACAAACAAACAAAAAAACAAGAAAAAAATTCAAAATCAAGTCAAAGAACACATTTAAAAAATTTGGGGAAAAAACAACATGTTTTTTATATTTGCAGAATTATATTGGCTAAACCGAAGAGAGTGGATGAATGACTGTGTGGATAAAATTGTGGATGAGTTGCATGTGTATAAACACATTGTGTGTTTATGTGAGTGTTCCTTATGTGGATACGTGAGATATCAATAAATCACAACAACAATAACAATAATAACAGCAAAAATGATAATAATAACAAAGCAATAACAGAAATAATACCAACAACAATCATTAGTAATAATAACAGTACTAAAACCCCTCACAACAAAAGAAAACAAGAGGATATTAATGAAAATATGAACAGAAATATTAGTAAAACAGGGGTGCTAGGGTGGGAACTATGAACATTTATGAAACTAATGATTAACAGACTTTTACATCCATAGTATACATTCAGTATTGGTCATACAATACTTCATTATCACATCAGCTCTGTTATCAGATACATTCAAAATATTCAATTAGTGCTTAAAAATGAATTTAAAAAAGAAATGTTTCCCCAAAAGGACTTCTGTGCACCACACTTGTCGTTACCCAAGATTTAATTTAAAACTGACATGGTGTTCTTTCTATAGAGTCCCAGTACTTTACAGTGTGGCAAGCTAGCAGATGAGGCAACGATGTCATGCAGATATCAGCCTTTAGCTCAGTAAACTTTGTTTCACTGTCATGGTTTGAAAGAGCAGTGAAAGAAGCCATCTATGTCCACTGTGAACAGAGGCGGTGGTTTACGACACCAACTGTCTGCCATCTATAATCCAGTTTTGAGATTCCTTCCGAGTCACCTTAACACCCACTCACATCCTGGGACATTTGACCTCAGGAAATCACACGATAGGGTGGGGCTAGGTTTCACAGGGGTTAACCTGAAACCCTAGCTGATTGTGACCCACACCCATTTTCACACCCTGCCTCGAGTGATTAGGTAGAGGATCGATAGGGGCTCCATGGCACCCCTAGGGACACTCCCATAGGGCTTAAATCTGGATCTCGCCACCAATTACTCTTATAACTGAAGAAGCTTCTTGGATGAGAGGTGAAACGTCTTCAAGCAATTTAAAGTCCAGACGCTTTTCTTTCCAAGCTCCTTTGACTACGATGACCTGGATGACTGAGAACCTTCATAGACATATTTCACTGTCATGGTTAAACATTCAGCACAGCTTGCAAACTACTCTGTCTCTGTTCTTAATGCACATATCTGTGAAATGCAGCTTTTAATACTTAATTAAAGGTATAAGAATATCTTTTTAGATACAGTCCATCAGCATTTATTACATAATTACCTTTTAATTCTGCTAGACATCATTGTGTGATCACGCAGTGTTTTGATTCACAAGTCAGAAAAATACATGTTTAGCAGAGAGTTTATACTACTGTGCATCGCTGCTGTGGAGTTTCCCTCAGATGACAGACCTTTAATGTTTGATGCCCTGAATATTTGATATTGAAATAAATCCCTCACGCTGCTAGTGGTTGGTGGTTTTTGTCTTTTGAGCAAGTGTGCATGCAGTGAAAACACACTCATTGGTACAGTGGTAGGTGTGTGTGTGTGTGTGTTCTTCTTTTTTGTCTAGATGTGAAGCAGCTCGGATCACCCACAGACATGCACACAGTTGGCAGTAGACAGCTTGCCAGTGAGCCAGCTGTAGCATGAGGCTCCAGATCCATCTCAAGCCAACAGGATCAGAGCAGCAGGCCTGTGCTTTCTCTCATGAGAACACACACACACACACACACACACACAAGCTGTGAGTGATGCCTTTAGCTGCTGCGCTGTTGGGTCACTGTGAGGTTCATGCATGAGATATCTACACAGGCCACTGGGGGAAGAAGAGCCAAAGCATCGAACACAGGCCTGGTTGAGGGAACAGTCTGTGATTTCAATATGATGCCCTGCTTTTTAAGTTCCTACCCACTGCCACTTCTTGTGAGGTCACAGTAAACCAACAGCTGGAAGTGGCGGGGGGGATAGTTCCATACAGTTGTAGAAAATTAACGGGAAATTAAGAAAACTGTTCTTTAAGTAGAAACAGTCTTTACATTAGTGACAAGTAGAAAATCTGGACATCTTATACATAATAACTTTGTGAGAGATTTTAAAAGAAAAGTACTGTAGATACACTGCTGACATTTAAGACCAGCAGAACAATACCTGCACATGATTTTTAACAAAACAAAACAAACAGAAACTGATGAAGTGTATAAAAAATATTTTACAGCTATGCCTTTCTGCTTTTTAAGTATATCATTGGACATTTCTGGTTCTAAATGCTCTTTCAGTTGCCAGCAGACAAACACTGATAACATGACAAATGCGATTGTTTTAGGTGTTACAATAAAGTATGTTAAGGTAAACAGAATTAGATGTTAGAAGTTAGTTAGGCAGCATCGAATGATAACATACACAAATATGAATGCACTGCATGTATATGTGTTTTATTTTGTTAAGAAAAGTAGATCTGAACCCGAGCGGTGTTCTGTTATTGGACTTCTGTGCTAATCACAGTTTGGCCATAAC
>NW_005187517.1:685609-687675 GCF_000239375.1 Pundamilia nyererei | reverse complement strand
GATAAGCTGGAGGAGGTGGCTGGGGAGAGGGAGGTCTGGGCCTCTTTGCTTAGGCTGCTGCCCCCGCGACCCGGCCTCGGATAAAGCGGATGAAGATGGAAGAAAAGTAGAGCACAGCTATAATTTTGGAGGTAACCCCTGGTAGCAAATTCAATGCTATCAACATAGTTAGCAAATGGGGGCTAGCTGTAGCTAAAAAATAATCTATTACCTTTCACCGAGCTATGGTGAATCTAATATAAACACTGAATCATTATTGAATAGTTATCAACATTACTGAGATTGTTTAAATATCACCATGGATTTTACAATATTAGCAAAGTAGCTACAAAGACGGTTGATGTAACCAATATTGCATTATCTAGTACTAATAACAAAATATTGGGGAAAACTAAGTGGAATGTCTTCTGGAGTCGGAACAACAACTGAGGGAGTTGGCAAAAGACTTCCCAACTATTGATGGCACAAATATGAGGGAGTATTAGGGCGACATTAAGTAAAAATAGTGTTTTATTCATTTTGAGAATAAAGTGACATATTTTTAGACTAAACTCTATTTACAATTTCAAGAAAAAACTTTGACAATTAAGTTAAAACACTGAGATTAAAGTTGTTGTTTTAAGTCAAACAACTACCATGGCTTCTATACCATCTACAAAATGGCTTGTGTAGATTAGTTAGTTACTAAAGAACCTGTTTTAATCAGAAGTTAATCATTTCTCTTTTAGCACATAAACACAGTGTGGTGATTATTTGCCTCAAAAGGATTGCAAATGGTACAATGTGATCGACAAGCGTTAAGTATGATTTACAAATGTGTACAACAATTTGTGTGTAACTTTTACTACTCATGAGCACCTGCTTCAGTCCACACATGAATACAAAGCAATCTGACCTCACGTAACAATATTTTACAAATGCAATTAAATACTGATCATTTAGGCAAAATTTATTAGGTTCAGCTCACGAATCTGATCATCAGAATCAGAATCAGAATACTTTATTGATCCCTGGGGGAAATTATTTTTTGTTACTTTGTTACATATTGACTCAAAAACCTTTTTTTATGCATAAAAATGTCAAAAACTACAAATATCCCTCTTGTTCACTTACAAAATGTTAATCACATGATCAGGGCCTATCTGGTGCCTATATCACCAGATAGGCCCTGATCATCAGCATCATTAACATGCCTACGTGGGGTTTTGAGACAAATTTAACACTCCCAGCTTTGTACAGATCCACCAATGCATTCAAGTTCCAGTGTAAAAGTGGGACATCTGGGCTTCCACTGCATGCATCCCTTTTTTTCAGGCAAACTTCTCTCCATGGGTGATAAGTTTAAGGACATTGAAGAGAAGAAAGCTGCATCTAGTCACAAAAATTTTGTGTAAAACTGAAACAAGTGGCTATGGACAGATGTGAGAATACTGGTAGTTTTACCCTCGTGCTGGAAAGACAATATATGTTGTATCACAAGACACGATAAAGCATCTGATCAAGTTGGTTCAATAATTCATCCACACAAGGCATTTTGTAGAGAGTATAGCAGCAGTGGCAGTTGTTTGACTCGTATCTCAAAACATCAACTTGCGTATCAAAACAAACATGAATTGCCTTTTCTTGATGTGCCTCTAATATTTTGATCAATGAAAATAAAGAAATAGTGGCCGATGCTACACTTTTACATGTTGTTTATACATTTTTTGCCAACATGAGGTTTGTATAGGGTATTAAGTGTAACTGGTAATTTTTGTGGACCTAGATTAGTTAAAAATGATTTATTACTCTTTTTGATGATGATTTACAACTCTTGATCAAGAGTTGGCATTTCGTCTTGTAATCGGAAGGTTGTGGGTTTTGCCCCAGCTCCGACAGTCTCGGTCGTTGTGTCCTTGGTTGCAGCAGGATGATTATGTTAGTTTAAATGAATCAACACCCCCGAGTCATTCTAACTACCAGAAATCTCGAAGCACAGGCCGGGGGGGCGGTGTGGCAGCAATTTTTCACACCAGCCTATTAATTAATGAAAGACCAAGACAGACTTTTAATTCATTTGAAAGTCT
>NW_005187517.1:649176-683077 GCF_000239375.1 Pundamilia nyererei | reverse complement strand
TGGGTTTTTTTCTCTGTATCTATGAAGCGCCTTGAGGCGACTTATGTTGTGATTTGGCGCTATATAAATAAAATTGAATTGAATTGAATTGAAAGACACTTCACCCGTTGCCTACTGGTGGTGGTCAGAGGGCCCAGTGGTGCCAGTGTCCAGCAGCCTCGCCTCTGTCAGTGCACCCCAGGGCAGCTGTGGCTACAACGTAGCTGCTGCATTGAGCTGAATGTAGTGATATAGGCACCAGATGATATAGGCACCAGATAGGCCCTGATCATGTGATTAACATTTTGTAAGTAGTGTAAAGCGCTTTGGGGTCCTTAGGGACTGAGTAAAGCGCTATACAAGTACAGGCCAATTATTAGTTATTTATTATCAAACCTTCATTCATCAGAAGTCAGATGAATGACTTTACCTACCTACTTCTCTTGAAGTCATATTAGGACCAGAAGAGTGCCACTTGGAAGAGTGACTGTAGTACTGTTGAATAAAAAGCTAATTCACATTACAGCAGAAACTGGGCGAGAATCTCCTCGAGACCAGCAAAAATTTGTGGTTCCTCGGTGATTGCATTAATTTTTTTCCTTCAACAATCAGTTGCAAGAGTTTATGTCAGTCAACTGGAATGCAAAAACCTCAACCTCTGGGTGACTACTTTTGACTTTGCAGGGTACTTAGTGGGAGGCGACCTGTCTCTCTAAACAACTCAGACTGACTGGTGGACGTTTCCAAATAATCACCATCTAATTTAGCACATGTAGCAATCAGTCTGATTCAGTCTGTGGCAGTGAATGTGACTCATTTCTCTTGTTTCTCTTTAAATATAGGACTCTACTGGTTGACATCTGATTGCATTCTGGTTACTGTATGTTCCTTTATAAAAAAGAATTATGAATTTATGTGGAGGAATTTCTGATTCAGATCAATGAGGTTCTGGCTGGACTCTGAATGTAAGCAATTAATGTGAAATTCTGTTTAATATGAATTTCATTGTATGTAGATGGCAACAGAATCATGATTTATCAAAGTTAATTGTCATATTATCATAAACAGATTGCATGCAATTGCCATCTTGATCCAAAGATTGAAGAAACTGAGTGTGAATAGTCACAAACCTGGTCCCTGCTTTCAACGCCACCACACATGGTTGCAACAAGTTTAGTTGTGCCACAGTCGACAACCAGTTTTCCTGGTGTGACTGTACTATTAGGCATTAAATGGGAACAGTAGAAAGTTGGCCAATAAATGACCTACTTATTCAATGTCAGTATGGCCACTGATATAATGTAGATCAAACAAAGTTTGATGATAGCTATTTTGTTATAAAAAAAAAATCTAATGTGTAAAAAGTGAACAAGAAGTCATCAGAAGGCAAATGATTACAATCATTAAAGACCACACACTCTGTGTGACTTCAATCAAGTGACTGTCTGCACCTTCATCTTGAGCGTACAGATTTTTCACATTTAATGATGTTCCAGTGTGACCTAAATGTAAAGTACGATCAGGGGGCCCTCAAACATAATGATGTGCTGGGAAAGGCACTGAATGTCCGGGAGGCTAATAAAGCCTTGTACTAAACAGTTACTATTGATTAAGTCTTAGCCTCTAAATGAATTGTTGTAATATAATCAATCTTAATTTTATCTGGAGACATACGCCTCCCCACGCTTTCATCACCCTGAGTTTCTTATGGTAGTTTTCCTCATTCAGAATGAATCTAGAACACTGAGGAAAGAAGGTTAAAGTAAAATAATATTAAACCACTTTTTGTTTTTGTAATTTAAGTACTGAAAATCTTAGCCTGGCCATGTGTGATTCTTCCTTTGGTACTCTATATCTCTCTAAAATCAATTTACAGTTTTGACCTTTTCCATTCTTAAATCACATTTGCAGTGAAATAGGTGGACATAGATCCATAAATGGTGACTCTGGATTTATTTAGTGGAACTAAATAAAATAATTACATTTGGGAAGTTCTTTTTCATTTCTCTTAACCTAGCTATTGTACAGATACTACTGTATCTGGTAGAAGAAGACAACGTAAAAACAGCAAGGTATACACTCAATCTTTGTGAAGTACACTTGCTTAATGACAGTGTTTACGCACGTCCAATCAGCCAATCAGATGGCAGCAGCAGCAGTTGAAACGAACACAAGATTAGAGGAATGAAGTCATTTAAATTGGTTTCAGTGTGGCATGGAAATTGACTGGTCACTATTTACAACATGACTATTGCTTCTGACCATGTCCATCACTTTATGACCAAGGTGTATCCATCTTTCGACAGCTGCTTCCAGTAGCCTAATGAGATATGTCACAAAGCTCAGATCATTTCAAACAGGTTTTCTCAATGTGACAGTGGGACTGCTGTAGTCAAATGGTCTCCACGGCCACCAGATCTCAATCCCATAGAGCACCTTTGGGATGTGGTGGAACGGGAGATTCGCATCATGGATGTGCAGCTGACAAATCTGCAGTGACTGTGTAATTATATCATTTCATGAGCTGAAGTGTCTGAGGAATGTTTCCAGCACCTTGTTGAGTCTGTGTCACAAAGAATTAAGTCAGCTCTGAAGGCAAAAAGGGATCCAATTCAGTACTAATAAGGTGTACTTAATAAATTGTCCTGTGAGTACAGAACAGATTTGAAATGACTAGGGAATGCTTTTGCATACTTTGGACATATTTTAGACCATATGTGAAGTGACGTTTTTTTTTTGGTTTTGTATGGTGAGATTACCAACAAAGTCCAGGCAAAGAAATGAAGTGATGCTTATTCTCACAGGGTGCAGCAAATAAAAGCAGATTTGCACAAACTGAAAATATTGAAAAATAGTCTTCTCTGTCATGAAACCATATCTGCTGAGATGCTGCCATAAAATGTGGATGAAGCCAGATGCCACACAGCAATTAGTTAAACTGCAGTCTCAAAGACATGAAGACCTGGATGGCCACTAATTTCCTGTTTCTAAATTCAAATAAAACTCAGGTAATTGTACTTGGCCCTAAAAAATCTTAGAAACTTGATTCTTACTGAACTTACCTTCAATGTTACACAAATATGTAGGATTGTTTTTCTGCATTTGTGCAATATCTCTAAAATTAGAAACGTCCTTTCTCAGAGTGATGCTGAAAAGTGAGTTCATGCATTTATTACTACTAGTCTGTCCAAATTTGATTCATTATTATCTTGCTGCCCAGTTTTCAGGTCCCTCTTCTGTGGAACCAGCGCCCAGTTTAGATTCAAGAGACAGACTCCCTCTGTCCTTTAAGATTAGGCTTAAAACTTTCCTTTTTGATAAAGTTTATAGTTAGAGCAACCCTGATTCATCCGTTAGTTACACTGCAATAGCTCTAGGCTGCTCGGGGCTTCCCATGATGCACTGTGTTTCATCGGTGTTTCGTCTTCTCTCTCCGCTATTCACTCTTTATGTTTATACACCACTTTGCATTCTAATATTTATTAACTTAACTTTATTGACAGTTTAGGTGTGAAGGGTAGACAGGAAGAGAGACAGTGCAGAGGACAGCGTAAAGGAAAGGGCCACAGGTGGGACTTGAACCTGGACAATCGCATTTCAGCCATAGGACTAATAGATGGACAGAGAGTTAATGAAATCATAGAAATGATGAAATCTGAAAATCCTGCTTACTGATTAGTTGACCTTCTTATTTTCCTACTGGCCACATATTTATGGGTCTCCAAAAACACTCAGCAGTTATTTTTGTGCGAGTAGCACAAAGCTAAACTTCCCTTGATCTTAACACACGTCGGGAGCCTCAGTCTGACAAATTAGCCTTACGCTTTATAACATGGTAGTCAAGAACAATTCTTTCTTGTTATGCTTAAAGTTTAGTTTGGTAAAGCTGGAGCATGTCTGCGTCTGGCATGTGACAGCCAAGAGTGAACTAGGGGTGGCCATGTTTTCAATATTCAAAAGAGTAAAAATAAATGATAAAATAACTGAATAACTAAACTGTCCAATATACCCTGGATAGGTCACCAGTGAATCACTTTGTCAACTGTGACAGGCTCGAGCAACTCCATGACCCCAAACTGTATAAGCAAGTAAATGGATGGAATTGATGGCTTGTTTTGATCTGATAATTTATAACGCCATCTAATCACCAGATGTTGTGTACCCTGTACCTAGAAGCTGTTTGGTGACGACCATTAAACAACCATGCATAATGTGGGTCTGATCAATTTAGCCAGAATTCAGGCTACATCAATCCTACTCTCCTATTTTTTCCATCTCCAGATGTTCATAGTTAAAATTAACTACAAGACAAAAACAGAAACACACACATTATATCAACTTAGTATTGAAACTGCAGTCTGATTTGATCTGAATACCATGGTCCTTGGAGGCCAAGATGTTGAGTGTTTTTTTCCTTAGTGAATACAGCATGTCACAGGGGTTAAATACCACCTTAAGGAACAATGGAATTGAAAGTGAAGGCAATTAGCAAATCAATAGCTGTTCAGAGCTAGCGGTTTCTAGGGAGGTTAAACATCATGATTCTAGGAGAAGGGTTGGCAACACTGTTTTTTTCCTCCCTTTTCACTCTGAATTGTTTTTTTCTTCTTCTTTGCTACCACTAATTAGCAATAAAATGCAGCCCTCCAAAAGCACTTCAGTGGAAAATGGAACATTGATTTTATTTATGTTTGTATCAAGGCGCTGTATAAAATATCGAGGTGGGTAAAAATGCTGTGAATTGATTTAGGCAAACAGGGAGGAAGAGGTTTGACAATCTAAATTATAAAGTAGAGGTCGCTCGTCCTAAAACTTTCACATAAAGGCTTTTAATCTATCACTCCGAATGTGTCCAAAGCCCAGAATTCTCAAAGATAGCATTGATTTCTCAAAGTAATTGTTCGCATTCCAATTCATGAAAAGGTAAACCTGTGAAGCGTGCAGTCAGAACATTTTGACTGTGACGCATCATGACAATGAGATGTGTGCAACGTATTATTTTTATATCATAAGAGTAAGACACAGTCTTAGCGGTAAGTCTGTGCTATTCGATTAGATTAGAGCAGTCACATCCAACCATTTAGCGTAGGGTCAGTGCTCCCATTTTATGTTCAAAGAACCTTTTTCCAAACCCTATGATTGTTTTTCATATTTTCCAGCTTGTACAAAGCTTATCAGAGCACAAGAGCAATGTTGCTTGCTCTCAAGCAAAGGGGCTGCAGCTGTTACTGTCAAAGACTTTGGTCAGACCTGACAGCCCGGCAGGATGTTGGCCGTCAGTGCCGCTCTTTGTGGCTGCCTTTGGGTCAGAGTTTTGGTCGACACCTCATCCATCTCGGCCATCCTAAGCCTGCCAGTAACAAGGACCTGGGGGAATGAGGTGATGGGGGCTGGATGTATGAAAGGCTGAGAAAAGCAAAGAGGTGAAAGTGAGGCAAAGGGCAAAAGGGGAAAGGGCTTAGGATAAATGCAGTGAGAAAAGGGCAAGAGAAAGTGAAACAAAGGGCAAATGAGAATGCGTTAAAAGAAAAGTTAAAAAAAATGTACTGGAGTGAGTGAAGATGGCTGCTTTGTAGAAATGTAACAGGAAGTGGAGAAAAATGGAGAAAAGGGCCATAAAATGTTGAGAACTAATACTGGTCAGCATTCTTTCTTCAAGAGCTGTCATAATATTATAACTCCCAAAGGTGTTTTACCTTCAGAGATGGCAAGGTGACCTATTGTGCTCAGTCAGTGGAACAAACCAACTGTCAATTAGTGTAATGACCCACTGGTGGCCTCAGCAAGGCGAGCCGACGCGGCCACAGTGGTTGCCTTTTCATTAAGCTGATATGAAATGTTTCTTATTCTTTCATTTTATTGATTTCAGTTTCTCATCAAACAATGCATTTCTATTTGCACCTATCTACTTATAAGGACAAAAATCTAATTTTTCAGAACCAGTTAAGTAACAATAAATTACTGTCACTCTGTCAACAGTAATTCATTTGGCAGTGAGAGAAAGCTTCAGAACCAACTGTAAGCCTATAAATGTACTGTCAGTGCTATAGAAACAGCATATGTCTACAATGGGAATAGTAGCTATTGGATTAACAAAATGAGCAAGCCTTTAAGTTTAAGTGTTTAGACTATGCCTTTAATCCCCAAAAGTTGATTCTGTTCACCTGGACATAGCGTTTTCAGTGGTAAATTCTATGTCCCCCCAGTGAAAACGCCACGTCAAATGAACAGAATCAACTTTGGGGCATTTACTTACCTGGATGATTGAGCATGCATCAAGACACTATGCCTTTAGGTACATATTCAGAGTATCAGGGGACAATCTGAGGTTCACCTGGATGCATGAACTGGAGAAGCCAGGGACTGATCCACCAAATCTCTAAGGGATAACCAATTTCCAATTTCCAACCATATTTCTTCAGTGAATGTATAATTAAAACACACATTGGTACAAAAACCCACCTATCACAGTTGTAGGTCTGTGCCACATTGATGTGCAGTTACATGTGGATTTGCTATATTTTTGGTATATTATACTGTTCAGCTATAGAATAACAAATAACAAAAATGTGATACTCAAAATAGATCTCAGTATTTTTTCAATGAAAGTCACATACTAGAGTGAACATGGTGAACAGCCCAGATTTTAGCCACCAAAAACAATCAATAGCAGTTCAGGGGTACGCTGTATTCCAAATAATTTCACCAGTTTATCTGCCATCAGAAAAGCTCATTCAAGGAAGTGAAGCCGTTACACTTCACAAGATTCACAAGAAAAAAACAGTAATTTCACCTTGCAAAACAAAGCAGTCGTTTGTCTAGTGCCACCTCAATTGATTATTCAGTTACTGTTATTGTATGACTTTGGTGTTTTCATGGGTTAGTTCAAAGTCAAAGTGACCAGTGACTCCTGTTCTCTGGGAGGCAAAAAGAAAAATCACAGTTTTTTACTCAGAAGACTCCAGAACGGCTGATTACTTTCTTAGTGTGTCGTTTACACAAAAAAATACATTTGATCAACTGTTCCCACACATGCAGTTTAAACACTAAGTTAACATGTACCTCCAAACTTTGAGTTCTCATTCATCATTGGACAATTCCTCTCTTTCTTGAGGGGAACATCAGGCTTCAGTAAGCTTGAAATGCAGAGAAAGAAATGCGGTGTAGCACTCCGCCCTACACTGAAGTGATGCCACCTTAAATATATGCTGTTAAAAAAGCAACACGGCAAACACAGGTATTTTCAAGTGCTGTTTGGTTGGTGAACACAAAGGGACAAACAACAATGAAAAAAAAGTGACTTTAAGGTTGATTTTCTTGGTGTTTACAGGTAATGCGTTTTAAATGACACTGCCATTAAATAATCAGAAAACTCCTCTCTGCAGGTCCACAAAAGAAGAAGACAGCGAACACCAGAGCAGCTCTCACCCCACTGACCATCTCTTTCTGTATATATCTTCATAGCCACTTATTTGGAGACACTTTCCCGAGAAAAAGGCTGGAAGGTGGCTGTTAAGACTGGTGAAGACTGGAATGTGGGATGTATTGCAAACATTTGTGGGAGGTTTTATTGTGATTGCACTCTACCTCTCCTGAGAGCCCCAGGAACTTGGATTTAGCACCACCTCCGGAACAATGCCGAATTTAGTTTCAAGCACATATCCACAACCAAGGCAGAGACACAAAGTCAGAACCTGTAAGTATAAAAGTAAATTAAGGTTGGTACGTTTCCATGGTGAACAGCACCAATCTAAATAGAATGAGGTGTAAAAATGCAGCAAAGAAAAAGTCATTTAACAACAAGAAAAGGTAGAAATGTTGTGTTTGAAATCAAACTATAATTGGCTCTCATTGAGAGTTCCAGCAAACAACTACAAGTTTATCATTTGAAATCAACTTGGAATAATAAGGAAACAGATTAAACTGCCTGGCAGTCAATTCGACTTTGTTTAAAAATTGGTAGTAATTAGTGCAATGCTTCTGATCTGGTAGAGTCAATATAACGTAACTTTCCCAATGAACTTAAATGCATATCCCTAGATCGCTGCAAATGGGATATAGTAGTAGTGATACTTGGAAAGTCATTTCACAGAAGCAGCTCTGTTTGATCTCTCTCCACTCACGGACACAACTGTGCACCTGCTATCAATGCATCTGTAGAGGTGAACATATAGACCCAAACCCTATGAATCACTGAGCGTCCAACTCCAAGGCCACGCTGAGTCGAGTTGAACGTTTTCTCCACGTGGCTTGACTCTTAAGAGCCCGCTGTTCTCAGGCTTCTTCTCTCCGCTCTCCTTTAACCCCCCCCTCCCCCCACATCCCCCCACCCCAAAAGAAAAAAAAAAACAGAGTCACTAAAAAGCCCTTCCACTATCATTAATTAATGCAGAGTTGATTAGTTTTCCCCACTTGCCGCTTCAGAGCCCGGTTGACTCTTTCCACACTCTTATAAAATAGCAAGAGGCAGCAGCGCGGTGTTGAAATGTGGTCGATGACTGCTGGAAATTAAACTCCAATGAAAAGTGGACTGAGTGGGTTCAGCGGTGCGTGGGGAAGGGAAGCCTGAAGGGCGTGTGTACAGTGTATGTGTATCTGCTGGTGTGTTATAGGGGTGGGGAAAAAAGAAATAGTGTGTGATGATATATAACATTTCTGCATAGCAGAGATGAGGGATGCAATAAAAGCAACCTCCCCAACACACACACCCACACACACACACACACCCGCAATGTAATACAATTTATTCGCTGCACAGGAAGCTTATAATGCTCAATTTTTGTTGAGATCATGTCAGAAAGGTGTAATCAGCTTCATGTTCTCTTTTTTTAAACTATGCCTTTTTGTTGTTGTTCTCAGTTTGGGATCATAAAGCCTCGCAAAGGCTTGGATTACATTATGTTGCGCAGGTGTTGCTTTTATTGTATTTTAAGCCTGTAGATATTTCTTCTCTGCGAGTTGCACTTTTTGCATCCCCGCGTGTCTTTATGAATAATGGACGCTCGTGCAAGTCTGCTTGTAAGGGAGCTGGAAGGAAAGCCGGAGCAGGTGAGGGGAGTCAGCGAGAGAGCAGGAGACAGAGGGAGCGCGATCTCATAGTAAACACACAGCCTAGAGCTCATTAAAAGTGACTCTCAGAGGGTTCAGAGGCAGCAGCAGCGGAGTTGGACTCAGTCTAGCCCTTGTCCTCCCGGCTCCATACTAAACAGCCTAATTAGACTTAGATTCTCCTGAGCTCCCTAATGATAGCGCTTCAAAAAGACAACACAAGGAAATAAAGCACGTCGGGAGCCTCAATCTGATGGTTCTGCTCGCTTTCTCGCCCTCTCACACATCAATAATGTCAGTTTATGCACTCGTTTCTTTTGCCGCAGTGGAACTGAGATTGTGTTCAGGGGATTGAGTGCTTCATCTGTTAGCAATTCTTTTATACAGTTTTAATGCTTGGCAAATTGACTAGACGGCTGCTTAAAAAGCCACTATTTGTTTGTCACAATGACACGGCCTTGTTTTTCCTTTTTGGCTGCGTGTATCTTTGATGAATATGAGAATATGCCATACATCTGCAGATAACAAATACTGCACAAATACTGCAGTCATTCGCATTACATTTAAATGTGCTAGATAAGTAAGTATATTGGTAAACGTTGTTACAGTATTCTCCTATATCCACATAGTTTTTAAGTTACTCATGCAAATGTGCATTTTGTGTTCCTAAAACGCGATTGAAACATGTTCAGATGAAGTAAGTTGAGCTCTTGGAATGTTTTAATCCTTCACAATTTTGTCATTTTATTTCAACACTATTCAATAACTTTTACCCCAATACTACTTGCTCACTTAAATACTACATGCTGTCTTCATATTACATAATGTTCAACAAAGTCTAGATCCTGGTTACCATAAAAACTCAATGGATTTACAATGACTACCATCCTCCGGGTTGCAGGAGGGCTGGGAAATAACCCTGAAATGATAGGTTACGAGGCAGGGTACACCCTGGACACCTCACCAGTCTATCACATAGAAACAAACAACCATTTACACTCACGGGTAATTTAGAATCACCAGTTAACCCTAACTCTAATAACTGCATGACTTTTAACTGTGGGAGGAGAATACCCAGAGAGAAGCCACTGCAAACTAGCCAGAATGTGGATGTGAACCCAGGACCTTCTTACTGTGAAGCAACAGCACTAACCACCATGCCAACAATCTAGGAAACACCGGAAAGCTATGATTTCCTGTATTTGATGCAGAATTGTTTTGTTTTTGTCCTTGACAGGTTAATCCACAATAAATAGCAATAGCATGCACGTGGTGTGTGTGTGTAGTTCTCTGCCTCTTATAACTCCACTGATTTTCCTGCAGTTTGAAATCTTGTGCGATCTTGTGAATTTCATGAGCTCAGCAACTAACCACTGTTACTAGATTGTATCAGGTCGTCTCAACAAGAACAAATTAAGTTTTTGAATTCCATGCAAATCCTACATAATTTAATTACGTTCATAGAAACATGAAATTATTGTGTTCAAATTACAAGTTAGACTTTTTTAATGTAACAACCACCCAATATACTTTTTTTGTATACCAAAAAAAGTAGAGGTGGCTGCTCGACTTGACTGAGATGGATGCCTTCCTGAAACCACGATGTAAAGAGCGTGAGTCTGAAACCCGTGCAGTGTCGCGGGATTTAACATTGCTATATTAATGACTTACTTCACTTGAACATGATATGAACAATTTAATATACCCTCTCTGCATATCATGTAGTTTCTACACTATATAGTTACACTTAACTTTAAAGCATGAGGCAATTGTGTTAAATACACGCAAGATGCTTATGTAAATCCAAGAGCTGGCCAATCCCTTTTTTTCAGTGCACTGAAAAAAAGACCATGTTGGATTTACTTAATTCAATAGTGGACATCGGTTGCACACAATTGTTTTGTTTTGGCAGAAACTTAAACAGCTTAGTTAAGCCACCACCACTTATTCATATTCAATAAACCTGTTCATTTCGTGTTGATAAAACGTGATTGAAACATGTTTAGATGAGGTATGTTGAGCTCTTGGGATATTTTAATCCTTCACAGTTTTGTAATTTTGTTCCAACACTATTCAATAACTTTTACCCCAATACTACCTGGTGGTGGTCAGAGGGCCCGGTGGCGCCAGTGTCCGGCAGCCTCGCCTCTGTCAGTGCGCCCCAGGGCAGCTGTGGCTACAATGTAGCTTGCCATCACCAGTGTGTGAATGTGTGTGTGAATGGGTGGATGACTGGATATGTAAAGCGCTTTGGGGTCCTTAGGGACTAGTAAAGCGCTATATAAATACAGGCCATTTACCATTTACCATTTACCACCTGGTCACTTAAATACTATATGGTGTCTTCTTATTAAATAATGTTCAACAAAGTCTAGATCCTGGTTAACATAAAAGTTAAATTGATTTACAACGACTACCATCCTTTATCCGGGCTGCAGGGGGGCATTTAACAAAAGTTACGGTTACGCTGGGGTATAACCCTGAAGTGTTATGTCCCAGCCCCCCTATCATGTTATCTCAACAAGAACAAATTAAACAAAGTTGTTGAATTTCATATAGATCCTACATGATTTAATTACGTTCACCATAGAAACATGAAATTATTTTGTTCAAATTACAAGTTAGACTTTTCTAAATGTAACAACCAACGTCCTTTTTTCGGTATACCGAAAAAAGTAGAGGCGGCTGCTCGACTTGACTGAGATGGATGCCTTCCTCAAACCACAATCCAAAGCGCGCAAGACTGAAATCCCATGTGGTGTCGCAAGATTTAACATGCTATATTATTGACTTACTTCACTCAAACATGATATGAACAATTTAATACCCTCTCTGCGTATCATGTAGTTTCTACACTATATAGTGTATTATCTCATGCTTATCTCAATTATCTCATGCTTTAAAGTTAAGTGTATACACTAAACTTTAAAGCATGAGATAATTGTGTTGAATACACACAAGATGCTTACATAAATCCAAGAGATGGCCAATCCCTTTGTTTCAGTGCATTTGATTGAAGTGTGGATTGATGTAAAGTGGTAAAAACAAACAAAAAAACAAGATACATATTAAAATATGTTGGTTTGTCCAAATATGTTTGAACTACTGTAAATGAAGTACTGTGTCTGTGCTGTTAATGCAATACTTTTGTTAAATACATTGAATAAAAGCCGAAAGTCTGCATTTCAATCTCGTCTTGATTGCTTGATTTAAAACTTACTGTATTTGAATAAATGGTGTAGCAATGGGTAAATGAGATCACACTAAAACAGCCCTGCAGTCATCTCAGGTCTCATACTTGTAGTACTTCGATTATCTAACAGTAACAGTTTCTGTCTGACATGAAACTGGGGAGGCTGCAGCTGAGAATTTCTGTAATTTCCTAACCGTGATGCTTCAACTGGCTTGGACTCTCTTAAGGTCTCACTTTATATTGTTCACACCACTATTCATATCTTTGTGTTACAAATGAATTTGCTGAATGTAACTGAAAAGAGACCAAGTGTTACAAAAAGTAGCCAAAATTTTACAACCATCCTAGACAAGGTTTAACCAAAACAAAAAACAAAAAAAAAACCTGTCTAATTCAATTACATTGTATTTATGTAGTGACTGTTCACAGCAACAGGGACTTTATATTGTGAGGCTAAGGCTCTACATTAATCAGGGTGAGAATGCCAACTGTTACGTTCCCCGGGGGGACTAGGCGTTAAGGGTGAATTAACAAAAGTAACCGGGTCAGAAAAAGGAGTCAAGGAGGCGAAACAGTTAAATAACACAGTTTTATTGAAGTAATTCAACTAAAAGAGACGGACAAGCCGCTATCACCATAAAAGAAACAAACAACTCTCAGGCGTTGGTCAAATAAAGCAAAAAGTCAAAAGGAAAGCACAGCTCACCAGCTGGAAACCACAAACACAGCTCACTAGCTGGAAACACCACAAGACACTCAGCTCACTAGCTGGGCCCACACAAAATGGCACTCTGGCCCAGAGCTCACCCTGCTCTGGGTCTAAATACCTTTAATCGCTGATGGGGAATCAGCTGTACTGGCGGGAAAGGTGGCATCTCAGGCAGGAGGTAGTGGGACATGCCCACACAGGCACCCTCAGGAGAGAGAGGCCCTGCTAGGGCCGTAACACCCCCTCCCATAAATGCAAACCCATGGTTTGTCAAATTACCATAACCAAAAGCGAGTCCACAGCTGTGTCATGACGAAATTGCAGGCTTTCCACCTACCAAACCGCATAGCAACGGTTAGGCATTTCCTGCGAGAGCTGCCAATCCCATCTCAGTGGGTTCACCACATTACCAGAGAGTGGCCCCAGACCCTCGAAACAGTGTCCCATGGGATAGCCAGGGCTTCGAACCATCACGTGTGGAGAACCCAGCAGGCAGCTAGCAGGCTTCACTGAAACACAGACATGATTGTTAGCAAGAGGTGCAGATCCGAAGGGTGGTTTTGAACATGAACTGGAGAAAGGGTCAACCAGCGGCAGCTCAGGGTTAGTTGGCCTCGTACACTGATTACGGGGTGCTACCGAGCAACTGTGCTCCATATTTAGCCTATCAGTAGGCCTTGCAAGCTTGTCAGTTTGAGAGCCACGACTGACTTTACTCAAAGTAGGCCCCTTTTGTGTTGAGTGGGCTTTCTGTTTGAGTGCCAGTCTGACACAATTGGCAACCACATGGCCAGGCTTGTGACAGGGAAAAAAAAAAAAAAAAAAAAAAAAAAAAAAAAACAAACCCCACACACACACACACAGTTTGGGCCTAGGTCTTAACACCATAACTGCGTTTTCCTTCTTAGCTGGCCCACTCTTACCTGTCCAGGATGCGCTATAGTGCAGAGGGATATCCTGTCCTACAGCACTTGCTTTATGAGTCAGCTTAAACTCATCTGCCAGGGTGGCAGCTTGCTGTAGAGTTGTAACCCTCTGTTCACTTAAATAAAGGGCCACATACTTAGGAACAGAGTTTTTAAAATCCTCCACCAGCATAAGCTCACGTATGGACCCCACATCATTAACCTGGCTTGCCGCACACCACCTATCAAAGAGCCTCGCCTTCTCCCTGGCGAAGTCAAGATAGGACTGTCCCTGTGCCAACTCCAACCCTCGGAAATGCTGCCTATAGGCCTCAGGTACCAGTTCATAGGCTTGGAGGACGGCACTTTTGATCTTTCCATAAACCAGGCCGTCCTGCCTAGACAGACCAGAACACGCTGCTTGAGCCTTACCTGTCAACCGACACAGCAACATCACCCCCCACACATCTTGAGGCCACTGCAGTGCAGTTGCTAGGCGTTCGAAAACACTGAAAAAGCTATGAACACTGGATTCACAGAAGTCTGGAACCAGGTGAATGTTATTGCTCACAAACGAGCCTCTAGACACCTGTACACTAACAGCTGTGTCATCCATTTTGGGGATGGTGAAGGGTTAGAAAACACAACCTAATTAAGACAGTTAACAGACCACTACACAACTTACTTTAGCTGACCAACTTACCTCTCGCCACACACCTTAACAAAACAACTTACCCAGTTCCAAAACCTTGCCCTGCCTATCTTCCGGAGCGTGCTGGGCTCAAGGCAACTTTAAAGGCAGAACTTCAAGTGGACGGAGACCTGAATTGCCTACCCCCAACAGAGAATTAATCCCCACCCAGGATTACTCCAAAAATAATAAAGGCAAAATAACAAAAGAGTGCCCGAAGGAGGAACTTAAAAAGCTCAGCTGGACACTCACCTACCATAACTGGGAAGTTAGGAAACTCTAAAAGGTGCCAAAGCGAGATAATCCCAAAAAAAAAAAACAAAAAAAAAAAAAAACAAATCCAACACAGAACTCCCTTTTCAATTATCCCGGACGAGCCCCCACTTGTTACGTTCCCCGGGGGGTCTAGGCGTTAAGGGGGAAGCAACAAAAGTGACCGGGTCAGAAAAAGGAGTCAAGGAGGCAAAACAGTTAAATAACACAGTTTTATTGAAGTAATTCAACTAAAAGAGACGGACAAGCCGCTATCACCATAAATGAAACACAAACAACTCTCAGGCGTTGGTCAAATAAAGCAAAAAGTCAAAAGGAAAGCACAGCTCACTAGCTGGAAACACCACAAGACACTCAGCTCACTAGCTGGGCCCACACAAAATGGCACTCTGGCCCAGAGCTCACCCTGCTCTGGGCTTAAATACCTTTAATCGCTGATGGGAATCAGCTGTACCGGCGGGAAAGGTGGCATCTCAGGCAGGAGGTAGTGGGACACGCCCACACAGGCACCCTCAGGAGAGAGAGGCCCTGCTAGGGCCGTAACACAACAAAAAAACAACACCATGAAAACAGGCTTGTGACACCTTCCAGTTAGTAGATGATTTCTACTAACTGGAGGCTCGACTTCCTGAACTACAGCCACTCCCAACATTTTTAAAATTTTTCAATGTATTCATTTAATGGAAGCTGCTTTAACCTGCACACAACAGAGTAAGAAGTCAGACACCTGCACTACGCTCCTGAAGTTGTGCGTCTGACACACAACATCACAGAAGCGCTTCTAGTGTGTTCCCCGGGTGACAGTGATAGCTGTAACAGTTATAATGTGGGTAGTAAGTATTCATGATTTATTATTTGAATTGACCGTGTGTATTTGTAAAAATTAGATCTCGTCTTTTATTTTTAAATCTGTGCTGCAGTCCTTAAAATGTGACTCGGTTTTATTTTTCCTTTATTGTTTTTTGTCTTATGTGAAGCTGTGTTTCTAATTCTGTAAATAAAATTTACTACCAAAATGTCAACTTTGCCTTTATTTTTTTTAATGAACCACTCATACTACCCACGCCATGTGACACAAGTGGAGCATGAACAAAAATAAAGAATGTAGACTGCACGAGCAACTCATTTACGAAGAAGTGAAGGAGTAGGGTGCAGGAACAAACAGAGAGTGTTTTTAATATTTGTGCTTTATCCTCATCAGACTGACAGTTACCCTGTGTCGTTTGTCTCTCTATGCTTTGGAGCTGCGAGGAAGAACCGAAACACGAGCTGGCAAAGATGAGGAGAGGAGATGAAGAGAACAGGGGTGTGAGGGGTGAGGGGGGGGGTTGAGAAGATGAGAGCAGAAAATTGAACGATCAGCTAACAGGCTTTGTTGAAACAAAGCTTGCTGGGGGCATCAAAGGCGAAGGAGGGTGGGCGGGGTGGGGTGGAGTGGTGGGGCAATGTGCAAGAGAGGCTACAAACAGACAATAAACACTGTATCCCCAAAGGGGAAACAAGAAAATGAAGATGTGACAAGAGTTCTGATCCTTTGCCCGTACAGTACACTCCAGTTATCTGTCATGGAGCTCACAGCGACGCGCTGAAACACACAAACGTGACATCGCTGTAACATAGGCCACATGTAAACACATACAGTATAGACTCAAATGTGCGGAGGCGTGAGTGCCCAGGATGCAACACTCCTCTGCATGCTCTCTCTCCGACATGCAGGATTAGGGTGATTTTATGTGATTAAGCAGCCGCCAGTAAGGTTCAAGCAGGTTTTTGTAATAGTTTAATTCATGGGCGAGGAGACGGGCTTAAATGAGATTGCAGAGTGTGGTCGATTAAGCTCATTAGGCGTTTTGAAGAGGGCAGCCTTTCTCGCATCCTTCTTTTCCTGCAATCAGATCCGGGATGAAAATGGGAATTAATTAGGAAGAGAGGTTCACGCTGTCCCGTCCCAAATGTGTTACACTGTCTGCGTGCGTATGGGCGGGCTGGAAGCTCCGTGCTTTATCAGTCTCAGTCCTGACCACCAGACTTGAAGTTTTTTAATAAATCTCCATTTATACTTTTTTTTCTGGCTAATTGAAATTCATACAGTTTCTTTGCAAATTTGCATTAAAAACGTTTTGATCCAAATGAGAAAATCGGCAAAAATGAAATATGAGTTAAGGTGTGTTTCCATCCACTACTGTTATGCAAATTTGGGGTATTGGGCACATCAAGATAAACAGCTGGTCCTGATTCACTAGTCAATGCCATTAAACTGTTGCAGGAAATGAGGCCATAACCACACAATGTAATTAAAATAGCACCAGTCAGACCCTAAAGAATGAAAACTGTGGAAATTTAACTTGGGTGCGACAGAGAGAGACAGAAATCTCCCCGGCTTACCTTAAGGTCTTAACATCCAGCCTTTCATGTTTAAAATGATACTTACCCATGCCTATAGGTATGGGTAATAGCCATAAGATCATAGACTGGACTTTAGACAGAGAATCAATTCAGACTCCACAGGTCAACAATGTATTAAATCAAGCAGAACCAGGCCCAGGGTAGATTAGCATTGGTGCCCCTGTTATGACTGGACAGATCGCCTCTGACCAGGGCTTATTAATATTATTCATATGGGAGGAGTAGTACAAAAATGTTCTAATAACTGATAAATGATTATCACCTCAAATCTGATGTAGGAGTTGTTCACAAAGTCAGTGACTATTAGCTTACTTTATTTCTAACTTATTATTAATTTTTCACTATTACAAAGGGACCTGGTGCCAAATTTTGGGAGTTACACAGGTCACCAGTGTGGTGAAACACCAGTGTGCTCAGTTATGCTAACGCTCCCTATCAGGATCCAGCACACTGTGTTAAAGAGTTTCATTTCCTGATTAGGAAATCAGGGAGCACAGTAACGTATTTTATTATTTCAAGCAAGTCTGTACGTTTAGTATTGCCTGTAATGACCTCAGTCCATCCAATGTGCCCTCGTAATTGTGCTATATCTTTATCATTATGGTAATAACAGGTGAGGGTCATCCTCTACAGCACTTTGTGTCATATGCACAGCAGTGATATGCTTTTGCCTAATTCTGGTGCTGAATTTGGACATACAGTACTCCTGCACTACAAGTCTTTTGTTGCAATATTTGAACTCATCATGGTTCTGGTTCCGGTGAACCAGATTCATGTGTTTTTGAGTTTAGTTAATATTACTTGGTTTAGTGTCAGTGATGGTTGTGATAGTTTTCTGCTTGTATTATATTTGTAGTTCCAGTCTTTAGTCTTGGTCACTGTGCCTTCCCTGTGATCCACATTTCATGTCCAGTCACTCTTGTCTCAATCTTTGTGCATCTCCTGTGTCCAGACTATGTTCCCTCTGTCTCCCCAGTCAGTCACGTCTCGTTGTCTCAATGTCAAATCCGTGTCTTTGCATGTGTCATGTTTTACTTTGACTGTCTCGTGCCCTATGTTAGTGTATTCAGTTTTGCTTCCCAGCCATGTTTCCACCTGTTCCCAATCCCCCTGTTATCCTGCATGTGTATTTAGGCCTTCAGTCTTCCACTCTTTGTTGTTCTCCACGTTAGCTGTGTGTGGCATGTGAGTTCCATGTTCCCCAGTCATGTCAAGTCAAGTCTTGTCCAGTGATTAATGACCAGTCAGGAGTTTCTTAGTTCTAGTTTATGTTTGGTTTATGTTTGTTTCTTTAGTATTCATGTATTTTGTTTTTAGTTCATTTTTTTCCAGCAAACAAAGCTGCCACTTTCAGGTAAGTTTTACATTAAAGAGTCCTGCGTTTGGGTCCTAACCTATCCTGCCACACAGCTTATCATGACACAACTTGGATTTTAGGTTAAGCAGCCCATGAGTGTTCCTTTCCACCCATATGCTTGTGCTCACAAATCCAGAGTACATCACTAGCTTGTAAAGTATCATCCAGCCTTTGTTTACATTTCAAAGGTAATGGCAAATCAAATAGCACCAAAGACAATAATAATAATAATGGATTGGATTTATATAGCGCTTTTCAAGGCACCCAAAGCGCTTTACAATGCCACTATTCATTCACTCTCGCATTCACACACTGGTGGAGGCAAGCTACGATTGTAGCCACAGCTGCCCTGGGGGAGACTGACAGAAGCGAGGCTGCCATATTGCGCCATCGGCCCCTCTGGCCATCACCAGTAGGCGGTAGGGTAAAGTGTCTTCCCAAGGACGCAACGACCAGGACAGAGAGCCCGGGATCAAACCGGCGACCTTCCGGTTACAGATACGCTTCCCAACCCCCTGAGCCACGGTCGCCCCGAATGTCAAAATCGCAGCTTTTAGGCTGACTAAAGATGATTGTTCTAAAGAGATAAAGGTAGTATTAAAATGTTATGAAATGTTACTACCTGTTGTGCTACTACATGTGCATTATCCTAATTGCACTTCCAGGCTATCATGTTATTTTGAAGGCTGACAATCTCTGAGGAATGTTTTGGGCATCTTGTTGAATCTGTGCCATGAAGAATGAAGGTACTTCTGCAGGCAAAAGAAGATCCAACCTGGTAGCAAGGTGTATCTAATACAGGGTTTAGTGAGTGTAGATGTAAGACACCATAAAATAAAAGAAGTGAATGGGGTCTTACAGAAACAGTACAAGAACATTATCTTTTTTTTTGTTTCTGGACTGTTTGTGTAGACCACTACACATACAAGAAAATTTGATGAAGCTGGGCCAGTGAGGCTGTGAATGGTTGTGGAAAAGGTGTGGCCAGCTGTTTAACCTCTACAGAGGCCAACTGCCTCAATTTCTTCACTAAGGCACCTGATAAGAACTTATTGAGACTATTATTTAACACTTACATGAACAACAACCTGAACAACTTCAACTCCTTAGTTTAATGAAATGTTCAAGTGGATGAGCTCAACTCTTTCAGCTTTTTTTTTTTACTTCATTTTTTATCAGTTTAGAGAGCTCAATTTATATTCTATTAATTTATGATCACAAGCACATATGTTGCTTCCTGTTGTAAGGCCATAAAAAGGGACAGCTGTTCATTCACTGCCAGCTCCTGGTAAGTTATTCCTCTTCATAAACCTAGGCAGATGTTAGTGTCTTTGGGGATGGAAGTGGAGCCATCGTTCTTGTTTCTTTTTTAAATGACATCTTTAGTACATACAAGGTTCAGTCAAATGGTTCCAGAACAATCATGAAAGGACATATTTCATTCAAATTCATCCCGTGAAGGTTGTGAAGTTTGGTGTTCCAGTCCTCCCACCATGTTTGAATTGCTATCTGTAAGTCTGAGTTTTGACCACTTACATGCATGCATGCATAGATAATGCATGCTGGCTCTCCTCCAGCGTGTAAAGAGAGTGGCCCTTCACTTTGGTTTGATTCAGTATAAAGTCATTTAAAAAACACAAAACAAGAGACTTGGCAAAAGTGTCTTCATTCATCAAAACTGTAGACAAGTTGTAATATTTGTTCTGTGTATACCAAGAAATTTCAACTGATGGCTTATGTCCTGAACTTATGTTGTAGGAATTAACTTTATTCTTCTCACATATTCCCGTAGAATTTAAGTTTAAAACAAACAAACAAAAACTAGAAAACTGCTCACTTCACCCTCACTATCCTGTCTCACCTACATATAATATTTATAATCTGACAAAGCCTGTGCTTCTGTCCTCTCATGTTAAACGTTAAGCCTTAGGAAGCTGTGGAAATGTAAATATAAACCATTCAGGGATTTAGCATTCCCTTTGCCTTTGACAAACCTGCCATAATCACTTTTATGCAGTTTATTGTTTACATTCCAAACCCTCCAAGGGTTCTCCAGATGAAGACAAATGATATTTACGGCTGTTAGTTATTTAACTTAAATTCATAAAGAGCACTTTGGAGTGATGAATGCATAATTTAGGGAGAGGCAGT
Source organism: Pundamilia nyererei (assembly GCF_000239375.1). Lineage (NCBI taxonomy): Eukaryota > Metazoa > Chordata > Actinopteri > Cichliformes > Cichlidae > Pundamilia > Pundamilia nyererei. Next base: position 662,365 of record NW_005187517.1, on the reverse strand, counting down.
CTCTTTTATAGGGCGTTAAAGAAGACTTTCTCTTTAAGTGGATGGTCAAGACTGCAGACTGAACAGAGTCATGAAAACACTGCAGACACCTTGTATTCCTCTTTTTTCACTGAACTGTCAGAAAGCCCTGGGGGTCCTCAAAAGTTAGCTTCTTAAAGTCTTTCCAGATTTTTTATGAGGGTTATTTTTTTTTCATCTTTCTTCTCTGAAATGAATATTTTGAACCTTAGTTAGCTGAACCCTGCAGTTCTCTCTCTGCTCACATAAAAGTTATTGTTATGGGAATATCAGTCTGATGAATACAAGTCAAGTAGTAGTTATGATTCATTTATACATATTTACATTTTTTAAGCTTACAGTTTAACCCTGAATGAGTGGTTGCTGACTAGTCAAGCATTACAAACTCCTGCTGTGCAGCCAAAAATAATTAAACTGTTGGCAGTGTTTCTGAAGATATAAAAAAAAAAAACATTCTGCTTAATTTTAGGGGAAATGTATATGAAAGTATGCATGAGACGAGTAAATTAATCGATGAACTGCTGGTGCATTTCTGTTTGGATACCGTGCTGTTAGCATCATACAGACAGTTCATACTTTAATAAAGACCTGGAAGAAACCCATACAGAGTAGAGACTCTCAAGCAGGAAACTGGAAACTGTAGCATAGCACGCTTAATGTCAGGTAGGCAGAAGTAGGACCCAAACACAGGACTTCCTGTGTGAAGACAGGGCGTTTATTAATAGAGAAATGAATACAAAGGTGCAAATAATCCACAGTGCGCGATTTCTTTTGTGTGTCCAACTACCCAACAAAACACGAGCTCACAGAGTCCAAAACAGTAATTCAGCTGGCCGGCCGCAGGTCCTGTGGCGGCGACATAGCAGTACAGTCAGCCATATGTTTTAGGCAGCTCAGGATGTGGCTTAGCAGGACATGGACATGCAGGCCGTGTAGGACGTGTAAATGCTAGTATATTGTAAACACTGTGAACTGCAATATTAGAAGATTTCTGGAGCAGTTTGTTCTGCTGTTGGGATTTGAATTACATGAATTCATCTCTCTAATGTAATTACAGTTAGAGTTTGCTATTTCATAATATCAGATAGACTTGTTAACTCAATACAGCCCAGTTACATCATCAGTTACATATAGCTCAACATCATTTTGACAGGATGCTTATGCATAGACATGCCACCATACTAGCATAGCTGCTTTAAATATGTTTAAAGTTATTATAACCAACGGACAAAGAATATATATTCTAGCTAAAACACCTGTAAATAACTGAGAAAAATATACATTCACTCGGCCACTTTGTTAGTTCCTGCCTGTTCAAGTATTAATTAACACAAAAATCTAATTAGCAAATCAGCTAACTGGCAACTTAATGCATTTAGGTATGCAAACACAGTCAAGGCGACCTGCTGTAGTTCAACCTGAGCAAGAAAGAAAGATGATTCAAGTGATTTGAACCTGGCATGGTTGTTGTTGACAGATGGGCTGGTATCAGCGTTTCAGAAACAGCGGATCTACTGGGATTTTCCCACACAGCTATAGGGTGAGTCTGAATGCACTACTTGTAGACTTTTTAAAACCAACTTCAGTTCCTTTTTAACTCATCTATTTTATTGTTTATTTTAGTGATTTATTGTGTAAAGATAAGAAATCATTATAAATAACACAGTACTTGTAAAATATAAGCCACAAAACCCATCCTGAACTGTCCATCTCTCTGTATAACACTATCTCAGGCTCACATAGCTGATTACTAAATTCCCCTTCAATCATTAAAAGTAATTATATCCACATTCTCAAGACAAACTCTAATGTTTCCCTTGTATCAGTGAGCCTCTTGTGTTTATCGTAGTGCATCTATTTCACAGCTGTGCAACCACTTTAGTGTAGCATTAGGTGGATGGCATGAGTTTATTAGAATGTTTATCACTCATGAGGAATGACAATAATCAAGGTAAGCGACAGACTGATGGTTTTATCGCTCAGTTATCATCAAACAGGAATAATTGACTTAAGTAGTGATGCGCAGAGATGTTTAAAGCACATCAGTGATAGACATGCTTTCCTTTTCATCTTGTTTTTCAAGTCAGTCCCCTCCATCATGCTTTTTAACCCATGTTTTGATGACGCCACCATCGGTGTTGCTGGGACAGATGTTATGAAGAGACACAGAGCAGTGAGGGATGCATTTACAGTGCTTAGCAAATTTATTAGGCCACCTGTATGCAAAAAAAATCAGTCATGGCCCTCATAAACATGAAGCAATATCTTTGAGTAAGGAAAATATAATTGTGTATAAACTAAACACATACCACTGAAGTAAGTTCCATTACATTTGAATGTTTATATTGTACTTATGTACCAAAATTACATGAATCAATTGAACATAGTCAAATTACTTAAAGTCAATTGTGTATTTGAGTGTGTCTTGGTTAAATGTAACTATTCTATTCTACTCTATTCCATCAGGCAAATACCAAACTGAATTCAGATTTGAGCCGGCACAATTGACTTCTTAATCAAATATTCAGCCACACACATATATAGGAATGCATATATATTCAGGAATGCAATAAAATAACTAATTTGGCATCTTAATCAAACAATAAGAACATCTTTTCTATTTTTTATCTGCTTTGAAGTAAATTTGAAAATTCATGGATAACAAAATTATATTGTACTTCTAAAAATATGATCTCAGCTACAGGGCTTGCACATGCTAGTGGATTAACTATTACAAAAACATTAAAAAAAAGATTTTAGTAGTTACCAACAATTTGTTAATTTAGGGCAGCTGTACCATAAGACATCCATTTTGTGTTGGTGTAATAAATTTGTTAAGCACTGTAGGTGTTTCCACCATAAAGTTAACAAACCCAAACCGTGTCTTTTGTCCTATTGATGGCCCAAAATGGCTAATAAAAGAAAACCCCAGGTCTTAAAAAGTTTCTGATTCCTCCCAACACCACTGGATGAAATGGATAAATCATTCAGTGGTGATTCGGTTTAAAAAGAAAGTTAAAAAAAAATCCCCACAAACAACAACAACAAAAAACCCCAGTAGCTCTTCAAAAGAGTTGCTAGAAGCCTCAGCAGTTCATTACTTATGAACACTGATGTTTGTAATATATTATTTATTCAGCAAACTCATTTCAAGTGCAGTACTGTTTACAGTAGTTCTCTACAAGCTGTTCAAAAGTATAAAGACACGCTTCAGGCTAGAAAAAGCATTTCATCACAGCATGCAAGTTTTCCCTCTACATTAATGAGTCATTCAGAAACAAAGAGCTTTAGTGAGCTGGCGCTGGGCATACCTGGCATCCTGAATTACACTGGATACAAACAGTATATGCTGTGATATTCCTCAGAGGGAAATAGTACTTCCATATGGCTTCATTGTTAGTTGAAGTTCTGTATATACATTCCACTATGATCTCTTTATAAAATTTACTGTATATCATTGGCTTATAAGGTTATAATGAAAAAATATAACAATACTGATCCAACTCTAAGCTTCAGAACAGTAGTTCACACACTAATGGCTGTCTTTTATATACAGCTGAATGAATATTAGTGTGAAGGAGAAGAGTTCTTCTCTTTGTGGCCAAAAGATACCACAGATTTCTTTTGTTTTATTCCTTTTAACACAGATTTAATATTTTTTATTGTGCCCCATTAGACTTCTTGATTGTTTCACTGATCATTACAGGTAGTGCCCATGTCTAGTAGGATTTGTGGTGGCGCAGCGAAAAGCGAACCATCCTTGAACCCTGAAAACTTGTTAACTTGTTAAGCCTCAAATCTTGGCTCGTAGTAGGCCAAAAACTGAAAATATGTTTGCACAAGAATTACAAAGACAAGGCGTTCTTTCCCTTTTCATTAATTTTCAGTCTATTTGTTTTTTTGTTTGTTAAGCCACTTAACACTGACCTTTGACCTGTCAAGCAAAAAAGGCCCCTAGCTCAAGGGGTAAACCAGCATTGTGTTCACTCACAACAAACTAAAAGCACTTTGAATAGTCTTCAAGAAGCCTGAAGAACCATAATAAACAATTAGTTCAGGTGATCATACCAAACATGGATTTTCAAACTTATTTGATTTTTTCAAGATATGCATTTTGCTTAACTTTCCTATTACACAGTGTATTTTTATTTATATTTGGACGTTTCATTAAATTGCAGCAGCTGTTTCCTATTTTGCTAGCAAACATTGATAAAATTAAGGCTGAATCAGTGCTTTTTACTGTATTGTACAATATATGGATATTGGTAAACTCTTGAACTATGATAACTCTTGGATTTTTTTCTAATATTTAATGGTAGAAAAAAACCAGGATTACTTGTGAAATGAAAATAATAAAATGGTAACAAATAAAGCTGCACGTCAGTAGCCAACAGGTAGCATTTCAAACTCTGCCATCATGCCTCTTATCCCATATTGGTTGTTCTAATTACAGAGCCAGCATTACTCTCGACTACACAAATAATCCTCTTGCTGTAAAACCTTGAAAAGATACGCATGGGGACTTTTACACAGAGGAAGATGTTGCTACATGAAATGTCAGATCACAGTAAAGGAGATGTTCTTGATGACTATCTGTTAGTCAACTAAACAAGGGGGGGGGGGGAAATAGACTGACCAACTAGTCTAAAATTAAGAAACACTCAGATCAAGTCAAATTTCAGAAGGCATTTTAAACCATTAATGACATTCTTCAATAATGAATCGTGCCGCTTAACTGTGCGGCACCTCACATCATGCACATAACACTCCGAACAGACAACGAAGAAGAAAAACACTTAACACAAACCGAAAATGTGTTACCAAAACGGTTGTTCAGCTATAGTTAAAATGAAAAATTAACAAAAAAATAATGCAACTGAAAACTGTGGTGCATTGTGTTGAAAGGATAAAACATCCAGCCATTTTCTTTCAATTACCTGAAGTCAGGTCGAGGGGGCAGCAGTGGGGAACCGCAGGCCTCCCTCTGCCACCCACCTCCTCCAGCTGATCCAGGGAAACATCGAGCCATTCCCAGGCCAGCTGATAGGTTCTCTCCTGTGGGTAGCTGGGATAAATATTGTCTAAAGTAAAGGTTATGTTTTGGTTTTCATATGTACCTGTTTTCAGTGATATCAACTTTAATAGCAGGAAAGTAGCCATATAGTTCTGTTCTTTCTCTTTTTTGCCATATTTTTAACTAACCTGTATTTGACAACAGCTATGAAACTATGAAAAAATTCTCAGGGAAAGTCCACCTTTCAGAGAAAGCTCATTTCTTGCTTGTATCCGCAGTCTCATTTTTCACCTTTAAAAGAACTAGCGATAATAGTGTTAACAAAAAGGCCGAGAGTAAGAGATTTATGTCTTTTTTCACCATCGACGCTCCATCTAGTGGCACCGGACTTTAATTAAAATGTAAAACAATTAGATTAAAAGACTAGTACGTCTGCTACCTTAAAGATATTTAGTGATATGTTTTTAGAAATTCAACTAATAAAGTGGTTACATTTAAAACAGTTGGTGAATAATATTAATAGCCTTTATCCATAGAGTTCCTTTCCATTTCTGCATTGCTGGACCTGAAACAAATATGACAAGTTCATGCAGTATAAACCAAATTATGACAGAAACCATAGCTTTTTTACAAGCAAATCATCGGAATTATTAACTTCAACTGTCTTCCTCGCGATGGCCTCCAATAATAGTGAACAATCATGGAAAGACAGCAAAAAAAAGTTCCCTGTTTGCCTGTCATCACTCAACACTCCCCCAGCCAACTCTCCTTCTGTTGCCTTTCTCTCTGGTCTCAATCGCCTGGTGGCAATGTGACTCCCTCTGCTGTACTCAAGTGTCACTGTGATGTGGCTCGTTGTAACCATGAAGAGATACCTGATAAAAGAAAGAGAGAGAGTTGAGGGGAGAGAAAAAAAAGCATCATTGCTTGCCTCTCATGGTACAGCTGCTGGAACAGAGCGAGGCAAAGCTGGCGGTGGATACGGTCGCATTGTAATTACCTCTAATTGCCTCGTCTAAAAACAGACACATATCACACAGCCGCACATGGGCAGATAGATTCATACTCCACAGCATGTAATCATGCTGCAAACATCATAATAGGTTTTTGGTATGAAAATGCCATAATGATAGAGTCCTAACAAAATTTTTTTTACATCTCTTCCCCCCATATTCTCTTCCCCTGATGCCCCTCCACCCTGCATTCACCTTCATCACTAAGGTACATTGTAAGACGTGTCTGTACGCCGTGATTTCATATTGAGGTGGGTACAATGTGAAATAATTGTGTGGCTCCCGGTGTGTGTTTGCATGAAGGGGTGCACAAACAAATCGCCTCAGAGGAAGAGAAAGAAAAAAAATAATAGAAACGCACAAGAGACCCTCGTGTGTGTGTGTGCGTCTGCAATCATCTTTTTGCGCTCCCTCTTTCTCTCTTCTTATTCCTATTCCGATCACTTACACAAACACACTTAGACGAACGCGGCATGAAAGAAAAAATACACTGATGAGAACTCGAGTACACACTTGTAGGATGTAGGAGCGCATGTACACAGTCGAGCACACTCTGCCATTTTCTCTGGTAAATCAGCCCGGTTGGACGTGTTAATACTATTCTGCCTTCAGCGCATTAGAACTTCCTCCAGGCTATGGACTGCACTGCTGGCTATACTGACTTTATTTACCATTAACGCTTCTGTTACTGATGCAGTAACACTGCATCCACTGGATTGTCCCTGGAGTGAGAAATCCATTATCCTACTAATAATTCGAGAACTTGCTCTGTGTCCATCTGACTGTTTGTTCTTCATCTATCTCTGCAACTGTTTATCCGATTTGTTTCAGACTTACTGGATATGTTGCTCAGGACTGGAGACAGGGCACTGCTGAGTCTGTGGGTTTTTGAATGAGTAGTTCTCATGTTTTGACTAAACCAGAGACAATATAAAAGATTGAGCTAGCTTCTGAGTCTATACCAGAATTCTTTTTAACAGGTTACCAGGGAGCAAAACGTGGGGTTTCAGAAATACTTTGGATGCTTTATGGGGTTGACCTTGGTAAACACTTTCTGAATCTGAGGCCATGGTCCTCAGCAAGGAAAGGGTGGAGTGTCCACTCTGGGACCCAGTGCAGGATCTTAAATATCTCATAGTCTTGTATATAGTGAAGGAGCGAGAGAATGACAGATGGATTGGGGCCAGCTGCAGTGATGCAGATGTTTCACCAGTGAAGAGAAGTGAATCTGATGATTTACTGGTCGATCTACATCCCGACCTCCAACTTTGGTCTCGAGCTTTGGGTAGCCACTGAGAGAATGAGATTGTGGACACAAGTGGCACGAATGAACTTTCTCCAAAGGCTGGCAGGCCTCTCCCTTAGAAATAAGGTGAAGAGTTCAATCATTAAAGAGGAGCTTTGAGTCTCCTCCACGTTTGAGCGTGTGACAAGGAGGCCTACTGGGCACCTCCTAGGTGAGATGTTCTGGGCATGTCCTACTGAAGCCCCGGGTTAAACACACTGGAAAGAATATCTGTTGGATGGCCTGGGAACTCCTCAGAGTGCACATGGATAAGCTGAAGGAGGTGGCTGGGGAGAGGGAGGTCTGGGCTTCTCTGCTTAGGCTGCTGTCCACATAGCCTAGCTGGTTAGAGGAAGAAACAGCTGGATGAACAGTGGATTGATGTTTCTGAGAGGACTATCGAGGTTGTGCTTCGTAAGTCTTTAGCCAATGAAGGCGCAGTTTCACAGTTAGGTTGTCACATATGATTTCAAAATTATAAAATATCGATAGCAGAAACACTCTTCATATTTTGAGAGTGACTGCTGCCTGCTCCATTCATGTGTATGTAGTGAGGCACATGTACACACACATGAATGTTTGTTAGGCTTTAAGTCTTTCACTGACATTCACTGAACTTAACGCATTCCCAGAGTTTAGTCATCATACCTCTAACCCTAACTGCGATTCTGAATGGAACTCAATCCAAGTTGTAACTCTCAAACTGCTGTTTAAAAAGGTGTGTGGAAAGATGAAAGCGAAATTGTTTTAACTAAAATGGTCCTTACAAAGATAACTGGACATGTTTTAATGTATTTATTGTTTGTGTGTTTTGGCTTTCCTGTTGCAAATGATTTTAATCATTCACTGTTTTTTTGAGAAAGCTGCATCAACAACATACATAATCACGAAAAAATTCAGTGAGCATATCCTTGCTCTTTCTCAGAACACCAACTTAATAACTGCCTGCATGTGGTGCATTTATGGGTAATCTGGAAATTGTTGCCACAAAACAGGGGTTATATATTCCTTGAATGTATACATTCTTTAAAATGAAAGAAGCCCATGTTATGCGTAAGTCCTTAAAGACTGAATATAGATGGACTCACATAAACAATCCTGACACACCCAAGCATAGACTGAGACTATAGAAAAGACAAGCGCAGACTTTGACACACATGTACCTCGCAAGTGGGATCAAACCAAGGAAATCAGACCAGAGTTTTGAAGTCATTTTAACCTAAGGCTGTTTCCCTGGCAACCTTGTTTGTGCGGTAGAAGATTCCTGCCAAGGATCGAGAAACTGGGCGGAGAATCACTCAGAGCTAAATCAATGGAATGTCTATGGCGGTGCATTAAAACAACAGAATTACGGGAAAACATTTCTGGTGAGTCAGTGTGTAAAATGAGTGCTATGAATCAGGGAACTAATTGGGATCTTGATGGCAGAGTGGAGAATGAATCATTTTCAAAATACCATTTTATTTTATGCTTTACATTGAAACCAAAAGAACATGAGCTCCTCTGCGAGTGGCAGAAGCTGATACACTGAAGTTGCTGTTGGGAATAAACAAGGATGTTTTAATGACTTCCTGATAGGCTGACATTATGAAGATGGGACTTTTTTTCTTCAGGAAACAGCATTGCAGTACATTCAAAGTTTCATAAATTTTAATTGATATTTCTTCAGTTTGTCTCGTTTCTGGTTAAAAGTGCGCTCATTACCGAGTTGCTTCTGTGCTGCTTTTCCCAGAGATCATATGTCAGTCAAACAGTGGGTGTAGGACCAAAGCTGGCAGCAGAGTGAAAATTTTAAATGCTAGATGGCAGCTCAGTGAGGCTGTTTTTCTTTTTTTACACTTTGTGTCGTAATACACTGTTTCAGAATTGTTTAAATACTGATTTGGATAAATGTTTCATTACCAAGAAGGCAGGCAAATATGATTAAAGCTAAAGAAAAACATGGTCTTTGGGTTAATTACTCATTAAAGCAAGTAGCAGGAGTCACTTTGTTACTATTTCACAGCAAAAGACTGGAATAAACACAATTATAAAGGCATGTATTCAGGTGCACAGCTGTTCTGTCAGGTCTGCGGCTCAACAAACAATGCACGACAAAACAGAGAAAAACGGAATAACTGAAAATGAATGGAAATAAACAACCTAGTTCAATTAATATATGCTGTCTGATAAAACAAAAGCACTACCAGATGCATAATGGATGTTATTCCACAGCTGGCAGGCTTTCTGCTGCAAAATGAATTCTGGCCTGAAATTAACCCTAATCCTATCGACTGGGGTACCCGCAGACCCCAGAGGTGCATGTTTTGTTGTATCTCACTCGTGACCATGTCAGTGGATTTGTTCCTAATGACCTCACACCACTGTTTCCCGTTTCTGTTTTAATAAGAGCACATATTGGGGTGCTGGGGGACCCCAGTCAAAAGAATCCAATTTCACCTGTGCTATTTTATTAGATGGAACTGTTTGTTATGGCTCCCGTTTTACAGGATCACACTCTATCAAGGGGGTGGGAACACTCCACCGTTCATTTTGAAGACGACCTACACAAACACACCGAGCTTGGCATTAGCCAAATTGTGTTACCGCCAAAAAGTAGTTTTGTGTAAACAGCACTGAAATTAATTTAAAAATTGTAATAACATTTCTACATTTTAGTTAGATTTCACCAAAGATATATAGTCTTTTTTGGCAAATTAATTAAATTAAGTGCATGTGAATGGCAACACAATATTATTATATAACCATCTGACACACTGCTGATTTTGTTTTTACTATGACAGCTATTGTCAATACACATTTTGTTTTGGGGGGTCAAAATCACCTCGGAGGGTTTCAACACATAATAGTCAAAAAATCATTTTCATGTTAAACATTTTGTTGGAATGATTCACAGATTCAGACACTGATAAACAGAGTAAACACAAAATGCAGTTTTTAAAGGATGATTTCATTCATTAAGGAAAAATCACGATGTCCAAACATTCCTGATCCTACATGGAAAAGTCCTGAATTAACTGTGGTTAACTAAATTTCTTTGGAACAACCCAAACCTACATCTGATGAATAATATGGTTTCCTTTGAGGTTAACTGTACTAAAAGGCTGTCCAGTTGTGGCGTAAGAATTTTTAGGATTTTATTTCATATTTGATATACAGGGTGGGCCATTTATATGGATACACCGTAATAAAATGGGAATTGTTGGTGATATAAAGTCCTGTTTGTGGCACATTAGTATATGTGAGGGGGTAAACTCTTCAAGATGGGTGGTGACCATGGTGGCCATTTAGAAGTCGGCCATCTTGGATACAACTTTTGTTTTTTCAATAGGAAGAGGTGACATATCAAACTTATTGGTAATGTCACAAGAAAAACAATGGTATGCTTGGTTTCAACGTAACTTTATTCTTTCATGAGTTATTTACAAGATTCTGCGAGCACAGGCATCCAGTATCCATAGTTTCAGGTGCTGCACATCTCGTATCTTCACACCATAGACAATTGCCTTCAGATGACCCCAAAGATAAAAGTCTAAGGGGGTCAGATCGGGAGACCTTGGGGGCCATTCAACTGGCCCACAACGACTAATCCACTTTCCAGGAAACTGTTCATCTAGGAATGTTCGGACCTGGCACCCATAATGTGGTGGTGCACCATCTTGCTGGAAAAACTCAGGGAACGTGCCAGCTTCAGAGCATAAAGAGGGAAACACATCATCATGTAGCAATTTCAAATATCCAGTGGCCTTGAGGTTTCCATTGATGAAGTATGGACCCACTATCGTTGTACCCCATATACCACACCAAACCATCACTTTTGTTGTTCCAACTGTCTTGGAGGGATCCATCCAATGTGGGTAGCGGTGGTTTTGTTTGTTAACTTCACCATTCACATAAAAGTTTGCCTCATCACTAAACAAAATCTTCTGCGTGAACTGAGGGTCCTGTTCCAATTTTTGTTTTGCCCATTCTGCAAATTCTGTGCGCTGATCTGGGTCATCCTCGTTGAGATGCTGCAGTAGCTGGAGTTTGTAAGGGTGCCATTTGTGAGTAGCTAATATCTGCAGAAGGGATGTTCGACTAATGCCACTCTCCAGTGACATGCGGTGAGTGCTACACTGTGGGCTCTTGCTGAATGAAGCTAGGACAGCCACTGATGTTTCTTCATTAGTGACAGTTTTCTTGCGTCCACATTTTGGCAAATCCAACACTGAACCAGTTTCACGAAACTTAGCAAGCAGTTTGCTAACTGTAGCATGGGAGATGGGTGGTCTAGTAGGGAGTCTTGCATTGAAATCTGCTGCAATGACCCAGTTACTGCGTTCACCAGATATCAACACAATTTCAATCCGCTCCTCACGTGTTAACCTCTTCGACATGTCAATGGCTGTGAACAAAGAGAAACTTGTAAATAACTAATGAAAGAATAAAGTTACGTTGAAACCAAGCACACCATTGTTTTTCTTGTGACATTACCAATAAGTTTGATGTGTCACATGGCCCTCTTCCTATTGAAAAAACAAAAGTTGTATCCAAGATGGCCGACTTCTAAATGGCCACCATGGTCACCACCCATCTTGAGGAGTTTGCCCCCTCACATATACTAATGTGCCACAAACAGGACTTTAATATCACCAACCATTCCCATGTTATTACGGTGTATCCATATAAATGGCCCACCCTGTATTTATATTCATCAAAAAAATCAACATGGTGAAACTTATAAAGCTGAAGATATAAATATGGCTTTTACTTTTACAATATTTGCATGTCATCAGCTTACATTTGCCTCAACGTTTCTATAATGTTTAAAAGTCACATGCAATAAATATACAGTTAGGTCCATAAATTTTAATTGTATACATTACCACAATTAATTTTAAATGAAACAACTCAGATGCAGTTGAAGTGCAGACTTTCAGCTTTAATTCAGTGGGTTGAACAAAAAGATTGCATAAAAATGTGAGAAACTAAAACATATTAAACACAGTCCTTTCATTTCAGGTGCTAAAAGGGAATTGGACAATTTAAATAACTGAAAATAAAATGTGTTAGATGGGAACATTTAGAATATTGACAGCTGAGAAAACTTTTTTTCTACAAAAACTAAACTTCAAATCTGAGCAAGTACCGAGCACGCTGCCACAGGAATGTGAAATTCACAGAGAAACCCCCTCATCCCCCCACTGACATGAGCGCTGTGGCCATGACCGGGCAAACCTCCACCCGCCCCACGCCTGCTAAACAACTGAAAATTTAAGAGTCACAGGACATAGTGCCGCTTTATTTTATTTATTTTTTGCTGTGTTATACTTACATCTATTTGAAAGAGAGAGTGTAAAGACCAAAAAATTATTTTATTTTATATTCTGGAATATGCAGAATATAGGTTTAAATGTTAATAAATTTCTTCAAGTCAAAGACTGTGGCATATAATTGTTGCTTCATGCATAATGTTAAAAGATTAAAACTAATAAAACAATTTTTTAAAAGAGGCTTTTTCATTTGATTCAATTTTATATGATTATGCAGAAAATGATTTTGGCTGAAAGGTCGATTGCTTTGTTACGTATTCAGGTTTTGTATCATGTTTTTAAAAAGTAACTAAGTAATAAAGTATGTAATTAGTTTTACAAATAAGTAATCAGTAGGGCAACGGGAGTACTATCTTGGAGAAGTAATCAGTAATTAGTAACTAATTACTATTTTCAAGTAACTTGACCAACACATGATCCTGTTGATCATGGTGAACACCTTAGTTGAACACTGCATCACATCGCCCTGACAAAATAAGACACACACACACACACACACACACACACACACACACACACACACACACACACACACACACACACA
>NW_005187517.1:605802-649156 GCF_000239375.1 Pundamilia nyererei | reverse complement strand
ACACACACACAGACATCTAATACATTTGCCGTCCTGAACCTCTCATACAGTAGAAGTGGGTGTGAGAACCAAATATCCAAATCTTTCACATCTGTTATTAAAAAGTTTTTGACTTGCCAGCTTTCTCTAACAAGGTCTGCCTGATATCCGATTGCACGCATGCAAGAATAGTGCAGGTAATTGCAAATTCAGAGCAAGCTGGTGGGTTGTGCTGTGCCTCCTGCCTCCTTTATTTCCATGCATCTCCTGCTGTGTGCTAAATGAGAAAGATGACTACTTTAGACGGTTGTCTTTAAATGTCTTTAAAAGACTTCATACAGTATTTTTCATGGTGATCAAGAGTAGTTGGAACAAAAAGGAGTTCACACATGCTAACATTTAGTTTTCCTTAACACTCAGCTCTTTGTATTTTTTATAAATTAATTGTTCTCTAAATCGCTTAATTTACTTTGTTGATGTACATGTCAGACTTCTAAATAAAGTGAAAAGGGGAATTTTAAGTTAAGAAAACACACACACACGTTCTGCTATTAAATCATATCCCTCAGATGTAATTCAACTCCTTCCTGTCATCTTTATGTTTTAATGGGATTTTTTTGTTTGTTTGTTTGGTCTTCTTCTTATTCACTGAAAAAAATAGCCTCTGTGGCCATGCTTCAATTCCACTTTTTCCCACTAATGCATAAGTTGCATTAGATCGATCTTCAGATGTCATAATTTAGTGAATACTGTTTTATTCTTGTTGTGTTTACATATATAACAGCAGTCAGTTTCATCCGTTCAATTCAGTTTAAATAGAAGCCATGTCTGTGGAACCACACGTCACACACACACGGCTACTCAGCTTGCACTTTAAAGCTCCCTGTGTATCTACAGTATTTATGTTTCCTGGAGGCAGTTAATATTTTTTTTAAATTATATATTATCCACATTGTTAGTCTGTTATTACTGTGGTCTGCAAATTGATTTCATGTTTGAATAATAAAAACAGTAGGATCTCTCTGTCTTTTTAATGAACTTTGATCGCATCAGAGCTGACTTCAAGCCAGAGCTGGATGCCTGTGGGTTTAAGGGTCGATACTAGGAGTGCATCTAATAACCATGTATTAATGATAACCATGATATTTAAAACTGAACTTAAACATGAAATTTTGATATCGTTCCAGTAATACACATATGATGATCTTGTAAATGACAAATGAATAACAGAATGCTTTTTGTGCAGCTATCGGCATATACTCCCATTATGCACTACAATCATTGCTAAATTTTTCATCTTTTCCAGTTAAGACCATAAAAGCATGAGAAGCAAGAGCAGCTCTAACTGGAGCACATACATGACATCGCTAGCATGTTAGCTAGTACACATTGTATTTAACCCTAAAATTGCTTCTGAAGTGCATTGGAATTCTTTGAGAGTCAGAAAACCAAAAGACTGAAAAACACAGCATGATAACAGGATGAAGCTAAAGCTGTGTCATCTCATTAGTCCACAACATGCATGTGTACAACATCACAACAGCCCCCAATACACCTTTCTTTAAGGCCTAATATCGACTTAATTACAGAGAGCGAAACACAGCAGCCTGCTGGGAGAAAAAAAAAGGTCAACAAGAGCAGATTTCAGGACTATAAAATAATAAGATACTTAAATATATAAAAATGCTGAATCCTCCGAGGGGTGAGTCAGTTCAAACCACGCACAGCACGCACTCATTTGATCCACTGTTTATATAAAAATATTGACTAGCTCAGCTTTAAGGCTTAAGATAATTAGGACATTCATCAAAGTAAGCTGCTATTACCTATTAATTCTTATTATCTGATCAGCTCGCTTTCCATCTGTTTCCTTCATCAGTGTTTAGTCACATTGCGATGTTTTTGATGGAGAGTTCAACTGATTAATAACGCTGATGTGAGGGATGACAAAACAGAGAGGAGAAGAGGGTGAGAGAGAAGAAGGAACGCCGTGCTGAGGGAGTTACCCGTCTGTGCCGTGTTCTGATGGATGGCCTTGCCTGCAGCCCTACCACTTTTAAAACTCTGCTTTAAAGCTGGTGTCTTGCGTGGAAACACACACATGCGCGCACACACACACACACACACACACACTGAACTGCTTGAACTACTTCTTTAGTATCTTCTGATGTGTTTGTGTCCCCTGAACACACACTTTCAGAAAGCCAACTCAGCTTTACTACACAGAGCGAAGGTGTCCTCTACGTATATTGTACCACCACTACTCTACTTTAACATCAGGACATTTAGAGGTAATACGACAGCCTCACTGATGCCAGTAGAGTGCACATACTTCAATATTCATCACACAGGGAGCTACGCGCACACACACTGCACTCATCTCACTATGAAAGTTTCATTTTTGCATTGCAACTGAAGCTCGGGGTTAATTGACGACTGTGCTTTTGCAGGACTTTATTCGTCTTTTCATGGTAGTGCTCTAGCTATACTAAAACTGCCATGTGCAGTGTTAGAAATGCATTTACTTTGGGTTTTAGGTGCAGTAGAGCTGCTACCTGAAGAAAAGAAAAGAAATGAAAAAATAAGGTATTTCCCTCTTCTCCTTTCCCTCTTGGGAACTTCTGCTGTGCTTCAGCAGGGAAATCCTTAAGTCTACACGACAGATGGCAGCGATCGCCTTTTTGCAGTTCCCACCCAAACCATGAGCTCGCAAATGTTTGTATGTGTGTGGGTCTGTTTACACGTGGGTGAAACATGGGGATGGAGGGCAGGAAAAGGGTGCCATCACATCCCACAAGGGACTGTGACAAGGCATTGTCCCTCCAGTCTGTCCGTCTAGCACCCCACCTGCCTTGTCTAAGCATCCATCTGCCCATCGCACATAAGCCCACTCCATCCATCCAGCACCATGCTTTTAACAATAGATTGCACTGTTTTAGCTCAGTGATTAGCACTTTGGAGCCACTATATTCTATTTTGCAGAGACAGGCAGGACCTGAAGACAATTACGACTGAAAATGAGATTCACCACGAATGGCCGAGCAGCAGGCAGACGCGTTATTGGCTCTCACCTGTCACAAGTTAACCAGCATCAAGAAAATGATGGGTTGATTTCTGGTCACTAAATGACACACACACACACACACACACACACACACACACACACACACACACACACACACACACACACACATCGTATCCATGGTTACCAGGCTTCAATAATATAGATTCTCTAGATATGCTGTTTATGTCAACATTGAGACTGTGAGAGAATATGGGAAAGACAATACCAATAAATAAACATTACCTAGTGGAAATGCATCCACTTTAAGATATAAAAACCTTTCTCGATCTGTGTCTCAGTGTGAGTGATGCGGTTCTATATAAACAATTTTCCTCCAAAAGTAAGTTTCAGGCTTCTCACCCGCTGCAAATGGAAAAAAAAAACTTAAAAGGAACACAAATAAGGACAAAAACATACGTTTCAACGCGTTTAGATCTTTTTCCTAATATTGCCATTTTATTTCACTAGTCATTACAAGTTGTGGTCTTAAATTAAGCTCCATGCAACCGAAATCAAAAATTCTTAGAAGTAAATTGAATCATTTTATGAATTTAAAGAACATAAAATCATTTCTTTTAAAGCTTCTAAGCCAGTTTTACCTAAAAAAGCTTTTTGTAAATCTCAGAAGAAAATGAACTCATGAAGGATGTTAATTTTAATGTTGTTTATGTAGACTTTGTGTTATTTCTTTTCTTTCTTTTTTTAAATTTTCATTTTGAGGCATTTTTAAGGCAGTGCCAACGGCCCAAGACAACACAACAGACAAACAAATTTCGACAGCAATGGTTCAGGTCATACTTTGATTTTTGAGCCTTGGTTTGTTTATATAAATCAAATTTTCTAAAAAGGGAATGAATCACCTTTTAACGCAAGTCTGATCATGTCATCAAGACACATAGCCACACATGCACTGCATTAATCTGATGTACTTCGCATTTTACCTGAACACTCTTTAACGTGACAGAAACTTGAGCTAGCATGCTCCAGATATAACAAACATGCACAATAACTCTGCACAAGTGTAAAAGTATGGGAAAAATAAACTTTGTTACATTTTTGAAAATAAAAACTGTAGCCTTAGTGTTAAAGGCAATACTGTGAACATTAGTATTCACTTCGGCTCCGTTTTTAGGAACAGTGCTGCCCAGAGTATAGCAAAGTAAATGTGCTAACAAATCATAAACCACACATGAACAAGTAGCTCCCACAGAGATATAATCTCCAGAGGTGTGGACTCGAGTCACATGACTTGGACTTGAGTCAGACTCGAGTCATTAATTTTATGACTTTAGACTTGACTTGAAAAAATGTTCTAAGACTTGTGACTTGACTTGGACTTTTACACCAATGACCTGGGACTTGAATTGGACTTGAACCGGTTTACTTGAAAAGAATTGATATTTCACCCCAAATATAAAATTTAACATACATATTATATAGAAAGTGTGCACCATTAATTCAATTCATTGATTCATTTATTCAAACCACACTCCGTATGTATGTGTGCGTGAGCTGTAGCACAGCCAATCAAATTAACCAGATTAAAAAAAAAAAAACGCTCAAAAATGCTGCAAGGAGTAATTTTTTTCAGGTACATAAACTATGAAGTAGTCAACAAAAAACGAAATGCAATATGCAAAACATGCAAGAAGAGAATCACAGACAGAGATGGAACAACTTCCAACTTTCTCCGAGAGTTGAAGTTGCATAAAGAACGGTAGGTGGTGCTTCTCTTTTGCTACGATGAGATAGCTGACTTCATCTAACTAGCAAATGTTGTCCAGGCTCCGTTGGTGATACAGTTTTTTTAATGTGTATGATATTTTTGTCATGCGATTTTAAAGCCGGCCCTACAAGCGCATCCAAGAATAACATGCAGCTTATCTCAGAACTGTCCGTGAAAATTATTCTTGGAGTTAAGTTTAATTGAGCTGCATTTTATAGAGGTGCAATTTCACAATTTGTGTATATTTTCTAAGTTCACTATTTCGTCATGTGTTGAGAAAAACACAGATTTTAAAATTACATGGTCTAATATTTACATTTAGCATATAACTGCAACATTATTTTTTTTTAAAGACTCGAAAGGACTTGAAATTCAACGTTTCAGACTTGTGACTTTACTCGGACTTTTACACCAGTGACTTGAGACTCGACCCTGACTTGCCTGACATTAATTGAGACTTGACTTGTGACTTGAGGATAAAGACTTGAGACTTACTTGAGACTTGCAAAACAATGACTTGGTCCCACCTTTGATAATCTCGCCAACAGAGTCCTGGGTCTGTCTTGAAATGCCCAACACATTTCACAGAGAAGTCATCCAGGAGGCATCCTAGTCATATGTTTGAACCACCTCAGTTGGTTCCTTCTGATGTGGAGCAGCAGCTCTACTCCTCACCCTAAACATATGAAAGAATTCAGCTTAACCTCCTGAACCAAATAAAATGCAAGGAATGTTAAATTGCCAAATTCTGTTTTCCAAATATAAGAGACAAGAGGTTTTGTACAAGATTAGAAGTTTTTGAAATGTAGACATACAGAACGATAGTAAAGACACCTCTTTCAAGCATTTTACGAACAAAATGACAAATATCACTGCCATCAACAAAAAGGACATAGATTACATGACGCAAAACAAAAAGCACCATCTGCTGCAACTAATAAAGGGGAAATTCATGGTCTGGATTGCAGAAGAATTTAACCACGTGGGTTGGACTGAACACAGTGCCAAAACAACAGATCATGCAATTTATTACTAATGTTGTCTGACGGCAAGATTCTTGAAGAAGAAACTTCTTAGACAATGATGGAGTATTTGAGGTATTCACATAATATATATATAACTTAAGGTTATGGTAGAAAATAATGACTTTGTTCAGCAAAATGATCTTGCAACATGTTTTTGATTTTCCTTTTCTATATTTTTCTGTTATGATTCATTTATTACTTTTATTTCATGTAACCTGCTTTTTTTGCAAGTTGCATCTTTGTGCAATAGTTTCCTCTGTTTGTCAAATGTGATCTTGTCCTTTTGCACTCTGCAAACTCTGTCTTTAAAGGTAACATAAAAACAAGGTGAAATATTCAAAAACTCTTATTATTATATAGTATTCCACCAACCAGACCCTAATATCTTATTTTCTGAAAATCTGCACTGCAAATCTCTCTGAAATACTTTGGTACTTTGATACAGTGTGATGTGAGGCCTTTACACACTTTGAACGTTCTGCATTAATAATAACAATATCCAGTTCTGATTAGGTCCAGAGAGGTCTGAGAGGTTACACAGACACAACTTCTCTGGGCAATCTGTGTGTACGCTATATCGGTCTGAATTCAGCTGATGATAGTGGTGGGCGGCCGCATTGGGAGTCTTGTTTGCACCAGATATATGACCTTGTGTTGTCTCCAATCAGATACACCAAGAACACACAAAGTCTCCAGGCGATCGAGGCTGTCACACTTCATAAAAACGAGATGTTGAGAAAAAAACACAAAGTTTAAAGTCATGAGAAGTAGCCTATGTATTGACTTCCACTGTCTGAATATTGAGCAGAATGTATAAATGTCTCCAAACTTTCTTCACTAACGAAATTCATATATATATAGATAGAACAGACGGCGTGTCTTAAGTTTTTATTCCCACTGTGGAAGAAAAAAAAACTTTTATATGTGATATAATAATGTGTGGGTGGAAGTGTAATTTGTGCATTTGACCTCTTTTAATATTTCAGCGGAAACTTTTTAAAACTTGAGCCATCAACAATTGTTTTACTGCCAAAGTAATGTAAGTATTGTTACGACATGTAACTGCTCACTACATGAATAAATACCACTGACTGAGATGTTAGTAGACATAATTAATATAATACACTTACATCATGTCTATTCTCATGGGAGTAACTAAATTTGCTGCTGCAGTATTTTAACTTTACAGTGTTACCACTACAGTACTGAGATCCACTGTGCACATTGTAATAATAATATACACTGTACTCTGTACTCTGTGCCAACATTTTTACCCCCCAGCCCAGTAATAATTATTTTACTGCATCTGCTGCTTGTCTATGAGTGGGCTGGTCCACAGTATATAACTTAAACATGGGGAAGGGGGAATCACACTAACAAACAAATCTTAGCCTACATCTTAATCGCAAATTCATCACAGATTTTGTAATCTGTTCTAAATGATCTTGACAGGATGCTTTTTAATGTTTGTAATGTTATTACCAGCATGAGAATGGACAAATAGATATTTGCTTTATTCACATGCATGCAATAATTCAAAACAACTACCGTCCAAAATATTCTCCAGAAAAACTTCAAAGGTACATAAACTATGCCAAAAGTACACTTAACTATATACTCCCACGTAATATAACTACCTGCAAGCTGTAGGTATCTTGGCCATTTATCTGTGGCCAAGAAAAGTTTGCTCCTCGTAGAGTTGTCCAGATGTCTCTGTTGAAAACTATCCCGCATGGACTGCCCTCGTGTGCTTGGCCAGCAAGTGAGACTCGACGTACTACGGTGGTAACCCAGTTAACATCGACAGTAAGCACAAATAACTTTAAGCAGCTGGCAGAGCTTTAAAGCTGAACTTGCCATTCTAAAGACACTTTTCTTTATCCATTTCTGCTTACTATCTACAACATTACTCATGTAATGCTTCCAGACACCCCAAACTACAGGGACAAGCCAAAGGTCGAAGACCATGTGTTAATCATGCTTCAAAAATAGTGCGTTAAAAGGAATTTGCGTTAAAGCGTTATCATCATGTTAACTTTGAGTGGCCTAATGTAGAGTCTGGAACCTTCTCAAATTGTTCAAATCACATTCTTTAATACTGAAAGTTGTTTTTATAATCAAAGAAATACAAATCCTTTTAGTACTTATAAAGAGATATAGATAGATATTATTTATAAAATATGAATACTCAGTTTGACAAGTATTAAACTTCTAGCATGCTAATGCAGGGTGAGGATCATTTACTCTTGGAGGAATAAATCCCATCTCCCACTCTCATGGGAGTGGTCATTCAGACAACACCACTACAAGTGGAACTGCACAAGCCAGCAAATGTTTGTAGAACCTGACAGAAGGAAAAAAAATATGGAAGTACTGTACATGCCATTAATGCAAACAGTGCATGGCTGTGTGTAAAATCTCCACTGTTTTTGTGACTGTATCATAGTGTCCAAGAATTCCTTTAGTTTCCGAAGTGCCAGTGACTATTATGAAAGAACAGCACTCAGCTTCTTCAATTTCTGCATGAAAAACAAGAAAGCTTTTCACAGGCTGTGAAACAATTAGAGGCATCTATATTTGTGTACCCTTTTAGTAACTTTTAAAAGTACAACAATTTAGCTATAAGCCAATCTATCGGATGTACAGATTAAGCAAAATTAAATAATGTGCAATACTGCCATAAAATGTGAAGTCTCTGAGACCATATCCTAAGTGCATCATGGGATCTCTTCGAGTAACTTGAGTAGCATAACAAGGGGATGGTTTGGGGTCACCTGTTCAAGCCCTAAGTATAACCTTTATCTAAAAAGAACATTTTAAGCCTAATTTTAACAGTACAAAAGTGCCTTATTGGGACGACATGTTAATATGGAGTCCTTTAAATATTTATTCAGGACTTCGTGTCATTACTTGAAATGATGACAGGCCAAAATCCAAGTGTTTTTTTTTTGGGGGGGGTTCCCTACAAGCAGGTGGGAGAAGAGGCTTCAACACAACACCAAATGGCAGGTAAAAGATGCAGCACAGTGTTGGAAACAATCTGCTTTTCAACATCCAGCTCCACATCCATCCAATTCAGCAGTACGAATCTTCCAGGTCATGTTTTATTTATAACATTAATAAATTAGGTGAAAATTTTAAGTTATGACTCAGGATCCTCAGTATTTTCAGCAAGCAGCAATTGAGAGGTAGCAGACTGACATTTCAAGACACATTTAATAAACATTTTATATGTTCTGCTGCTATAAATACAGCTTATGTTGCTGTGCATACTGAGCATGGTTGGCATGCAACGAGTTGGAGATTGCAATTTGGAGTTGATGTATCTTTTTTTTTGCTGAGATTTAGTGCATCTAATTTTAGAAATAATGATCTCAAACAGCATTCTTTGAATTTTGTTGACAACAATCACGCTCATTTTATCGCACATCCATTGTTTGTATGTATGTGACTGACCACATCATGCAGCTGTAGTAAATAATATGTTAATGTGCAACATGTGTTTCATGTCTGTTTGTCCCCATGTCCATAAAATGGAATATGCAGATTAGTATCTACCTCAGTGTAGCAGTAAAGAAAGACACGACTCTCTGTGTCTCTCTAACTGGTGCATGCCTGCACACAGCAGTAGCATCATTTGACTCTGTTTTCAGAGAAAGTGTCTTTACCCTTGTTCATAGCTGGTACCTGCTTTTAGTGTCCAAACCAAGTCTCATTGCAGATTTTTTGGGAGAAACACTGAGAGAGAACACTCTTGCATGAACTGGGCCTTCATTTCTCTTTCTGGGGCAGGGAACACAGCACACAACATTTGGATAATTGTCATATCGAATCTTGTGCCCATCTAGGCACACAGCTGATTTCAGTAATTAAAGCACCCCTGTTGGCAGCCCTGTTTCACTTCACAGTGGCTGCAGCTTCATGCTGGAGTTGCTTCTTCTTGCACACTGCCGGCAGTGAAGGTGTCAGTCACTTCCCACAACAAGGCCAACCACTTAAAGGAAGAGTCCATCCATTAACCCACACCGGTGTCAGCGCACATACATACAGTCCACATCCTTTCTCATATTGCACACTGCTTTAAAAAAATAGTAAGTAAAGAATTATGTTTTTTTTGTTTTTGTTTTTTTTACTGTTATGAAGAATTACTTTAAAATATACTAGATATGACTTTTAGCGTTGCTACTCAGCCTTGTGTCCACTTGAGGCAATCGTCTTCTTCTTCAGGTTGTTTCTGACTTTGACTTTCAGCTTTGTTTCCTTTCTTTTAAAGAAATCCTATAATGTCCTAATTAAAATCCAGTTTGAAACAGTGAGTTCAATTGCTTAGAAGCACAGTGAGTATTTAGCGCAGTCTCACAGGAGTGTTAGCACACGGGCCTATAGACTGATGATTGCCTGGCAACCACTAGGAAATATTTGTGTATTCCCTGACAGGTTGCTACGTGGTTGCTGGCAGTCACTAGGTGGAACTGGCAACTTGTTTGCAAACACTTGCCAAGGACTTGCTAGAGTGCCTGATGCAAACCAGAAACAGATACAGTACCTATTATATTCAAATTAAAGGCTGCACCTTGCAAAAGATGTTGGTTACAGGTTATGGTTATGGTTATGGCCAGTTCATTTTTTTCAGTCTTGATATTGATACCACTGCAATTCTCAAGTTACATCAAGAAAAATATAAAAAATAAATAAATATGTGGAAAAAATGCTATGCTTTGCTGTCATTCAATTGTTGTCAGCTGTCCAGTGTTTGTGGTAATAAACTATTGAAAACATATGAAGAAAAACAGAGAAAAGTTGAAATACCTCCAAACTACTGATTATTTGCTGTAAGCCTCCCCACTACATACTGAAGCACTTCTGCTGAATGCAGAAAAAATGCAGCGCTACGAAGACTTGCATCTCTAGTTTGAGAGGAGTTTGTATTGTGCAGCCATGAAACAAGCTGCCAACTGTAATACATTAGTTTCAACGCTGTGCTGACTGTCACCAAATACAACTCATGCTCATAAACATGTATGAATAAAGTGCTTTTTTCATGGCTAGTGAACGTTTTGCTGTGAGACCAGGCTATAATATTTCCTGCTAAACACAGACTTGTAATTATACTATGTATTATAATCTCTTCTTATAGCCGGCGTTAGAAATTACATTAATTTTAGAAATTAATAACGAATGCAACATTTTTCTAAACATCATTGAGTTACTTTCATGTTTGTCATTACTGATACAACTGTAACCTTCAGTGATGCTTTCCCTCAGAGCAAATCAGATGGGGAGAGAGACGTGTCAGACCACCAGTAATCTTTCTATAATCACATCCTCAGCTCCAGTCTCTCTCACTGGGTGTTTACCTTGGCCGAGGCTGTTCTCGGATCAGCTCGGTGTTTCCTTGGCCTCTGCCCCCTCTCTCTACTCTGCCCACTCAGGCTGCACTTCTGCCAACCAAACAG
Source organism: Pundamilia nyererei (assembly GCF_000239375.1). Taxonomy (NCBI): domain Eukaryota; kingdom Metazoa; phylum Chordata; class Actinopteri; order Cichliformes; family Cichlidae; genus Pundamilia; species Pundamilia nyererei. The sequence goes on along the minus strand of NW_005187517.1, from coordinate 637,906 downwards.
GCCTATACCAGTGGCACAGAGAGAGAGGGGGAGCGAGAGAGAGAGCCAGGATAGATGGAGGATGGAGGGCAAAAACAGCAGAAAGCAAACAACATCCGGTAGGAAAAAAGTTTTTGATTCAGTGGGAGGAAAACTCTAAAACTTGGGAAGATACTGGCCACGGGAAAAGTAGTTTACCCAACTAGCTCCCGTCACGCCAAGTTTGGACCAACTTTTGAAGAGTCACAAAAAAATAAAATAACTGTTCTTCCCCATCTGGACAAAGCCAGTACATATTGTAGGCTTTCTGAAAAAAGAGAAAATAACAAAAAAATCTTTCCAACAAACATATGAGTGAGAAAAAAATCTTTCAGAGGCTGATTATTATTGGCTAAGGTGTTATTTTTCAGGCTGCAGCTGCTGTTGGTTCACATTTCATGCTGCCCGAACATAAAAGAAACCCACTGGGTGACATTTTACTGTACCAACTAATGACCTTATAATAACAAATGACATCCAACTAAGGTTTCAGAAAGCAAAGACTTTGCAGCTAGAGAAACGTACATAATACACCTCCAGGAGGACACAGCTATTACTGGCAAGAATGTAAATACATTCAAATAATAATAGCTCAGTTCGAGGTAGTCGGCTTTTGTTACTGAATTTTCACACTGTGTGACTTCTTTTTTCTTTTTTTTTTCTTTATAAATGTCTCATGCTGAGCTACATATTCATCCATTTATGGTATGTGCTGCTTTTCAAATGAGATCCAATAGGCTGGTGCTTACATTAAACGTTTAAAGAGAAAAAATCAGAGTAATTGGTTGGTGTTGTTAAAATCATCACGAGCTTGCAGCTGGAACAGTAGTTTAAAGCCACTGACTTTCCACAGTTTGAATGATGATATGTAGGATATTAACTTTTTATGACCAGTGTTGGTCAAGTTACTTGAAAAAAGTAATCCCGTTACTTTACTGATTACTTATTTTCAAAAGTAATTACTTACTTAGTTACTTTTTAAAAACACGATTTACCTATCTCTTTATAGGTGATAAAGAGATACTGTCATGGTTCTCAAGATCTGGAGAGGTCGTGGTGTGTGTATTTTTTGTCTTAACCTCTCCCACCAGGGCGGAACTGGACCTTGGTTCCCCGCCTCTGAACCCACCCTGAACACACACCTGTGGCTCATTCACACTGATCCTGGCAGACTACTTAAGATGGCAAGAGAGGCTGCTTCCTCGCTGGATCGTCACATTACCAAGTGCCTTCTAGACTCCCTGCCCGTCTTCCCTGCCGTCTGGATTTCTGTGGATGTGTGTGAGTGAGCGTGAGCTTCTTAGTGTGGACATTTTTGAGTTACGGATTAAGTGGAAGAAGAGCGTGTGTGTACCCCCGTCTTGGACCTTCCCTTCGGACCCCGCCCTACTCCCTGGAGCCCCATGTTATCTGTTCCACTGTATATATGTATATATTCTCACTTGGTGTCACGTTGCAAATAAACTCTCACCTTCTCTCTAAACTTCAGCGTCCTGCGAGTGAGTCCTCTGCCTACTAATCTGTGACAGATAGATCTTTAAGCCCAATTCTACTTTTTCTACATAATCCATCATACAAAATGTAATCAAATGGAAAAGTTTTAATCTTTTAACTTTATGCATCAAGCAAAAATTTTATTATATGCAACATTCTCTGACTGGAAGAAATTAGTTTAATATTTAAACCTATTTTCTGCACATTCCAGCACATAAAATATATTATATATATTTTTTGTGTTTACACTCACTCTTTCAGATGCAAGTGAAACACAGCAGAAAATAAATAAAGTCAAAGACTCAGCGGTCCTGTTGCTCTATTTTCACCTGTAAAGCAGGAGTAGGGTAGGCGGAGGTTTACCCTGGTGCAGGTGTGCCGCAGCGGTCAGTGGAAGAATACACGAGTTTCTCTGTGAATTTCCCATTACGTCGTAGCGCACTCGGTGCTTGCTTGGAAGTTTAGGGGGTTTTTTTTCGCTGTAAAAATAAGTTTTCTTCCCACGCACAATGGACACTAATGTTTTTGTCACTTTTTATGGAATCAAACTCAAAGTAAGGTCAGTACTTCCACGCTTTAAACGCTGCATGCTCATACTCTCTCCCGCACTCGATGTATTATCCATTGCTGATCTATACACAGATGTTGTCTCGAACGTCACACTCGCTAACGTCACTGTCATGAGACATTCTCGCAAAAAAAAATCACGGTTTTAGTAACGCAGTAACGCAGCGTTCCTACGGGAAAGTAACGGTAATCTAATTACCGTTTTTGCAATAGTAATCCCTTACTTTACTCGTTACTTGAAAAAAAGTAATCGGATTACAGTAACGCGCCCATCTCTGTTTATGACAAACAACCAGGCTTGTAAAACAGACACTCGGGCCATGCAACAACCACCAGTAAAAAAACAAAATCCGTTTTTATGCTGTTTAGTAGTGGTGTAACGGATCACGGTTGATCCGAAATCCGAACCGATTCCACTCCACGGTTCGGTACGCACGTGATCCGAAGATTCGAAAAAGAAAAAAAAAGTATGTGTATGGTGCGCGTGGTTGGTCTGTCAAGCGATAGTTATGGTCAGCGCTAGCGGTCCAAGTGGAGGAGCAGAGGAGTTTGCAGCATTTAAGCAGCCCTTTGCTGCCCAATCCAACTGGGCTAAAGCTATTACAAAAGCTAATGGGGTGTTTAGGTGCAGACGGGAGGCCGTATTCCGTTGTGCAAAACAAGAGGCTTAAACTGTGATGAACGTGCTTGAGCCACGCTATGATATCCCGTTGCGCGTCCACTTCAGTGTGACAAGATCGTTCCAAGCATGTATGAGCAGGAGAAGTTTAAAGTTATGGCTGAACTGTCCCAGGCATCTTCTGTTGCCCTAACTACAAATGGGTGGACCTCCAGGGCAAAGGAAGCCACGTGACCGTGACCACTCATTATATCACAGTGGAGTGGTAGACACAAAGCCCTGTACTGCCCTATAGATTACATTAGATTAGATGAAACTTTATTTATCCCTCGGGTGGGTTCCTCCGGGAAATTCAGTTACAGTTACCATATATACACATATATAAATACAGAGTATACTCACTCTATTGCACAGTGAAAACGCCCTACAGCTTACATGCCCCCCCCCCCCTCCTTTGCCCCCGTTTCCCCTCCCTCTCCCCTCCAGCCAGGAGTTAAACAGTTTGATGGCGTGTGGGACAAAGGACTTTTTAAGTCTGCTGGTACTTGACTTTGGGAGAAGCAACCTGTCACTGAACAGACTCCTCTGGTTGTTTAAGGCTGTGTGCAGAGGATGCAGAAGATGCCCAGCATGGTCCATGATGTCCATATTGCACCTTAATTTGTTTTTATATAAGTGCATGGAATGAGTCTTCAGTTGAATGTTTTTAAATAGGCAAAAAATACTTAAATAAGTAAATGGCGAGTCAAATTTTTGTCTTTTTTTTTTCTATTTTTGCTGATCTGAAAATTGATCCGATCCGTGACTTAAAACCGTGATCCGATCCGAACCGTGAGATTTTTGATCCATTGCACTACTACTGTTTAGCATAACAAACATTTGATATCAAGTCAGTTGAATTGTATTTGAGTTGAAATGTATTTGAGTCTGAAATATTAAAACATAATCTGGACTAGCTCTTCCTAGCATAGTTTTAGCTGTGACAAGTAGCAATAGAGCAGCACATGCGAAAAGAAATTCAATGACAATCAGTTAAGCTTGTTTCAAATGTAGACATGTAGACATGGTCAAATTCAAACCGACCATCAGAAAGGAGAAGAAAGGTGATTTAGTACTGCAGAAAATGTCACAGTCCTCCAGTCTCCTGTGAGTCATACCCATTCCCGTGTGTTCTGAGTGACTTACAGAGAAAGAGAGTTGGTTCCCTGATGCAAAGAAATCCGTGTATTCTGGAGCCCTGGAGGCAGACCTCACCATTTATGAACTTTGCTTCACTGTAAGTAAACACACTGTTACTTGACCTGTTCCAAGTCTAACATCTCAAGTCCACCAGTCATTAACGATGACAGAAAATTGGACAGAGAAGCTCCAACAAAAAGAAAATGTCCAGTGAGCAGCATTTAAATGCTTTTTAAAGGGAAAATGCTTCATTGACGTCGGAGATTAGAGAACAGCCACACTGCTTTGAGCTGATAGCAAAACACTAGGAACTCAAAAACCACGTATTACAGCCAAGGTATGCAGAAAATGAAATTTGAACACATAACATTTTGATACGGAAGCAGATGTGATACAGCTGCAGAAGACCACACGGAGTGAAACTGAGGCTATAGTGGCCTGGTCTAATGAGTCTGAATTTCTGCTGCAATGGTTGGATACTATGAAAAAAACATGAAAGCCTAAATTCAGTCTGCCTTGTATCTTCACTTCAGGCTGGATGCTAGCCTAATGGTGAGAGGGGTGTTTTCTTAGCACACTTTGGGCACTGTTAGCATTAGCTGAACATCACTTACACACCACAGCCCATCTCTTTATAGCCACAGTGTACCCATCTTCTGATGCTTCTACCAGGATAATGAACCATGTCATGCTCAAATCATCTCAAAAAGGTTTGTTGATGATCAAAATGCATTCACTGCATGCAAATGGCCTCCACAGCCACCTTTGGGATGTGGCCATTGAGAGTTTGACATCATGGATGTGCAGCTGAAATCCATGAATCCAAATATTTTAGGAATGTTTCTAGCATCTCTTGAGAAGAAGTGGCCCTACTTTGTGCTCCTGTGTACATTAAGCCATTTTATTGCATTTCCACCCACTACACCAGAGGTCAGAGGAGAAAGGTGCCTACAACACTTTACATCACTTTAAAGCCATCTGATATCTGCTCTGTTCTTTTTATTACAGTTCAGGAAGACATCATTTTAAATTCTGTCTTACTTTGATTGTTGAATTTCAGACATTTTACAGAGTATAATTATATAATATTAGTACTCAGTATTTTAATAGCCAAATAATTTTTTTTTCAGTTACTCTCAGTTGTTACTGGAATTAAAACTTAGCTGTCCTAACTAGCAGAGTAGCATATACACAGTATACAGAAGGCTGGATGTTTAGTGTATGTAATTATAGAGTGAGACAGACACACTGGTGCCAATTAGGCCTATTTTTTGTGACAGTAGCTTTGCTGTGTGATTGGCTTTATTCACATTAAAAACTGACATTCTGTCCATAGTCTAACAGGCAATCTTTGAACGCAGGTGAAGACTATATAAAAACACAGACAGCAGCACATCCTGTCCTCCTGGAGTGGATCCTACATCCAATATCAGCATTTATAAATGAGGAAATGGCATTTTTCTAAAACTGTGCTGATGTCTTTTTACATACGCTAAACACTAAACATGAACGAAACACAGATGCAAAGTGCCTTAAACAATATGCATGTTAAGTGTTCATAACAGATTATCAACAACTATTGCCACAAAATAAAAAACATCAATCCAAACTGCATCTCGTTAAACATGCTAGTGATAAATCTACAATTCACCATTACATTTTGTGTTCTGCATAACTGGTTTCTCGTTTTAAAAAAATATTTTATATCAAATTAAATGATAAATATGTTATGAAAAAATAGCCGTTAATATCTCTTTCAGAATCCTTCAATGATCTTGTGGAGTGCAGACACCAACATGTTTGGATATGAAGACTTTTCTGGCTTAGTTGTTGCTGGCTGAGAGGTCAGTTCATTATTCAGAACAATGTGTTCACTTTTCTGTTTGTTATCTTGCCACAGTTTTAACAAAGCAACTGACAGTAATAAAAAAAATAATTAAAATGGCCAACTGTCGCAGTCATAAGTTTTTTCATGTTTGATTGCTTGCCAGCTTGCTAGGGAAGAGAGTGAAAGGAGACAGCGTGAAACATTTTGGTTTGGTTTCTAACTGTCTGTTTGCTAACTTGCACGAATTGGATCCAGTGACAAGGTGACACAAGAAGATAGACTGTATATCTCTGACTCATACTTATACTAATGGAGGATAGCTGAATTAATGAAGGTATCTGTCCACAGTGTTCAAATATCAAAATAACAGCAGCTTTATCGTTGCCTGTGATGACCAGAAAACTGAGTTACACTTTAAACACTCACACACACCCACACATACCCACAGACACAAAGGACATCACTAGTGATGGCACAAAACTTGACATCAGAGGCTACAGAGCATTTTCATATTCATAAGAGTGAAATATAAATGAGCTCTGCACGCATGAATACTATGGCACAGTTACAGATTCAAATAAATTAAACATTAATATTTACATTTGCAACAAAGTGGATATTGCGCTTCCACTAATGTTAAATATTGTATAAAGGGCATTTGTGCTCAGGCACACATTGATTTGGTTTGAAAATGAAGGGTGTTGTTTACAAAGGCTTTGAAATGCTGTAAAAACCTTATACTGAGAGAATAGCTGCAAGGTTTCTACTCTGATGTTGCGCAAAACGACATTCGACTGTGTACAAATGCAAATCCTGTTATTGCTAGTATAGTTGATGATGCTGGCAAACGGTTTATAATGAACGTGTTTATAGTCCCGAAAATTAACCATGAAACCTTTGAACTCCTGTTAACAAAGATCTGTCACTTGTTACACAAGATATGGTGATCACACACTGATGTTTTACTGGCAAGTTTTATGACAACCAAAAGAAGTGGCCCTACATCATTTTCACAACTGATTTCATTAGTACTTATAATAAAAGTGATAATGATGCTTGAGGTTCACAACATAATTTGATAATCACAAAATCCAGATGTCTTTACTTTTTGCACAGTGTGTTGCACTATGAATGTAAAGTCAATTGAAGAGAATTGGCGTTTTGTTCATCAATCATGTTTCATCAATCCTTGTTTTAGCTATATTAATTTTGCTGTGGTCCTTTGCATTTGAGGTCAGATGCAGCTTCTTTCCTTTGATAATTACAGAGATTGTCTAAACCAGAGTAGCCTAAAAAGTAAACCACCAGGACATGAGTTAGTAAAAGAATAAAAGAATCAGCCAAGAAACTAGTGTCATGGTTGGCTGTGTGGCAGGCAGGCAGGAGTGGTGGACCCAAAATGCAGGACTCTCTGGAGACAAGATTTAAACTGAAAACGCAGCTTTATTGCTGGACAAACTGCGACATGAAAATAAGTCTCACAAAAGCAAAACAAAACTCTAAATTGAGGTGCTGGAGGACTGGAAATCATGAACACACAGCAAGTTGAAGGGACGACACAACAGGGAGCACAGGAAAACACAGGGCTTATATACACAGGGGAGTAATCAGGGAATGGGCAACGGGAGGGAGACACAGCTGGGAGAAATCAGGCTAACGAGACAGGGGAGAGGTAAAACTGAACGCACTGACATGAGACATGAACTTTCAAAGTAAAACAGGAAACCAGAAACCATCACACACAGACTCAACACCAGTGTTGGGACTAACGCGTTATTAAGTAACGCGTTACAGTAACTACGTTATTATTGTGGTAACGAGCACGTTAACTAGTTATTATGCCAAAATCAGGAACGCGTTAGTCGTTACTAGGATTTAGATAGGGTCGTTACTCGTTACTTCGTGTGGTGGCTATCGCGGAGGTTCCACAGATTCAGTAACATTAGCAAGTGGTGGAGGCCAGCAGGTGGATGAAGGAAAGGGGACGCAGAAGGAAAAGAGACCCGAGGCGGCCGCCGGTCCAAGTGTGAACTGAACTTCAGGTAAGAAGTTATGACCTGCAGTCTCTCTGGGTCAGATATAAACTAAGTTTAGGTGGAGTTTATTTTCGTTATTCTGACTTTTTCCGTACTGCGTGCTAGCTAGCATGACGGAGTTTCTATACAGCTGGGTGGGTGCTATGAAGTTAATGATGTTTAACTTTATTTTGTTCATAAGTTATTAGAGTTGCCAACCGTCCCGTCTGGTATTCAGAGAAAATATTACGCGTTTCTTATTTAGGTGAAAAGGAACAGTTTTTCCCGTAATTCAGCTACAATGAAAAAGGCACAAAGCTGGAGTTATTCTGTGTCTTTGCTGCACAGCTGCCTCTTCTTCTCTCATTCTCTCCCTCCCTCTCCCGTTTCTACTTCAATCATGAAAACTGATCAATGATCAGCTGATCGGCTCTCTTGTTTGTTTATCGCCCACTTTGCGCCGAAAGAGGAAACCAGCGGATGTCGCGCTAAACAACAGCAGCACGTTTAAGCTTGATCAGCTGTTATTAGAATTTATTTAATTCTAATTTCTAGTATCAGCTGATGTTTGCTGGAGCCACAGCTGCAAAAAAGCTGCTGGTCATGATATGGTTTGGTTATCTGGTGAGAGGGAAACATGAAGATGAAACCAGGAGATGTCCTTACTGAATCATCAGAGCTGAACAGGTGATGGAGAAACAGGTTTACCTTTTAAGTGACATGAATGAATTGAAGGGAAGTTATGAACTGTTTCTGAGAGACAAATAACACCAGGATCCTTTTTTAGGTAGCTGACAGCTGGTAACTGTGCAGGTGTGGATCTAGCAAAGTGTGGCCAGGGGGGCATGTAGGGCATTAACAGGGAGAGGGGGGCACAAAGAAATACTTTTCTTTCTTATTCTCATTTAAAATGTCTGGCTTTTAAAAAATAATTATCTGAATCTTACAACAAACGATTGATAGATTGATGCATATATACCATCAAAACAGTGTACATCACTGTCACAACAGTGTTTATTGTCATTCAAAGGCTTTATGATTTTTTCTACAATGGTGGGCCGGTTTCTATAAATACCCGTCCCAGTCCAGCCCTGTATGCAGCTCATCTGCAGTCTGGTGTTACCTACATCTTCCTATTCAGAAGGCAGAATTTCAGAGTTCTGAGTACAATCGAAAGCACCACGACTGCAGTTTTTGTGTTGGATGTAAAAGGCGCACATGACTCTGTGACGTAAGCTAGAATCATGGCAGCAGTCAATGACAGTCCAGGCGTGGGATTTCTCTCGTGGAAATATGCACATTATCTTTTCCTTTCTATTGGTAGGTGGCACAGTGCACTGTGGCAAGTAAGCAAGCTAGAAGACTGGCAAAGTTATGGAAGAAACACATTAACAAGAGAATTCTGAGTAAAACCAAAGTTACTTTCCCTAGTAACTAGTTACTTTGAAAGTAACGAGTAACTTGAAGTAACTGAGTTACTTTTAGAGAAGTAACTAGTAATGTAACTAAGTTACTATTTTAAAGTAACTTACCCAACACTGCTCAACACTGAGAGGCAGACAGAAAATAACGCATGGAACCCAAACTATACATGAGGCAACAAATCCTTAAACACGAATAAACAGAAACCTAGAATTCCAATAACAATCAAAGCACAAGAGTATCAAAGGGCAGCCCATAGTGCAAAAATAAACCAAAACATCAGAAACTCAAAATGCTGGGTCGAACCGACCCAGAACCATGACAACTATTTCTATGTTTAGGGACGTGAATAAGAATCCAGACTCAAATGTTCAGAAGTTTTTAACTTGGAAACTTTAATAAATGCTAGTAGAGCCTTACAATATCATCACATCACTAATTTGAGCCTGAGCTAACTTACTTTGTTACTGCTACCAAGGTTAGCCTCCTATAGTAGACAGAGGTGTGTTAACACTATCCCTCAATACTGTATAGAAAATGCCAACGTGTCTTCTTGTCTTGGGTTAAAACTTAATAAACTATAAAAACTCTGAAAAACTCTGATTTATTACCGTTTCCCACATCTTTGATATCATTGATAACTTTTTTTTCTTTCCCTTGTTTGTTATTTTGTCCTTATTTTACACTTTTTCTAAAAAACTTTTTTTCTACTTTCTTTTTGTATCAAAACAGTTGTGATTTGTATTTATTTATTTTTGTATTTTTTTTAAAAAGATGCATGGCACAGAAAGCGTATCTTTGTAAAAGGGTTCTTTGATCAGGATGTTGAACGTTGTGAAAAATAGCCCGAGAGAGTCCAGGCGCAGAATCAGGATCGGCATAGAGTTGAGCTCATGGGTAGATTTCAAAAGAAATTCATGATTCTTAGAATTTCCACCAAGGATTTTTGAGAAAATGTGCTTTTCGTGAGTTGATATACAATGTAAAAAAGAAAAAAGTCATTTTTAGATGATAACTTCATAATATGGGATGAAATACCTGAGGCATTTACAGGATTTTCTTCAGCGATATGGCAAGAAAAGAATATTTGATCACAAAAATGAATCCACAACTACCCGATACCTAAAAAGTTGCAAAACAATTATATGCTGTGTGTGTGTGTGTGTGTGTGTGTGTGTGTGTGTGTGCGCGCACATGTTTTCCACTAATTTTTACAATTATACATCAGATTTTTTTTCAAGTATTTAAGATTAAGTTTAGATTTTATTTTTTTTATGATGGTAAAATTGATTTTAGAACCTATTAATTAACAAACTGGAAAATTAACAGCACAATACCTCCACAGTTGCTTGCAGCCTCTCTCTTATTCACTGTTCACACTGCTCTGCCTCAGTCTGCTGCTCTGCTCCAGATTTTATTCTTTATTTGCTCAGATTACATCTCCACACGCTTGACTCTCTGCTCAGTTCAGCTGTGGTACCCCTGCTGCTCTGCACAGCCAGCAACTCGCCCAGCTCTCCATGTGTCCGTAATCCGCTCTCTCAAGGCACAATATTCCATTCGTGACCCATTTAACCAGCAACATTTTCTTCCTTTTATCAAACTAGAGTCCTCTAGCTCATTCAATAATAACAACAGATGGCAAATGTGGCCATTGGGTAACTCTAATCATTAAAGGCTAATGTTAACACATGCTTTGTCCAGGTAACTACTTCAGCTGTTAGTGAGGGCAGGAGCTGTCAGTGCGACATGAAATTGTGTGTCAACTGGAGAAGGCAAAGACAGCACTGTTTATATCAATAGAAATACATGAAGGTTACATGAAGTATAAGGATGTTAAAACTGTACTTTAGTAAAGTACTTGAGTTTTTTCCGGTACGTACTTGGTTTCACTTGACTCGACTTAGTTTTGGTCATTTTCCACTACAATTGAGCATTACCTAATCTGAATGGGGTTGTTTTAGCAACATGGCCAAAAGTCCAGTGACGTCATTTGAATGCAACACAAACACAACACAACAATGGAAGACGTTGAGGTGATAATATATCTTCTGCTCAGTCTATGGCTTTTTGTCAGACTTCGGGGACACCAGTGTTTTGTGTAGTCGTCATTTAAAATAATGGTGGTTTTGATTTTTGTGAAGCAATCTCACAACTCATCGAGTGATGTCACTGACTGCTCAATCAGTGGCATGGAGTCCGCTGACCACATATTTTCTGAACAACTCAGCTGGCTTGGAACCTCTGCTAAGCAGATACTAAAAAAGTACCAACTACCAGGTACTACCACCTAATGGAAAACCCTAAAAACCGACTCAAGTAGGCTCTGGTGGGCAATACAGTAAGCTATCTTCCACCAATGGTCACATTACTGGTATGATTAGCAGTACTGTAGTTTAGTGGCAGTGGGGCAGGACAACAGGGGCACCAATCATATTTCATGTAGGGGTCATGCTCCACGGCCTCTGTACATGCCTCTATTATTTAAATTTTTGCTAATTATATGACATATAATTAATTACTTTGGAATAAAGCAGAGACACAGTAACGAATAGTAAGTTCTCCATGTGGAAACTTTTGCTGCAAAAGCCCTACTTTGAAATGTCGCCCCAGTGGTTTCTCCCATCATGAACAAGCTGCTTGACTGTGCAGACAGATGGATGCAGTCAAAGGGGGCCTGTGAAATAAAGAAAAAAACATCGCAAGTCATATTATTCATTGCTAGAGTGGTGCCATCACTTGCTCAGTCTCAGTCTGTGAAGATGTGTGCTGTACGTCTTCTTGAGGTCATTCTGTTTGAGACAGCTCTGAAAAACGACTCTCTGCAAGGACATTGTGTAACAGCTAAAACAGCATATGATATCATTCTATTAGTCATCTTCTCCAAAAAGGCTTCCCCGTTTTTTTCGCCTTCTCTGGATGCTCCCTCTGGCTTCTAACATCATCCTCTGAAGATAAAGCCTGACTTCAGTAATTACAGTGATATTTTCCTGCAGTTCAACTTCTTTCTTTGAAGTGCACTTATCTAGCACAACTTCATTTTCTATGAAACGACAGAATTGTCTTCATTTTGTATTCAGCAGTGGCATGCAGGCCTTCCCCTCCATGGCTCACTTCATTAATAATTAAATGAGGAAACACACTATGTGAAAAGTGATCTACAGACCAAGGGGAAACAGGCAACCTGATTCACTGGCTAAAGAGCTTCTTTTGGATGTATGTGGGGAGGCTCACATGATATTAAAGGTTGTATTAGAATAAAATACTTTGTCCAAAGAAATGAAACACTTTTAAGGTTAAAAACATACTTGTTAGAAAAATAGACAAATAATCAGCAACACAGTTTATGTGATTATTTGGTGTTAATTTGTATTCCGCAATCTCTATAAAAGGTGACTGGACTTCATCTGCAAATCTCAGTCACAGAGTAAAAACAGCTAATGGTGGGGAAAATGGTGGTTGTATCAGGGCAACTAATTTGATTACACAGGTCACCAGGTTTAAGGCAACCTGTCTCCAAAGAACCACAGTCTGACTTGGACAGGATACAATCACTCTTAGACAAATTGGCAAGTAACTGCTGTCTAATGTATAAATAGTGACAGACTGCCAACACACTGTAATCAACCTAAGTCTGTTCAAAATGGGATTCGACTCAACAGGTCGCCAATTACTTGTCCTATATAAAAGCAATGCTGCAAATCACTTACGTCATTCTGTTGAAGTTGAATCACTGTTCTTCTGCTGCAACTACGTCAGTATTCGTGGAGGAATTTCTGATTTTCAGCTTCAGGTCTTTGAGGTTCTGGCTGAATTCTGAATGTAAATAGTTCATTTGAATTTCAGTTTAATGGAACCTTCAGATTTGCAACAGACGTCAGCAGATTTTATAGCAGTTAATTGCTACAATATCACAGTTTTCATTTTATTAGCCAACTAGGCCCGATCTAAACGTGAAGTGATTTGACATACAGCAAACTGGCTTGGTACACCAAAGTCCCTTTGATGATAACAGTGGACTGACTGATCGCAAGTTGATTGTGCATAAAATCACAATCATTTTTGGCCATACTTTCTGGTTTCCCTGGTGTAACTGTAGCAATAAACAATGCACAATAACTTTTGTACACTAACTAAAATCACTGGACACTGTTGCCAATATCTTCCACAAAACTGCCTGCTGAAAGGTTCAAACTCTGCGTCTGAGTATGCAGACAGAAAATGATTTCTGATGTAAATATTTGATCAAAGTTTGTATCAAAGAAAATTCTTAAACACCCCACACTCTTAGTAATATGCATATGCGGTTTAACCCAGACTGTTTGTATTTCACAGCCAAGGCTATAAAGTGAAATCTAATAAAATCATGCAGTTTAACCACTTAATGCTAAGCACTCATTATTGTGTGAATCCTCACGTTGATTGTAAATTTTAAGGGCGAGGACTGCACAGTGTAGTGGCTGGAGAGTAATGACATCATCAGCCAACAAAGGAGGATAACACTTTTGCTTGTCCTGGTGTGTGTCAGTAATTTCCCCATGCAGGCAAAGAAATTATGGTAATTGTGTTATAAGAACAAAAGTAACAGCATAAACTTTACTTGGCAGTGGAAAGAGAGCCATGTTGCTAGTGATGGCCCTTAGGCCACTTGCTGGTTTTTCTTTTTTTGTTTATTTGTTTTGGGGGGTTGCAGTTGCATGGATGTGGTTTAATCTGAATAATGGCCGATACAGACTGAGCAGCATGGGGCTATAGGACACCCTCTCTCCTTCAGTGTAACTGGTTTAGTTAACCTTGAAAAAGGGAGAGTGACTAAAACAGGACTGAACATCTGACGGGTGTTTATCTGGACCCAAACCTAAGGCCTGAAAGAGTTTAAAGCAACACTGAGTTGACAGTATTTCTGCTACATCAGTAAGTAATGAAATTTCACCTAATTATTAACCTAATACAGCCTAATAATGCAAGGTTATTAACCTGTATTAGGTTAGAAGGATTGTATTCTATTGCCACCAAAAGCATAAATGCCAAAGTTTGTGTGGGTCTAGCTTCTAGCATTAGTGAGCTTTTCCATGGGTTAAATAAGTTTAAAAAAGCACAAGTTGAATTGTGTTCATCAAAAACACTCACAATAACCAATTAACCCCTGGTGGACTAGAGCTGCTTCTACATCTACTGCTGTCAGCACATACTGCACAAGCACAAATCCTACAGTCACCAACAAATGCTGAAGACACGAACAGGAGCTGTCAGAGTCCAAGTTTCACAGTTAGTCCAATGATTAACACCTGTCTTTGAGACTGAGGCAGTTAATATCAGCCGTAGCCACACACTGACAGTGATTGAATCAAAATCACACATCCATTGTAGATTGGCAGTGCATTAGCTTGCAAATGAGGCTTTCAGAATTTCTTTTCCGACACGGAAAAGTTGCAGTGAGTGGCAGCAATTCTGCCTCGACATCATCTCAGTATTTTCCCTCCTCTAGTGGTTTTCAAATGGTCCTGCTTAAATAAGACCTTGTGCTGCTTTATCATACTAAGTGTTGCAGTGGTGTCTGACAAGAAAGGGCATTTTCTGTTGAAGTCGCTGAGTGCTTGCCGCCAGACAAGTCCGGTATATGTGCACAAAGCACATAAACCACGTTTGACTTTTTTTCCCGCCACAGCTGGGTTTTTTGATTTAGCGCCCAAGTGTCATCAACATGTGGCAGCTATTGTTATTCTTAAATCTCGCTTGAGCGTTCCATTAAAAATACAGGGCTGGAGCTGTCTGCTCTGTTAGGCGTCTGAATCACTAACAGGATGTCATCACTTTGTTTGGAGGAAACAAAATTCTGACACCTTCAGAGAAGAGTGGCTGCGTGCTGTCGATCTCCGGAGAGACGTTTTTCTGGAAAAAGGAAGATACTGTCAAAATGCATGCACGCGCACACACAGATAAACAAGATGGCTGACAATTTGGGCACACAGATTCAGAGAAACAAGGCTCAGAGAAACAACACATCCACACACCCACGTGGAGAAACAAAAGATTTTAACAGTAGGTAAGATTGCAGGGTCCAGGCGGTGCTTTCACACCTCTCTGTCTTCTTCGTGTCTCACATCACTCTTTTACAATGAAAGCACCCACTGGGAGAATTGTGTAAAGGACATGATGGAGGGAAGCTGTTAACATGCGTGTGTGTGTGTGTGTGTGTGTGTGTGTGTGTGTGTGTGTGTGTGTGTGTAAGTAAGTGTGGGAAGCGCTCAGAATGTGTGTAAACCAGCACTTACTGAAAGACAATTTTTTAAAAAGACGCAGCATTTTATTTTAGAATGGGCTCATTATGCCCCTCGTTCTCACCCATGGGAACAGCACCACACATCAAAAGTGATGTCACATCCACTGGCACAAGCCCTGCTTTGGTTTCGTTTCAGCCGAGCATGCATCTCTCAGTTTTCGTAACCTCACGCTGGTGCCAGGGCTAACACTACCCGGTTAAAGGCACGAGTGTATGATCATGTTGATTTTTACCACGAGTTTAATAATATATCAGTGCAGAGACTCAGTTTTGACTTCTTCATCTCCTCCTATACCAGCACTGATGTGGAGATTTTGTCTAAATGGTGACACCTATCATTCATCACTGGTAATTGGTAAATTGACTGGTTCTTATACAGTGCTTCTCTACTCTGAGCACACAAAGCACTTTACACAACTTGCCTCATTCACCCATTCACACTCATCCACGCAAGCACATTGTTCTATGCATGTGCTTTCCATCTAACATTCACACGCATTCATACTCCAGTGGATTTAATGCCATAACAAAAGCCATAACCACTCTGAACTCACACATGCACTGGTAAACACAGTTCCACACCCTCCGTTACAAGGATTTCCCTCTATAAGCCACCACTGTGCAATATTTAATTCCACATGTAATAACCCAAACTGTATATACATCACTTTATTTACATATTTATTTCCTTTTGTAATTGTTTTATTTGTACATTTTATATATTTTTTCTCAGAAACTGTGCATTACCTAATGCACCTAATGCAGCAATACCAGTAGCCCAGCACAGCTAACAGCCTATCTTCCCAGTATGGAACCCTGTCCACTCCATCAGTACAGTTTGAATTCATTGATCAGTGACATCCATCTCAAAACATCAACAAACACAGAGTTCAATTTGAAGAGCTCACATGTTGCACTGCCTCAGGTTACAGTTCAGAAGTTTGCTTTAATAACACAATAATAAACTAGTATATTTAACTACTCTTTAGAATATTGCAACAAATCTGAATTATTCTTAATTTTTTGATTTATCAGTTATGACACATAGCTCATTGTTACAGCACTATGTCCTTGAACACTTACTGTTGGTCCAACCTAAAAGCAAAGCGTGTAATATACATGCTGGTCCACTGTATGTATGTCATACTTTGTCTCTCCAAAGAGTGATATGGACATGTATGCAGAAGCTTCAGTTTATGTCCATTTTGGTCACATATGTCCAAATGATATTTTTCTGTAAGCCTTGTGTTTTTTTCAGATGCAGTTTTGCAAACCTAAGTTGTGCTGCTTAGGCAAGGCAAGGCAAGGCAAGGCAAGTTTATTTGTATAGCACAATTCAACAACAAGGTGATTCAAAGTGCTTTACAGAGACATTGGAAACAAGAACAAATAAAAAGCATGATTTAAAATTGATTAAAACAAGCAAATAAACTAACTAACTAATTAACAAACAAACAAACAAACAAACAAACAAACAAACAACAGTATATAAAATCAAAACAGATAAAATCAGAACAGTAGATAAAATCAGTAGTTAAATGTAAGTTTTGAAATTTAAGCTTAAAGTGTGGATTTGGTGCTTTATTCAAATGCAGCTGAGAACAGGTGAGTCTTCAACCTGGATTTAAATAAACTGAGTGTTTCAGCTGATCTGAGGCTTTCTGGGAGTTTGTTCCAGATATAAGGAGCATAAAAGCTGAATGCAGCTTCTCCGTGTCTGGTTCTGACTCTGGGAACTGATAAAAGACCGGACCTAAGATGTCCTCCAGGTCTTTGCTGTTAATAGGTTGAAACTGTTTCATGGTGTTTAAACAGTTTTTTGGTGGACACAGTACATATCCTGGATCTGCTGTTGATGTACCAATTGCTTGTCTAATTTTTTGTCTAAGTATGGCTTCCAAACAAGCCATACTTGTTCAGCCTTTTTCTAATTGTACTCTCCAGAACTTTTTGCCCTCAGCCATATAAGCAAACCTCTGACTGGCTGAACCAGCAACTTGTTTGAGTTTGAAAGAAAGACACTATTTCTATTTGTAATATAAAGTCTAAAGGTTTCTTTCTTGATAAAAGCATAAAGTTATGGTTGGGTCAGGTGACCCTGAACCATCCCTTAGTTATGCTGTTATAAGCTCAGGCTGATGGAGAATTACTGTCACTTCTGCTTGTCACGAAATTTTGTCTTCTGTCTTTGTGTTTTGCCTCGTTTGTTGTGTATGCTCGCTCCGTGCTTTCCTGTTTTCTTATTTCTTTCCCATCACATCTAGTCAGCTTGCAGATGGCCCTGAGTGGTGTTCTGTGGGAGGTTTCTTTCTGTAAAGGAGCTTTTCCTCCCCACCATCACTAAGTGCTTGCTTACTGAAAATAATCTCAGCATTGTGCTTCTCTCTGATATTGTGGAGTCTTTACAATAAAAAATTAAGAAGCTTGTGTTCACTGATTTTGTGAACTTGTTACACATTTTATTTGAAACTTTTTGTGATTTTTCAGTTTGTCTTATATTTGTTAGAATCTAAAGTCTGAAAATTGAAATTTGGATTTTGACCAGATCCTCTGTGGTGTCCCTGCAACTGACATCCTGCTGGCTCCATCTGCTTGTGCAGCTTGATGAGGCTCCCATGAAAACTGACTAGGAGTATATTTTTAGTGGAGCAGAGTGAAGAGCAGCTTCTGCAATCCATCCCGTTGTGTCTCAGTGTTGACAGTCTTATCAATAGAGACACAGGCCTCTAATACCTGCCCACATTAGAGCTGTACGCTTATAATTAAACTGAAGAATTCAAATCCTTAAGTAAAAAAAATATTAACTAAAACTAAAAAGAGGGAAAACAGGGGAAAAAGCCAGAGGTGATATACATTGTTTTTTAAAAATTCTCTTTTAACTGATTTTTTTTAACTAAATTACATTTTTTGAAAAAAAAAATCTATATATGTGTGTTTGTCTTTTTAATAGATTTTTCAAGTATCTTTATGCTGAATTTCCCAATTTTGTTGCATATTTTTATTTTGCTATGAAAAAAAAGGAAACAGGTGCAGATTTATCTTAAAGCGTTAATGGAAACACAGTGTATAAGGCAAAAAGTCACCCCAATCGGTCACAGCAGATGACCGCCCCTCCCTGAGCCCGGTTCTGCCGGAGGTCTCCTCCTGTTAAACGGGAGTTTTTCTTTCCCACTGTTGCCAAAGTGGTTGCTCATAGGGGGTCATGTGATTGTTAGGTTTTTCTCTGTATGTATTATTGTAGGGTCTGCTTTACAATATATAAAGCACCTTGAGGCAACTGTTGTTGTGATTTGGTGTGGATAAAAATTTTTTAATGTAATTTAATTGAAAGTGAGTTTTTACAATTCCAACAAGCCTGAAAGTCAAAATTTATACAATTGTCTTTATTTTTTTTAGCACACCCTGAACTCTTTAGGAATAGTTCACTAAGCTTCTTGAAGGATGTTTAACAGCTCCTCTTTAGATGTTGATTTTTTTTTTTTGATCGCTGTCAAAATAATCCCACACTGTTTCAAAATGTTCAGGTCAGGGCTCTATGGAGGCCAATCCATGACTGATTATTTTTTTAGTGTGTGATTTTCTATCCAGTTATGGTTTTATGGCACTGGTGGTCTGTTTGAGTTGATTATCATGCTAAAAAAAAAATGAAGCTGTTGCCAACAAGACACTTTCCAGATGGTCCTGGAAGGTGCATAAAATCTCTGGTGATATTTTTGTTAACAAATCCATTAGCTATGACAAGATCCCCAACAGCGCTGGATGAAATGTAGCCACAAACCATGACAGAGACTCCACCGTGTTTTGCAGATGGCAACAGACACTCATTGATGTACCTCTCTCCTCCATACATATTGTCAATAATTTGAACCAAAAAGAGACTCCACCATGTTGTACCTCTGCACACATCTGATTTGAACAAAATCCAATTTGGAGTCATCACTTCATGAGACCTGTTGCCACTCATTTTTAGTGAGTCCTTGACTAACCTCAGCCTTTTCTGCGTTCCACAACCACACCGAGACCATTTCTAATTAGGTTTCAGTGAACAATAGATGGATTAACTGAAGGTCCTCTCTCAGGTCCTTTGTCAAGTCTGCGTGAGTGTTTGCTATTTCTCAAGGACATGACTTTCAGATATTGTTCATCGTCAAAGATTTTCAGCCATGCTATTTCTTCTTTTGTCCTCAACTTCCCACTTTCATCACATTTTGTAATGACACACTGCACATCACACATCAGGTTTTTGGCTAACAGCTCTTTGGGAATCACCTGATGTGTGCAAAAATACTATTTATGTCTGACTCTCAAACTATCTTGTCTTTGGCATTTTTCTAGAGTCAACAAAAAAAGGGAGCAAATTAAGTTCCTTTTGCTAATACGAAGTAATAAAATAAATTGTTTCTTTGCTATGTTGTCTCTTACATGTCAACACAACACCCGGTCATCTCCTGAGATAGATGCCGTTGTTGTGCTTGAATGATTCACAGGTCAGTGTTAAGTGGCTTTACAAATAAAACAACATTCCTCTGAAAATGGTTGGGTACAAGGACTCGATAGAAAAGGAATGAGAAAACAGCCAAGGCCCAAAGAATAACTTTGAAAGATCTTCAGAAAACCCTGGAAAACTTTTGTCAATACAATTTTTTTATCAAAAAAGAAGGGAAGAAATTAAGGGTAGGGTAAGCAGTATAGTATAACATATTATTGTATTTCAATACATACATGTCTAGCTTGCTGTAGTCTTAGATCTGTATTATCTGAGTGGCAACAGATATACCTCACATGACCATGGCCCTGAAGGGCAGGCGATCAAAATAAACTTGACTTAAAGAAAGAGTGGTCTTAAAGATGTCAGACACTGGATTAAATGAACTCTGCAGCAAGGCCCAGACATAGATTAGGATTATTTTAAACCGTGACTCATGCAAAGCTGCTCTAGTAGAGTACAAAAACCAAAGCTCTGAATCTGGAAATGAGCATAACAGATCCCCTTTTGGCAATTAGGTCTTGTTTCCTGCTCTGAATGAGTAAGCGTTTGTGTCTGTGAGGCCAAGTTCACATATTCAAGTGCACTTTCATGTTTGCACAGTGTATTTGCATCTGTATACGTGACAGGTGTCGACAGTTTAGCATTTAACACCTGTATGCCAACGTCACCTCAGAGCCTCTCAGCCACTCACTACCTCTGCAAGACGCCACTTTCTTCAACAGGCTGAAAATAGAGTTGACTCCAGCTGAGTCCCCATGAGAGTACACACCATGGGTCTGCAGGGAGTGTATTTCAACACTCCACATGAATAATAGCAGCACTTTGTATCGAGGGAAATGTTTTTCTACCCTCCGTCTCTCACCTCTCTCTGGCTCCCCAGAGACCTTGGCAGCTTTCCACACAGGGACATTTCTTTAAAGTAAAGATGTTGACCTTTACAAATAGAGGTGGACCACAGCCAAGACTGCTGCTCACTATCTGTGTATCACCATATGGGAAAGATGCATTTGTGCCGCAAATAGCACAGAAGGCAGGCTAAATGGGTTCACATGTTGTTGTTTTTTTGGTTTAAATTTTCATCATCCTCTATTTTCCAGCAGTCTTCCTGAAAGTGGTGGAAATTGGCAAAGAGAGTTTGATGATGCACGCTCAAACTTTTTATAACGTAAACAGCAGATGATGAAAAACACTTGAGTCGTGCTTGAAATTTATAAAAAGGGCCTTTCTATGGAGTGTGAAACTGAACAGCATTGGTAAATGTCTGCCTGATAGCGAAACTGCTGCAGAACAGCAGAGAAGCACTGCCAAGCTCCCCAAAGTGGAACATTACATGAACATTTCACAAATACGCATGGAGTTAGGCTGCTTATTAATATTTAAAAATTAACCTCTGATTTAATGAAAAAGAATTAAAACTCATCTGACATCTGTCTGTAATGCAGAGAACCTTCTCCTGTATGCATCAAAACTTACAGGCAATAA
This sequence comes from Pundamilia nyererei, assembly GCF_000239375.1. Classification (NCBI taxonomy): domain Eukaryota; kingdom Metazoa; phylum Chordata; class Actinopteri; order Cichliformes; family Cichlidae; genus Pundamilia; species Pundamilia nyererei. The sequence goes on along the minus strand of NW_005187517.1, from coordinate 616,510 downwards.
CTTTATGTGAGAAACATCAATGACAGGAAATAGGAGAAGACAGACAAAACTCTATGTTTACTGTAGAGATCCACAACTAGAATTAATGTTTCATTTATATGTGAGCTATGAAATATTCTCTTAGCTCTTGCGTGATGTAAGTCATCTTTTCATAAGGGATTTCCACAATCAGGAGATTTAGTGTAACAGGCAGGACGTGGGTTTCAGGAGAACAGAGTTAAAGAAGAAAGCGAATTGCTTTCCCTTTGGGAAATTAAACAGGAGGCCCATTAGATGAATTTGAGTCAAAAATCATAACTCTTATCATAAGCCAGCATAATTTTGAAATAAATACACAAACTATCAAGGTGTGACTGAGCTTGAAAAATGTGTGCTGGTGTGGATTGTTTCATCATCGCCATTGGTACAAGGGAAAACAAAAAGAAAAACAGAAAACAAAACACATTTTTTTCATTTACATGAAATAATGTTTAAATAATAAGCGGGAGGGTAATTTTCAGTGTAAAAGTTGCACACAAAAAATGCCTTTTTAATTTATTTTAGCCATCTCTGATCTGTGTGAGCTCAACATGTTAATCCACAACTGACCAATATGTCAATATAACAATTAAATAGTTTTTGGTTGCAGGGGTGTATCTAGAAGGGGGGTATGGGGTGTCACCAGCCCCGTGCAGCCATGGGACTAGAGGATTTTTAATCTTACAGTCCCAGATACCGCTCGATGAGAGCACGGATAAGACCAGTAGGAATCTGAGTACATTCACTCAAGTAGTTCACTCAGCTTGAATGTACTTTATTTCTGTACTTTCATGCACACTCTGTTTTTAATGCAATTATTGCACTTCATAAATCATACTATTTATTTTAAGGCTTTAGTTACATGAGCTTTGACCCCTTATGAATGAAAAATTCTAATTTCCTGTACCCCAGCCTGCTGCATGGTCCTCCCTGTGCCACCCCATTTTTAAAATTCTGGAAACGCCCATCGTGGGTTGTTCTATACCTTAAAGTGTACTAATATAATGTTTTTAAAAAATAAATGAATAAAAGTAATCTGTTCTTAATGAATAGACCAAACATTGCCCAAGACACCTTAAACCAAAATTGGTCTAATGATCTAGTGCTGGATCCTAAATACACCATATTCATTCTCAATTGTACCACATGATGTTGGACTTTACATTTATAATGGTGAGATGAAACACTAAGAAAAGTACAGCTTGTTATGTCTTATTAGTGTACCGTAGCATAAAGTTTGGCCTCCATGGACACTGTAAGTTAAGATATCACAACATGTAGACAATGTTAAATATTGGCACATTTTGCTTCCACCTTTCAAGGCTGAGCCGACAATCATGCTCCAGCTGATGGAAAACTGGTGCTGTGCCCAAATGTTCCAGGAAAGCTTACAGAATTTCTGGCAGCAATTGTTTTTCTCGAGGGCGTACCGAACCAAGGAAGGACATGAAGCGCATTCATCTGATTCAGAGTGAGTTACACTTGCTGATGATATCATTACCATTTTTTATTGTCACAAAAATGGAAAAATGGAACAGAATCACCTTTTAATTTCTTTAATATGTATTTATTCATTCATTTATTGATTTTAGTTTGCTTAGTCAGTATCAAAGTAGCCCAGTGTTAGCTGTATATCTGTGGGTGCATCACAAATGAATAGTGCTGTTAGCTATTCAGGTAACTACAAAGTTGTGAAATGTAAACAAATATGGAGTGCATGCTAAATAAATTAGCAGGAGGACCAGTGAGTTACTGGAGAAATTGAAGATAATTAAATTATTTTTATTTATTTATTTTTTTGAGTGACATCATGATTTCCTGTGACCCTGACGAGGATAAGCGCAAGAAATTGGATGGATGGACAACATGAGCTGCCTTGAGGCTTCTTTAAGAAACCCGTGAAATTTAGGGCCCATTAGGTTTTGAAATTTATAAACTCAGGTGATCAGCAACAAAGCATGTAATTTCATCGTATTCCTGTGTACTAGCTCTCCAGACTTTGTTTTTCTTTGGATATTGGCTGTTTTTTTTTTTTCACTCATTAGTCATTAGCTATTTGGAAAAAGAGACATTTACCCAGGTTTTGGCAATGGCTCTTGGGCGTGATATCTTGGCATGACATGCAGTGTGTGGACAAGTAAAGGACAAAAGAAGAAGCAGCAGGCCTAAGAAACTATCTACAGCCGATGAACTGTATGTGACACTCATATCCTTAAGAACTATGAAAAAAAAATAGCAAAGACCTGACACAGGACCCAAGAGATACAGCTGGCTCTTCAGTTGATCTATCTATTGTTCACCAATTCCTCATCAGAAGTGGTCTCATTTGAAGGGTGGCTGTCAAGAAGCCATTGTTAAGCAAGACAAATGCTGAGGCATGCCACATGGCACAAAAACTGGACTGAAGATCAGTGGCAACGGGTCTTATGGAGTGATGAATCCAAATTCAGGAGAGAGGTACAACAGTGAACCTGTTCAGTTGTCTGGAAGCTCTGTCACAATTTAGGGCTGCATTTGAACCAGTGGTGCTGGGGTGTCATAACTCTCAGACACAAAAACGTACCATCAGATTTTGATGCACTGTGTAATACCATCTGGGAGGCATCTTGTTGGCAACATTTTAATTATTTAGGATGACAATGATCCCAAACACACTGCCAACACATAAAAAGTCACGGATCGGTCTGGACCTTCACATTAATGAATGAAGCGTGGCATCATCTTCAATGAGAATGGAACAAAAGGCAGCCAACGTCAAAGCAAGCATGGCTTTGAATGTCCTTCAAGAAGCCTGGAGAACTATTTCTGAGAAATCTTATAGGAGGATTCAGGCTGTATTAAAGACAAAAGTGTTCAAGGACCAAATATTGACTTTTAAGCTTTTTAGAATTGTAGAAATTCAGTTGTTTTTTTTGTTTTTTTTGCCCTTACACTGCAAATAAGGGGTGGCTCGAGACTTTTTCACAATGCTATACTTTTAGAAGCACTGAGAAAAAAAAAATAAATGCTCCAATAAAATCAGCAATATTCTCCTGTCTAACTTGAACTAATCTCAGGTGAATTGGAGAGAAATTGATGTTACACTAAATAACGTTTCTTTAAGTATAGCAGTACATAAAAGTACTGAACTCTCCCTTAAGGGGTTCTGCTTTTTGGCCAACAAGAGGTCACTAGCTGTTGCTTGAGATACAAACCAGTCTTAATATGGCGATATACGGAGAAGAGGAGAAACAAGACCACATCAAAGAGAAGGCCACTTCTCTTTACTCGACCTCTCTTTTATCCGTGTCACTCTGAAATGTTTTCTCTTTCAAGCCTGTCTCTTCTTTTGCATTCAAGATGTAGCGCACACACATTTTCACATTTCTCTTTTTATGCTTATTCTGAACACTTTTTAAAGCCCAATAGATGATCCCCCCTTTCGTTTCTCCTCTCTGTCCCCTTCTTTTCTTTCCATTCTTTTCTGCATTCAGCAGCGATCCCATCTTTCTCTCAGGGGAAATGGGGATAGAAGACAGTGGGCGCCTCTCCAGGGTGTCCTTTGGATTCGGGTGAACCACCTGGGCTTGAAGCACTTCACAGTAGAAAGACGAGACGCACTCACACAGACATACTAAAAGTGAGAGGAATAGGCCAGCTGGTTAGAGTGTGCGTGCGTGCGTGCGTGCGTGCGTGCGTGCGTGCGTGTGTGCGTGCGTGCGTGTGTGATGAGATATGCAAAGCTCCTCACGCTGTTCCCAGTGGGTTTCCTATCACAACACATTACACATTTCTACCTCTCACCTCATCTAAATCCATCTTTCTCATTTAAACACACATTTTTTTAATGTGTGCACACTCATCTGCAACATCAGACCACACGCACACACACACACACACACACACTCTCACACACATACACACACTAGCCTGTGTGCTGCTGTGGCTGAGTAACTGTCATCGACAAAGTGCAGTGGGAGGTTTGGAAGCTGTCCCAGTGTTTATTGGGGAAGAGGAGCAATGCAGAGAACCCACTCTTCATCCTACATGACAACCTCTGCTCTACACACTTAAAGGGAAAGCTTTGAAGTTATGGTGTTGCGCAAAAATCTTGAGTCACCATTTATTTCTTTATATTTTGCTTCTAAGGATTCCCACTTTTCTTGGAATTTTTTGAAGTGGTCTTAAGCTGTAGTTTGCAGGTGTTCAAAGTTTTTCTTTGGATATTAGCTACTTCAATCAGTCTCAGTCCAGTCCTTGTACCTGATCATTTTCAAAGCAATGTTGTTTGTTTCTTACGCAACTTAAAACTGATCTAGAATTCATTCAAGCATGAAAAAACACACCTGGATGAACTTAGCAAATTGTGCATTCAGGTACTAGCAGACAGTTGCAAAAACATCATTTGTTCCAATTTCTGTAGGTGAAGCTACAAAAAATGACAAAGATAACACAGTTTGACAGACACAGTAATAGTTTTTCTTGCACAAGCAAGCTGCTTTCCAAAGCACTATTAGCCAAAACCCTGACGTAGCTACACATGGTGTGTGGCATGTTATTAAAGAAAAAAATGAAGACACTGGATGACAGGAGGACAAATAAAGTGGCAGATCTAAAAAGCCATCTACAGCAGATCAACAGTAACAGACTAAAAATCATCTCCTTAAGAAATAAGGAAAAAATCCAGTATAAACATTACACAGGATCTGAGAAATACACCTGCAACTTCCTCTCTTCACCAGTACATCATCAGCAATGGTCTCAATGGAAGGCTGCCTGTCATGAAGCCATTCTTAAGGGGGAGCAACAAGGAGAAAAGGCTGAGGTAAGCCACATTACACAAGAAGTGGACTTAACATCAGTGCCAACAGGTCTTATGGAGTAATAAATCCAAATCTAAACTTTCTGGTTCAAATTGTCACCAGTTTATATACAGTGTTGGGGAGCAACGGAATACATATACCGCCGTTACTTATTTAAAATACAAAATATAAGTAACTGTATTCCGTTACAGGTACCGTTTAAAAAGGTGGTATTTAGAATACAGTTACTTTGTTGAAATAAATGGATTACACGGCGGTACTTTCCTGTTTCATATTGTGGCGGGTCAGGACTGTTTGGGTTTTGTTTGACAGCTACGTTCTGTAGTTCCAGGCGGCAGCGTTGCGGTTGCCATGGTTACAGGGTGACGCTCTCGCTCTGCTGTTTCCTGGGTGAGAGAGCGCCTTTTTGTTGTTGTTGTTGTGCTAAGCTAATAGGCAGAATGCTACAGGTATAGCTTTAAAGAATGTAGCATCATAGGCAGTGTAGTCCGTGCTGCAGGGAGAATGGACTGCCATACTCGTTATGTGTGTGTGAGCGCGAGGAGGGAGAAAAAGGAGAGTGGAAAAGTACGAGTTATCATCGAGCAGAAACGGGAGCTGGAAGCATGTAAATATAATAATAACCACTGCAGCCAAGAAGAGTGCCTGAGCCCAGTTGTAAGTAAGCTATTAAGACTCGACTGTACACTGTGTTCGCGTTTTCCTCCGAAACTTACTTAAGTTCTAAAGTTCCGTTGGAGCAGCCTTTCAACACCTCTCTCTGTCTCTCGCAAGCAGAATTGACCCACACAACAAAGTAAAGCTATTTTTCGGCTATGAGCCCGACACGGAACCCGTATTAGTCAGAGGTCCCTTTACTACGGTTCAGAGCTGTGGACCTTCAGTAATAGTAATAAATCACACAGCAATAGTACATTCATGTAGTTGTAAAATGAATGATAATATGTTAAATAATCCAAAGTATTTAGAATACGTTACTCTCATTGAGTAACGTAACGGAATACGTTACAGAATACATTTTAGGGCATGTATTCTGTATTCTGTAATGGAATACATTTTAAAAGTAACCTTCCCAACACTGTTTATATATAGAGGAACCCAGGAGAGCTACAACAGTGACTGCCTTACAGCCTGATGGACAACATGTAAAGAAGAGCTTTGAATTCCAGAAGACCGGAGAACTAGTCGTAAAGACTACTTAAAGAAATGACAAGAAAAGCTTCCCTTCAGAGTTCAGACTGTGTTGAAGAATAAAGGTCATAAACAATACTGACTTTCAGGCTTTCTAGAATTGTACAAATTATGTTTTGTTGTATACACTGTATATATACTGTAAGGCAAATTTATGTTTGGACATGTTTCAATAAATTACTGCACCTATTTCCCAATTTCCAACCAAAATATAAGGAAATGAGGAGGGGCTCGAGACTGTTGCACAGCGCTGTACACCGTAATGAAATTTAAACGGAATTTCAACAAGGCTACTTAGGAGATTTTTTTTTCTCACTACTTATTAATTTCAGAAAACAGAAACTCTGACCTGCAGTTCATTATTTAAGGGCAGCAGAATAATTTCACATCATCTTCTGTTGATATTGAGGGAAATTCTATCATGATAATGTGATGAGTTTTGATTTAGTCTCCCATCTTTCTCTTTGGCAAGTTAATTAGAATTAGAAGCAATTCAAATTCAAATTTAGTGACTATTATGGGTTAGACATGCAAAAACTGTTTGGTGCAATGTGACTTTGTGCCCCTGATACACTACTGAATAATATTACAGTAACACTTTGAAAACACATCAGATCTCAAACGTGTTAGATATCTATATTGATATGGAGTGGGCCATGTGTTAGAAACAAATGTCACATTGTTTTAAATCTAAGACACCTCAAAAATCAAAGCAAAAAAAGAATGTGGCGGCCTAGTACTTTTTAACCAAAATTTCATTATAGCAACTCAAAATGGTACTCAGTAGTTCGTATGACCCACACATGCTTATACGTATCACTGATCCACCACCAAACCAATCATGCTTAATGATGTTACAGGCAGGATTATGCTCTCCACAGCTTCTCCGGACTGTCACATGTGCTCAGAGTGAACCTGCTCTCACCTGTGAAAAGCACAGGGTGCCAGTGGTGGACTTGCCAACTCTGGTATTCTATGGAAAATGCTAACTAAGCAGCGATGCCAGGCAGTGAGCACAGGGCCTACTAGAGGACGCTGGGTGTTGAATCCACTATTGTAACAGTGTAAATATCTAAAAGAATAGGCACGGTTGGTCCATTTTCAAATAAAAATGTACTTGAGTTCAATGTATTTTTGAATTTGTCCTAGTACAATACAAAGTAAATGTACAGCGACAGCACAAAAATAAAGCACAATATTAAAACACTGCAATATTATTGAATCGAGTTTAAATAGAAATGAACCAATGACCTTCTATGAGCAAGCACTTGAGCACAGAGGGGAGCAAAAAAAAAAAAACCTCAGGCAGAACCGGACTCCGGGAGAGCAGCCATCTGCTGGGACCAGTTAGGGTGCTGGGAAGGGAGAAGATGAAAAAAGAGCATAAACAGACAACAAACAATATGACACTAAACACTTGGCAGGTAGTGAGGGCCAGTAACTGCAGATCAGAAACACACAGCACAGCTCTGCACCACAGATACCTGCAGGAAGGTAAAGGGAGCAAAGACAGAGAGGACAAAGCACAAACTAGGGTAACGCGAAAACATAAATGCATGAGGAGTGAAAGAGAGGAGAGAAGAGGAGAGAGGTGCTTAATGCATTATGGGAGGTCCCTCAGCAGGCTGAAGCAGAATATCTACAGGATGGATCAGGACTGCATATGCTAGGTAGAGTAAAAAAAAAAACCCGACATCCCACTTCCCGAATGTGGCAGACCCCCTATGCTGACACCGCATTGGTCACATGACACCCAGACACTGACGTCTGTAGTAGACAGATTACAGGATGCTGAATTCAGCAAATGCAGATCATTTGTGGTAGTTTTAGTTTCACGAGTTTGCGGTTTGAGTTTTTTCTTTTTTTTGTTTAGGACCTTGTGGGCTGGATTGAGACAGTTCACATCTTTTCCAGTCTGATGTCTTATGCCACATGTGCCACATTAAATACAGAAGTTATCAGTCAGTTTCAGGATATATCAATTCTAATCAATTCAATTTTATTTATACAGCGCCAAATCACAACAACAGTCGCCTCAAGGCGCTTTATATTGTAAGATAGACCCTACGCTAATACATATAGACAAAAACCCAACAATCATATGACCCCCTATGAGCAATCACTTTGGCGACAGTGGGAAGGAAAAACTCCCTTTTAACAGGAAGAAACCTCCGGCAGTGCCAGGCTCAGGGAGGGGCGGGGCCATCTGCTGCGACCGGTTGGGGCGAGAGAAGGAAGACAGGATAAAAGGCACGAACTCTGCCATAGTCACAGCTAGCTATCATACTTATTTCTGTACCCATTCACATTATATAGAACAAAAGCAAGGTCTGCACACTGCTGTGCTCCTACAACACATTATTTAGAATTGGTATCCAGTGTTTTAAACAGCAAGCTCTTCTCCAGGCAGATTTGAAGCAACTTGTACACATCTTTTTTTCTCTGTATATAATATCTTGTATATAATATATACAAGATATTATTATTATTATGTATATATACAAGATATGGGTGGGAGCCTTTATAAGTCTTCCTGTAGGAGTGGTTAGTTTCACAGATAAATTGCAAAAGTTGTGCTGTTTTCTTAAACCCAGGTGCGGTCAGTTCATTTCAGTATGAAATGCAAAAAAATAAGATGTGATTAAGTAAACACCATCATTGAAACTGCCCAAATACTTGAAAGGGCTGGAATAGTTTTAGAAACAATTGGCAGAAAAATATTCATGGTATTGTCTGTGAAGGTTCTCAGTCATCCAGGTCATCGTAGTCAAAGGAGCTTGCAAAGAAAAGCGTCTGGACTTCTTTAAGTTAACTTAAACTTAAGTTAACTTAAGCTTGCAAAGAAAAGCATCTGGACTTCTTTAAGTTAAGTTAACTTAAACTTAAGTTAACTTAACTTAAAGAAGTCCAGATGCTTTTCTTTGCAAGCTCCTTTGACTATTCATGGTATTAGATATACAAGCGTCTAAATATGTGAGATCCATCAAAGATGACACAAACTTCCAAAAGGAACCAGAAACGTCTCCTTTCCATTACTACTTGAGTGTTTCACAATCACATCCGTCAAAGGGTTGGTGGTTTTCAAGCGCTCTGCTAGCAACTACAGCTGTCATCCTAATGTGATTGATTTTTATGAAATGCCTCCTGCAAGATTAAGAAGAGGTACTGGAGCAGTCAAGGGCCATACACCATGGACGTCCATCTAAATTCTCCTCTGCTTTCACTCCACTTCATTTCAAACTCTTTTCAAAATTTTAATTTATGTTGATGAAGTTTGCAGACACCCAGTGAAGTAGCCAAACACTGACCCACTGTTGACCCTGATGCTTTTAATATTTCTGTAATTAATTCCAGGCATGCCCTCAGAAAGAGGAGGGCAGTGGGGGGTTTGGCTGGCTCATGTTGGGAAGAGTCATCTCACCTTAGGGCAGATCTTGGGCAGATCTTGGGGTTAACGTGAGGATCCCGAGTCTGACAGGGTGTCAATACAAAGCAATTTACGGGACCCCATGAAGAATCGACCCCCTAGATAACAGGCAATTTCTCTGCTCTGCTGGTCACCACGGCCTGCAGAAGACCAATTCAGAGCAGAGAGGAGTAAGCAGAGACCAAGAGAGAAAGAGAGAGGTTGGGAGAAACAAGAGAGGAGCTGTGATTAGGAGCATATACCACACAGTATCAACACATGCCTACAGTGATGCCCCGAGTACTTCTGCTTTCATACACAACCTTTACCTAGACTTCAGCACACTCTCAGAGTGCTGCATATGCAGCGAGCGAGCAGATGCACACAGATTAACATTTCTGCACTGACACACGAAAACTGTGGCTTGCACGCCCACACGGAGCGCAACCACCAACATCGCTGAAATGGAAACGGCTCAGGAGAGAGGGCATGGGCAAGCAGCATTATGCTATGGAGACAGAGGAGAGAACATAAAAAGGAGAGGCTTGCACTGATCTCTTTTTAAACTAGAAGAGAGACCAAATCATTCCAAATACATGTAACTTGCGAGGAAAAATTAACTACCTGACTTGTTTAGTTGAGGGTTTAAATGATTTATTTCAAGTTAAAGGAACTCTCAAAGCTGAAGCATACAGATGCAAGAAAGCAAACGCTAACCAGGAGATTCAAACCCAAAACCTTCTTACATTAGATTTCACTTAAAATATGGAGACAGGTGTCAGTCTTCTGAATTCTGACTAATGCTGTGTAACTGAAATATGTTGGATTTTGATTTTAAATTGTTTTTCTTTTATTAGGACTAAATGTTTTTATTTAATCAGTACTCATAGTTTTCTTCCTGTTTCAAAAACTGGGTCTTAAATTGCAGACTTTCAAAGAGAAAGAAGCATACTATTTTCTGTTGAGATGTAGAAATAAAGTTGTTAAGCATTTACAGATACTGACCACTGCTAACCTTAGGTCACCTGCATTCTGATTCAGATTTTTAGTATGTATACAGTGTCGTGTTCAAATTTTTCAGAAGGAGTTCAGGAGAAATATCTGTTGTTTAAAAAGAATGAATTTGCTTTGGCAGTTCAAATTACAAGTTACAGCGCTGAACCTTTGCATGATACTGCATTTCGTTGCTCTGTACCTGTGCATGTGCAATAACATCCATCCATCCATCCATCGTCATCCGCTTTGTCCGGGGTCGGGTCGCGGGGGCAGCAGCCTAAGCAAAGAGGCCCAG
>NW_005187517.1:588628-599341 GCF_000239375.1 Pundamilia nyererei | reverse complement strand
TGAATCGCTCTTTGTCTGGTCCCTCACCCAGGGCCAATTTGCCATGGGAGACCCTACCAGGGGGCAAAAACCCCCAGACAACATAGCCCCTGGGATCCCAGGGACACACAAACCCCTCCACCACGATAAGGTAGCAATTCAAGGAGGGGTGTGTGCAATAACAATAAAGTTGAATTCTATTCTATTCTATTCTATTCTATTCTATACAATAGTCTGCTTCACAGAAAGGATGACCCTCATTGGGCCGCACAGCGTATATACTCTGACAATAACAAAATATTATTATGGCTATCTTCTCCCAGCACCCATCCTGATGGCTCCCTTCGAATCCACTTTGTTCGGTCCGGCCTCACCTCGTATCTGCTCCTCAGTTGATTCTAAGGTCCACTTCAGGACATCTGGCTGTCTTAAGCGGTTACGAATCCAAACCCTTTTGTCAGAAATCCTCATCATTATGTATAGAGGAGGTCAGAGAGTTACGACAGTATCTACAACCTTTAGTAAAGCACGGTGGAGGTACTGTTATGGTTTAGGGCTGCATTTCATCAAGTAATGTTTGGGATCTTGCCAATTCCAAATGTCCATACACATCATTAGATTTTCATCCACCACCGAATATTATATGGAAAGCGTCTGACTGGAAGCTGTTTCATTTTTCAGCATTGCAATGATCCCAAATGTCCTGCCAGTGCAGTAAAAACACACCTGTATAGAAAAACTCCCAGTGGAACACTAAGTCCCCCAGGTGAGTGAACATGAGTCATAGATTAGTCTTTCCATAATCCAGACTTAAACATTATTGAACCAGTGTGGCAAGTATTTCGACAAAGACCAGAACAAAAGGCAGCCAACTTCCAATGAAGAGCTTTGAAGAAGACTGGAGAACTATTACTTCAAGAAATTAGAGGAAAGCTTGCCTACGAGAGTTCCGGCTATAAAATGTGGACTGTACTTCCATGTATGTTGCTGCATGTTTCAACTAACTGCGACACCTATTTCCTATTTTTCTAGCAAATTTTAAAGAAATGAGGAAAGGCTCATTGTTCCCATTGTTGCTGAGTGTCATTGAATTTCAATGGTCTCTGGTTGCCACATTGCTGCTTTCAGCATGTAGGCCCCTTAATAGCCTCCATCTCATTAGCTGCAATTTCTTTTTTGCAGTAGCTGCAGCAGAAAAAGGACCACAGTGGCCTTTGAGACAGCTCAATGACACATATGATGGCATAATACTAAACTGGCCAGCCTACAGGTACGGAGGGCGTGAGATAGGAAGGGACAGCTAGCTGAGTACAAGTGATGTCACTTTCAAAATAAAACGCATAAAGCACCCTTTAAATAGACAAAACACATTTTGGAATAGCAAGTGTTAGCCTTAGCTGCTAATACTTATGCTGATAAATACCGTTTTCAGTCTGCACACATAGTGTCTCTGTTTCTATGGTATCACAGTATATTTTGTTGAAACATGGTGCTCTGATTAATGTGAAATGTATCATCATGTTCCCTAAAGCATACCAGGTCTTATATTTAATTTATATAAAATCACTCATTTCCTCTGATGCTGCTTTGCTTAAATCAAGGTGAGGTACCTAAACTGTATGACTCACTGTCCCCTGTGCTCAAAGCACATCCTGTAAAGAATTATTCTTGTCTAGCTTGACACCTGATCTCAACCCCCATCCAGCAGCTTTGGGATGAATTCAAATGAGCCTGGCCTTATCCTCCAACACCAGCGTTGGATCTCGCTAATGCTCTTGTGGCTGAATAGGAGCAAATCACTGTAGCCAGGTTCCAAAATCTGATACAGAGCCTTCACAGAAGAGTGGAGGCTTTGTAGCAGCATGTTTATGTCCGTGGAATGATGTTCAGCAATGATATATGGGTGTAATGTTCAGGTCCTCACACACCTTTGGCTATATATTATGTATAATCTGATTTACAGAGCTGCAGTGAAGAAATGATCCTCCGTCTGAGGACTACAAAGCATGAAAGTCAAGTTAAGAGTGTCCAGGATGACACAGTGAGGGTGTGTGTGTAGGAGAGAGCAAAAAAGTCTTATACATGGAAAATTACGGACAAAGCGGAGAGGGAGAGAGAGGGAAAGAAAACATACAGCATGTATATGGGCTCAAATTGTGGTCAGAAATATTTTGTACTTGTAAATCAGTTTTGTTTGTGTAAAAAGAATTTGTGTGTGCGTAAAAAAGATTTGTGTGTGGAGTTAGCCAAAAAATACGTGTGAAACTCTGCACTCAAGTTTCAAGTTACAAATATGAATTTTGACCCTGTTTTTCTTCCTTTCATCTGATTGGCCAATGTCATGTCAATCACAAATTTAACTACGGTATGCAATCAGAGAAAAGATGGGTTTGGCTGTCGGAGGGGCGCTTTATATTGGGCGAACACTAGGAATACAGAGTTAGAAAGAGGATAGTAAAGCAGCCAGTCTTACCAAGTTCCCTTTTTAAAATAAATAAAAATTGTCATTTTAGCAGTTTTTCATTTTTGTTGTTGTGCCTTTTTAAGGTGGTGGGGGGGAAATCACCCTTTTACAACGTTTGAAATGGCCATGAAATATCTGAGTGGGCTGACAGGATTTGTGGATCCAATACCAATGACTCGAGTCAAAAAGAAATGTGTACACTTTCTGCATTTGAAATTCCACATCTAAATTCTGTTCTGGGTAAAAAAACAAAAACAAAGGGGGGGGTAAATTCAACATTCTAGCTGCTCTGTTATGGGTGTACTTCAGTAAGCATTTGAAGAAATTGAAATTCTGAAATTCTGACTGTGTCTGAGCCAGATTTCATGGTAATAAATCCAACAGTTCATAAAATTTCATTCAAAACATCAAATATGCCACAGTGGATAAATAGGAACCAAAATTACCAAGTTGTGTTCATGGAGGGAAATAACTTCTTTCTTGTTTTTTAATGGAATCATCTACCAGCCATAATGTTCAAATGTTCAAATTTAACAACCACTCTTTGAAAATCATTATTTTTGGTCTACCAGCTTCTTATTACAAGAATTTGTCTAGTGGCCGGTGGGCATTTTTCCAATCTGGATACATCTTCAGTGACCAAAGCAGGTGAGATCACATTTGATAAGGTGATTTTTTTATGACATGTTTTTATGACTGAAGGAGCATATAACCCCAGTATTGGCCTCCCTACACTAGCTTCCTGTTACTTACAGGATCAAATTTAAAATGTTACTTTTGTTTTTAAATAACTAAATGGCTGAGCCCCACTTACCTATCTGAGTTCCTATTTATTTATTTATGCTCCAGAAAGAACCACGAGGTGCAGTCCAAAACTAATCTTGTGGCGACAGAGCCTTGTCTGTGGCAGGTCCAAGACTCTGGAGTAGTCAGCGTCTAAATATTACATCTGCACAGACACTGGAACATTTTAAATCTTTACTGAAGACACATTTTTATTGACTGGCTTTTAGTACGTGTTGACCCAAACATTTTTGTTTTAACAGCCTTAGTCCTTGTTGTTTTGGGGGTTTATTTAAATTTTCTTATTGTATTACTCTTTCTCTATTATATTTTTATTGCATCACTGTTGTGCACTGTTACTTATTTTGGTTGTATTTTAGTTTGTAAAGCCCTTTGTGCAGCATGAGCTGTTGGAAATGTGCTATATAAATAAACTTGACCTTGACTTTGGAAGTGACACCGATTAAAAAAGAACATCAGTGGCCCATGTCTTCTGAAAGGTATTCAATGCATTGAGGCTAAAAGAATACATTTTACTATACGGGTGCTAAACTTTTATCATTGAACTGTTAATTATCTTTATTGAGATCCAAAGTACTCAGTGTGGGGATGTTTCTTGAACAGACTAACCAGTAAATTCTTCATTTTCCTGAAGTAGTTCTATTTTTCTTTTCTGTTTACACAAGATTCTAATTCTTCCTATAAATCAACACCTTTAAACAGCAAGACATCTTTTTTTCATGTTTTCAGAGAAGGCTTATTAGTAAGCAAGAGTGCAAGCAGACTAGCAGGGATAGGCAGAGTACAGCTGTCAGAATGACTGAGCTGTTGCTTTATCTTCCTCTACTTTGATCCTACTCTTACCTTCTTCATTTCTGTTATCTGTTTCTGCCCTGAACTATAAGAGTATGAAACAAAGCAGGAGCAACCAGGTGAATGTGCTGTCACTCTGTTGCAATGGAGACACAGGTAGCAACTCTCAAGGTGAGGTTGTATTTAGAGACCTGCCATGCAAACACACAAGATGTGTTTTTGATGTTACTGCACAATCACATTGTGGCAATACTTTGATTCATAGGTGACGTGTGTGAGATAGTCCAGAAAGATTGCAGTCCAATGAAATGGTGGTCCAAAATGTAAATTTTTTGGGTTGAGTTGTGGAAATTTTATGTTTTCACAAGTTGGGACAATATACAAGTTGGCATAGCGTTCTCAGTGTTTGCTCCCATCCTGCCTCTTTGCTGAACATGATGTTCCTCCACATCTTCAGTGTGTTGTCAACATGAGACCAGAGATTGGCTGTGTCCAGTCTGTTCCACATTGTCTGGGTAGAGTAGGACTGACTCCAGATAATGTTGCAGCTTGATGATGCAGAAAACCAATTTGAAGTCATCCTATGGACATCATAGTCCATAGGATGACTGGTACCCAAGGTGCTGTGCTAAAGTAAACATAAAACAATATATATATACACATGAGAGCAAATAGAAGAAGCGGATACAGGAGGGCAACAAAATGCAGTTGATAATAATTAAGCACAACAGAAAGAAGGGTAAGCAAAAACACCAAACGCAAGTGACTACCAAAGTAAAACAGGAAATGAGATCCATAACTAAATGGGGAAATAGAGCACATGAAAGAACATAACATAGGAGAAGTGACACAGGAGGATAGGACATTTTCTTGGCACTTGTTGGACCCCTTAATATCAAAGGAGCATCTGTTGTTGCCAACTAGCATTGTTTCAGCTTTAGACATATAATCAAGTGTACACTTTATAATCAAGTGTATTAACTATGGCAAATGATTGTGAAAAGTTTAAAATATTTTAGATTCTTTCAGGTCTATCATCTATTCGATTTGAGTTTGCTTATTCAAGCTTTTATCTTCTTTCAGAAAGAGGAGCATGTTGAACTGCAACCACCATTTACTAACTGCTTTGAGAAGTTTTTGCTTTTGTGCTTCATACTTGTTTTTTCTGAACTCATTTGGCTTTGGAGCATATCAAACTATATTAACAAAGAAAAACAATCTTGTTCCTCCTCTGCATAATTGCTTGATGATGTGCTGACCTGTTATGCAGACTGAGACGAGTATTACAGCAGGCTGTTATCTCTCAACTAATTTAGCAAGATTATATGGCTATAAAAAAGATATGGCTAAAAACAGATAATAATTTAATTTAGTCTGTGATTTTCATCACTTTTTGGACAGAACAAACAAAAACTATGAAGAACATGTCAAAGACTTATGACTATACTCGTTTATATGAATGTAATTACCTTCATTACTAGACACATTACAAAAAATAAACTAGCATTAAAGTTGTAATTGCCTGTATGCAGCAACTGCTATAACTGAGATTTTCTGGCCTCAAAGTGGAACTATTATATTTGCTCTGAAGTTATCACATTAACTTTTTATGAGAAAACTTTACCTCTGACTTTGAATAGAGGTATTACAATGAGCTATTCCTTTAGTAATAGCTAGTTGTAATAATTGTGATTTAAAGAATTTAAAAGAGTAATCATAACAGGTGAGCACTGATCTTCAGATGAATGGTTTTACCGAAGCGCTTGGGTCTGGATTTAGAGTGCATCGTAGCTAGTGAAGGTTATGAGTGATCTTTTGATGATTTCTGACAGCAGACTCACCTTTGTGCTTGTACTACTAGAACTCAGTACAGCATTCGTGAACAGCCACTGATCACTATTTTTTTCTGCAGAGATTAGAACATGCCATTGGTACAAAAGGAATTGCCCTTTGATGATTTAAAACATATCTGACAGATTCCAGTTTGGGCATGTAAATGGGAAGTGTTCTTCAAACAAAAACGTTAGGCATGGAGTTCCACGGGGTTCTGTGCTGGGACCAGTACTCTTGTCATGATCTCACATCTGAGGAGGCAGAGAAATCATTTCACAGAGAGAAATAAGTAATATTTTACTTTAAAAAAAAAAAAAGTAACGTCCCCTACAAAATATAGTGTAGTTACTAGAAGAATGCATACTGGACTGGAAAATAAATGCATTAAACTGGAAAGTGAGCCCCTACCCATGACTGGACCGACTGTGATATGGAATATCCATTTGTGTATTTTAAACTTACAACTCTTTAACACTTTATAGTGCAACGGATCATCAATGGAAGCAAAACCAAAACCTGGCATTTTGCTTTTCCTGTGTTTTTTTGATATTCACTGAAGAGTGGTGATGAAGAGGTGGGAAGAGAGAGGAAAACAGGCAAGAGCACAAACTCCAAAATCCTTTTATAACCACTTGGATAACAATAATTTCCTCCTAACACGTGTTTTCACACTGCGTTGCTGTACCTACGTGAACCACAAGTGCACCTGGAGCCAAGGTCTTCCTGAAACTTACTGCTTTGTGCTTAGCTGTGGCACTAAGCACAATTAAAACAGAGCCTGAGAGTTTTAAGTTCCCAGGAAGGGATAATCCATTTACCGAACACAGTGAAGCTCAGACAGCCGGCTATGGCAGAGTCACTCTGCCAGTCAAGAGGGTCAGCAGACAATGACTAGAGCTGTATGCTACTCTGTTAGATTTGTCTCCTACATTGTCCTTCTTGCTGCCCCTATTCTTCTTTTCTTTCTCCTAAAATCTCTTGAATTCTGCAGTCTAATCAGGTCTTGACGTATGGCTCATTAATACAGTAAGGTAAAGATATTGGATTAAGAGCAGATTAAAGATGATTAGTGCTGCATAATGAGGACTAATCTGGGGCTCCTCTGTTCCACTCTGTGTTTTAATATGTGTTTTTCTCTGCCCCTCCTCGCTGGTTGAGTCATCTGCCTCTAGATACAGCTGCTGAAATATACATGAGATGTTGGTTTACCAAAATAAACAAGATCTGTTCAAAAACACAGGGGATCTTCAAAAAGGAAGAGTTTCTTGTCTCTTAAATACAGCTGAAGTAAATTGTCAGACAATTCATTAGAGCCAAAAACCACACTACAGACTTCGATTCTTGAGTTCAAGTGACAAATAGGCGCATGCTGTTAAAATGTAATGCTTAAGTGCTTAAAGGCACACAGACACTCAGTCTATGCCCTTGAACAGTGCAAGGAGAGCGAGAAGGTCACAGACAATCATTCCAGGGTCCTCTGAGGCCTCTCAGCATCCGGGACGCCACCTTTGGGAGTCCCACTCCTTCCTCGCCCCCTCTTTTCTCTCTTTCCCCCTGCCTTTGACTTTCTTTATTCTCATCGTTTCTTCTCCTCTTTGCTCTATACGTCCTTGTACATATGATCAGTTTCAGGCAAATAAATAAAAGAATTAATTACCTTACACATCCTATAGAATCCTGAAGTTTTAAAGTGCTACAATGATAAAATCTTGATGCATTTAACTACATTTTCAATAACTTTATAAAAGCACAGGTCATTTGTTCAGGTGCCTTTAAAGTTTATAGTGAAGAAACTGTTTCTCGGTTCATCCAACTATCAAGAGAAGGCAGCAGCAAGGAGAATTTCATGGTTTGATCCAGCATTTGAAGCTGTATCATGGTCACTTTTGTACATATTTCAGTGGGGCAGTTTGAGCTCGTGTTGGCAGAGTTGGGGCCACTTCTGAGGAGGCAGAGAAATCATTTCATAGAGAGAAATATGTAATACCTTACTTTTTTAGCAACGTCCCCTACACTATATACTTGTTACTGACTAGTTAGAAGAATGCATACCGGGCTGGAAAATATGTGCATTAAACTTAAGAGTGAGCCCCTAGTCGTGACTGGACTGACTGTGATATGGGATATCTGGTTGGTATTTTCATATATTATTATATATTATAGTCAAGACCAATGTCTTGACTGTAGTTTTTAAAAGGAACATTATGGGACAAAAACTACCGAAACAACGTGAAAGTGATCGTACATCAGCGGTCGTGTTTTCATAAACTTTACACTGCAAAAGCCGCCCCCTGCTGGCTATTACAAAGAATGCAGGTGACTCTGGTTAGACCAGGAAGCTACTACTCCGTCAATCTTTTATGTATAGTAATAGTTATATAAAGTCTGTAAGTAGAAACTCTCCTTTCTCTGGTTTATGTTTTGGGTTATATTCTATTACTGCATTCAGTATTTCTTAAAGCTCTCGAGTGTCAGTGATGTTTCAGTTTCCTGCTCAGACAGCAACAAGCAGCCTGGAAACACAAAAATCAATAAGATAAACAACAGAAGTACTGAGCGCTCACTGACAACTAAAGATTTTTAACCTGGCAGGTCAAGGGTGAGACAAGCCACTCAAAGGTCTACATTATTTTATATCATTATATAGTCTGGACGTTGACAGCAATTAAGATATTTCTGAGGAAAAATATGTTTGAAAAACTTTTTAAAAAATTCTTCTGACTGATGAAACCCGTGTTGTGTCGAAGGCTGTTATTAGAAGAAATATGTTTTGGCCGGATTCTTATCTTTTTAAAAGAAAGTGAAAGGATGGGTTTATTGTGATGATTTCAAATGATGGTTTTGATCGATTAGTCACTTTTTCCTTCTTTCAAGGACTGCCCTGTTATTTGCTGGAAACAGAACTTCCTAACAAAAACTGAAAAAATCTTGATTTCATAATTGCAAGTTTTTGAATTAAATTGCCCTTTTCATTCTTCCCCCCTCCACCTTCTCTGCCCTTTCATCTCCCACTCTGCTTTATTCTCCCAAAGTCCCAATTCCACAATTCCTTCCCAATCACAGACTCCCTGAGGATTTGAGGCCCTCTCTAGTCACCGACGCCCCCACCTCCCTGCCCCCGTGAGACAAACACACACAAAAATGGCACATCCCAATTCATACTACACACTTACACTCACATAAACACCAATCTCTCTGGCTCATCCCTTTATCCTCCATCACCATCCCTATCCCAGATGTGACCCTTCCCAGGAGAGAATCCCCCATCAGCCCAAAATAATAAAATAAAATCCCATCGCCTCACCCCCCAGAACCCTCCAGCACCTACGTGAAGGAGGGGAAGACGTGCTGATGAATGTGATGGGATAGATGTGGATGAGAGGAGAGCAATTAAAATCTTCTATGCTCTCCTTTTCTTGCCAGATCCAGAGGGAAAACTGGGAGACAGAGATTGTGTCTGGCATGAAAAAAAAAATCTATCTCATCTCAATCAAAGAAACCTATTTTGAAGCCTGAATAAAGACAAAGAACCAGTTGCTGGGACCCCTCACATGATGGATGGAGGACAGAATGGCATCGGTTCTAATGTAAAAACAAACATTTTATGGACAAATTTAGTGTACTCTTTATATACTCTTTATTTAGTGTACAATTATACACATTTGAATATTGTTACTTTTACTCTTAAACATGTGTCAGGAATCAAGCACATGCTAGAACATGCTATGAATTTTGAATGGAAGTCCATGCAGAGAGCGCACACATTTAGTGTAAATTCATGCATATTGATATGATTCTGAGGGTGGGCTGATGTAGGGTTTTTCACACAATACTAATCTTTTCATCCATGCTGAGTGGTATGGGTATGACTGCTATGGATGGCAAGGCTTCAATAACGGGTAGACATCCAACTGCTTTACAAAAATAGAACCAAAATTGTGGGATGCTGTGTAAAATGTAAATAAAAACACAATACAACAAATCTTTCAAATATGTCACCTAAGACATTTTACAAAAAAATATTGTCTCATTTTGAATTTCATGGTACTTATCTGTCTCAGAAAAGTTGGGATGGGGGCAACAAAGGCTGGAAAAGTAAGTGGTAGTAAAAAGGAACAACTGGAGGAGCATTTTGCAGCTAATTAGGTTAATGCAGTGATATTTGCAAACCATTGTGTCGGTTTTAATTACATTTGACACGGCATCACAATTCTTTTTGGAGCTGGGGTTGTAAAAGGTCACAGAACAAGCAATGGATCATACAATATACTTTGCAGTCATGAAGCTAATGACATTCTCGTCAGCACTGAAATGTCACATCCTGTGCCTTTTATGTGCATGTGAGTGGTTGTTCCAAGCATCTCAGAAAACTTGTGAAAATTTTTCTGTGGGTGTAGAGCGTTTCATCGTCTTTTGTGTCGTCCTGTAATCTCAGACTGGACCCCATGATATTAAAATCTGAGGGCTCCGAGGGGAACCTACAATCTGTTACAGGACTGCTTAGTATTCCAACTCAATTTGCAGAAACGCACCCCTAACCTTGCAAAGAACATCATCTTCCCTCCACTCCTGTCTCCAGACACTCATCCTTGTAGTACTCTCCTGTCCTTTGGCAATCATGCAGCCAAATATTTCATTATCCCCATATTTCATATTGAGACTCAATCTCACTAAATATCTCTGAAAGTAATGGTTTTCTAGCAAAATGCA
This sequence comes from Pundamilia nyererei, assembly GCF_000239375.1. Taxonomy (NCBI): domain Eukaryota; kingdom Metazoa; phylum Chordata; class Actinopteri; order Cichliformes; family Cichlidae; genus Pundamilia; species Pundamilia nyererei. Next base: position 588,759 of record NW_005187517.1, on the reverse strand, counting down.
TTACTGGGTCCAACAAGTGTCTTTAATGTATTTCCTTGTTCACACACCTTTGTAAACACAATATATATTAAATGTGTTTGGTCCATAGCACCACTTGCGATCAGATTAATTAATTCATTAAAAAAAAATTT
>NW_005187517.1:575314-587473 GCF_000239375.1 Pundamilia nyererei | reverse complement strand
GCACGACAAAGAAAATTACCAACAATTTCAAAGGGCTTTTATTTTTCACAAGGTATCTCTGCAACACAACTCAAGCTTCTCTGAAGATCAGAAGCAAACTCATCACTATGTCTCCCATCTGAAAAACCCAATGATATTTGCTTTTTACAATCACTTGGTGTATCATTTTAAGTGAAGTAGCTACCACCCTCCCACATGATAAACAAACTACTCAGGCTGGGTTTTAGACAGAAACTTTATTTATGTTTTTTTTTTTTTTAATCGAAGAACTCAGCCCAGTTCCTGGTAAATGTTTGTCCGACCACATTCCATCATCTTCAAACACTCCAATCAGCGCAATCAGTCAAGACCAGTGCAATCACCATGCCCAACAAACACAGCTAAAATGATTGGTTCAGACTGTCAGCGTCCTGCAGAATTGCTTTATCTCAAAAGAAACTATAAAAAACAACTTCTTCTCAGTACTACTTGATTTTTATTCCACTAGCAATAGCTGGTTTCTCTGGGGTTGTAATGATACGTCTAAGATGCTGAGATGCACATTGCTTTTAAAGTTTCTAAGTTTGGATTTTCTTCAACGGTGCTTTTGGGATGTTTGTACTTTTCAGGTTCATTAAAAATACTCCAGTCATGTCATGCAGTTTTACGAAGGTGGAAACACTTTTTTGCAGGGGGTGAATCGACAGATTATTTCCACTGTCGGACCAATTAGTCTCATGTTATATAAGTACATACATATGTCAGGAGAAAACCATAAATGAAATGGTAATAAATTCAAATAAAATGCAAGTTTCTGGATTCTAACTAAACCCAGTTGCTCCGTCTGGTAAACGTTGGGTGATTTCATCTGTGAAGTACTTCCACGTACTAAGCAGAAATTAATAAACCATGTAAGGAACCCAAAATACTATACTGTCTCTATAGGATGAGCACATACTGTATGTGTGGAACTCAAGCAATTACAATTTTGATTAATGATGGCGGGTATAAAATGTGCAGCAAATTTGAGAGCAATTCATTAAGTAGTTGTGAAACGTATTGCTTAGAAAATTGTCATGGTCCTGGGTCGTGTGACCCAGTGTGTTATGCTTAACCTATTTTGATGTTTATTGTTTGCTTAGGTTCTTTAAGGTAGTCCAGCCCTTTTTGTAATTATGTTACCTTTGCATTACGTCTCCCTTGCCCTTCGTGTGTTTATGTCTGTGTGTCTTGTACTGTCAAGTTCATGCTGTCAGTTATGTCACCTCCCCCTGTACTACGTCTCCCCGGTTCATGTCTCATGTTTCCTGTTTTACTTTGAAGGCCTGCATTCACTGTCTGTGTATTCAGCTCACTCCTCCTGTCCTGTCGTTAAGTCCATGTGTGTCAGCTGCGTTCCCATGTGTGGCCACTTCCCCTGATCATCCCTCATGTGTATTTAGTCTCTGTGTTTCTTACAGTCTGTGTCGCGTCGTCTGTGTTCCCACCCTCCGTGTTTCCATGCCCGGTCTGTTGTATTCTACGTCATAGTCTTACCATAGTTTATTCCCAGTTTAGGTTTCTGTTTAGTTATTGCTCTTGTGCTGCCCTTATTCTTGTTTGCTTCTTTTGTATTCATCAGCCACAATAAAAGGCTCGCTTTTCGTTCAACCCAGTTTCGTGTCCATGCCTGTGTCTGCACCTGAGTCCTCCACACACTCTCCACACGGTCTGCCACTGCGACCGTGACAGAAAATAGATGTGAACCCCACGGTGGCACTAGGAAAAACGCCATTGGGTATCCCTGCTTCTGTCCATTACCAGCTTTTTCATTTTGCACAAATCTGACCAACTCTTCCAAGTTTGTTTGTTTTTGCCCTCTCACCATCTCTTTAATATATTTATACGTATCATAACACTGTGTTTATGTGCTTAAAGAGAAATCATTTCCTCCTAAAATCGATTCTAACGTACGATTTCACTAACTCATCTGTATAGCAGGCGTGGCAGTTGATTGACTTGAAACAACTTTAATCGCCACATTTTGACTTTATTCTCAAAATGAGCAATAATATATTTTTCTTAATGTGACTCCCTTAATGGTTACTAATGTTTGTGGGCAATCTTCCTGCATAACTAATCGTGATGTTCTTGAAGTGCTTTAGTAAAACTCATAGGATCACCAAAGTTTGTATAATTCATCCTTTTAAAACAAATAGAAATGAGATGTTAATAGATCCAATGATGTTAATGGATGTTAATAGATTCATTCAGATGTTAATAAATTCATTATGAGCTTTATAATTAGTTAAATATCTCCACACATATCTACCCTGTGCTGATGTTTGAGAAAAAGTTAGAAGATAACTAAAGAGTGTAAAACATTTCCTTCAGGACCTGGAACATCAGTACCAAAATCCAAGGCGAGAAGGCAAAGCGGTGGACCAACATGCAGACCGACCTCTTGTGGTGTTTATAGTACAGTGCTGAACCATGTGCTATGTCTTGGTGAATGATCAATGATGGGGCAGTGGCTCCTAGAAGGTGACTTACTAGGTTACCAGGTTACCAGGGCGTGGCTGTCTGATTCATGACACAATCATGATTTTACACCTGCAGGGAAAGAAGTAGGTTTGGTGTGGGGTTAGAAATGTCTCTCCTTTAGTACTTTAGCTTGCTATACTATCTCTTCACTTAGTGTCTTCTTCTTTGTTGTCTATGTGCATACTTTTTCAGCTTGCCCCTCTTCCAGTTTTCTTAACAGCACTAATGGTGAAAGTCTCATTGTTCTGGAGGTGTAAAGGACGCTCTGCCCTACACTATGCTGCATGCCGTGCTCTTTCTCCCTTCCTGCACCTCGTTCTCCCCCACAAAACAACCCCACCTCCCTCCCAGTAGGGGACTAGTGCCATGTGGTGATGAATAGTCAGATGTGAGGCAGGAGGACGCACAATGTAGGTCGAGCTCCAGGGGTTGTCGTCTACTGGTGCGTGCATGTGTATTTATATATATATATGTCTGCGTGTGTGTCTCTGTTTTAAAGCACTTGGTGAGGCACCTGGGTGCACGCTGCTCTCCGGTGTAAGGTGGTGCTGGGTGTGGATTTTGGGGGGGTGCACATACCTGCTACAGAATGATATATGGGGTGTCCGTACCCCCTTATATACCTGTTCCCGTTGCCTATTCTGTCTCTGCCTGGCACACAATGATGCACACACACTTACAAACGCACACCACCCCCGCACCCCCACACCGAGACATGGTGTGGATAATCAGCTCATTTGCTATGGTGCGGTTAGATTAGTGTATGAACATATGCACGATGATGAACTGCACTGCACCAGAGCGACAACCTTGTTCGGTGAGACCGCAAAGTCGCGCACACAGAGAAGAATGGCCTAACAAATGACAGTGAACTGAAGTTCAATGACTTTGGGGTCAGAGGAAGCTGGGATGCAGTGCAGATGTGAAGTTGGGATGTGGAAGAGGTCGCAAATTAAATGGGCTATAAGCTGCTTGATGTCACAATTCACATCTGGTATCTGTGGTGAGCATTTTCCACCTTTTCTGCTTTTATTGTTTGTTTGTGTTTCTTTTATCTTGGCAGTGAGACCCTAATATTGTAGGGTCTTTACCTTACAATATAAAACATACTGAGGGAACTCTTTTTTGAACGGCACCTATAAAAATAAAATAAAATTGAATTGAACTGGCAATAGATGCTTGATAAAGGAACATATCGGGCACTAAGACTTTAAACAGCATCAAACACAAACCTGGTGGACTTCAGCTTATTAATGGTGGATAATGTAACGCTAACACTGCCTCTTAATTATACTGTACACATACTGCATACACACATTTCTGGAGAAACTGAGATGAGGACAGATGGAGGACAGTGAGTAAATCAGGAAGTGCAGAGGATTAGTTAGGAGGAAGAGAGGGCAGCTATGAAGAGGATAATGCGTGGAAAGGCAGTTGGTCTAGATGACATGCCTGTGGAGGTATGGAGAAGTCTTGGAGAGAGGACAGTTTAACCAGATTAACACAATCTTGGAGCGTGAGAGGATGCATGAGCAAAGAATAAGAAGAACAAGGGTGTAGAGCTGTTAATCAGACATAAAATAAAGATATGGGAAGAAGTTGTTGAAACTAGATTTAGAAGAGAGGGGATCAGTGGGCAGCAGTACTGCTTCTTGCTACAGTACAGCATCTGCACTACAGATGTGATATTTGCTTTAAAAGTGCTGAAGGAGAAGTGTGGAAAAGGTCAGAAGGAGTTGCACTGTGTCTCTGTGGATCTAGAGAAACCATAGGGTCCCAAGAGAGAAACTGTAGTACTGCATGAGGAAGTCAGGAGTAGCAGTGAAGTTTGTGAGGGTGTTGCAGGGCATGTGTGAGAACAGTGAGTCTGTGGTGACTGGTGCACGAGCTATGTTTGCTCTGAGCAAGTTGTACCTTCTAAGTACAACTTCATAAACTTAGAACAAAAAGGAAGTAGATTTGTGTATGGTGGATTATTTCTTTATTTTAACGATGCTTCTTGGCAATAATACTATTGGAATCCACAGTCAGTATAAAGAGTTGAAAGCTGGCATTTGTAGAGAAGATTTAGCAGTTTTTCATGGGCGCGACTGAAATATTCAACCCTGCTGTTCAACCCACAAATGCATTTTCCTTACAAATGTGGGACCATTTAAGGGAAAATAAACAGGCTTTCCAGAGGTATTAGATTAATTGCCAAGAGGCATTTTTACAACAAAGAAATAACAGGCCAAGCAGAAAATTTATGCTAAGTTTAGTTACGCCAGTTTTAGGGTTTGTAACAATGTGGAAACCTGTAACATCATGTATTAAAGTTTAGGAAGGGACAGACCGACTTAATCTGACATCAATAACAAGAAGCTGATTTAGACGTCCGGATGCTTGCTCAATAATCAAGGTAAGAAAATCTCCTAAAGTTGATTCTTTTTGTGTAGATGCAGCATTTTTCAGTTGGAGGAATATTTCATCCATAAACCAAGTAACTTGTTGAGCTTCAACTGACTGCAGATCAGTTCACAATCATGAAACTGATTGTGGCACACTGTTTGCTTTGGTGGTTAAAAGACTAGGGGAAACCCGCAGTCAGTTTATACCAATGAATTAGAGATTTTTTTATTTTGTATGAGCTATATATTTGAACTCACTGAAGAGTTTTTGTCAGATCATAGCTAGTAGGTGCTTTAGTTACTCAGTGCTGAAACCAGCAAAAGTACTGTAGTTAAGCTAAGATATATGTCTATGTATGTCTTTGCAGGAGGAAACATAAGAACCCAGAGGAAACCCATGCAGGCACAAACTCTTCCAACCTTCTAGCAGCAGTACTAGCCACTGTATGACTATGTCACCCAAAAGGAGCAAAATGTGTGTTCTTGTGCTCACTTTAAGTGAAACCGCCTTTTCCTTCTCTTCAATCTTCTTTAAATTGCTCTGAATAAAAAAATACTGGTAGCCACCAGCACCACCCCTCAGCCTCGTAGCAGTAGGATCGTTAGGTGGCACAAATCCCCTGGAGTACAAGTTCTAGAGCACATAATTACCACGTCTCTGTAGATCTTAATTGGGTGCATACGAGCCTTAGTGACTTTATTCCCCATTTCTATTCAAGAGCAAGTGGCTATGGAAGTACCAGAAATAAGAAATTCTAAAATTATAATAAAAACCACAGAGACTACTGTCACTTTCTGTGAGTGCCATTATTATGGTAAGAACTATAGTTGGACCTTCCTTCACGACCATAGGGATTTTTCACTAATATTCTACTCAACTTGATAACATGTTAGCTTTTTATACTTTATATGTCATGGAAATAAGATTTTCTCCATCACAAAGATTCTGTTTGTTTGGAAGTTAAACACCTTTTTGATGCTGTTTTTGCTGGGTGGTAATATAATTAAAAGATAATGAACTTGTAACAAGATTTCCAGTAAACTCGACCTCTGACCTTTGACATAATTTGTAGTAGATTTTTAGTAGATACATCTGTGGAATCAATTTGAACATCCTAGGCATCTTCTTTCTTTAATTATCATGTTCAAAAGATTTTTTGAAAATCTCAGCTGGTTCTTAAATAGCACTTTTCTACTTTACTTGAGCATTCAAAGTACTTTATACAACAGGCTTCATTCACCGACTCACATAAGTTCTTTTTTTTCTATCTAACATTCACACACATCCACAAAGCAACTTGGGGTTGAGTATCTTCTCAAGGAGTATCAGGCATGTAGACTGGAGCTGTCACGGTCCTGGGTCTCCTGACCCAGCGTTTTTAGTTCTTTGTGATTTTTGTATTATTGTACTTGTGTGTGATTTATTCTATGGCTTCTAGTTTTGATCCCTTGCCCTTCATGTCTCTCTGTGTCCCCTCTGTTCTGTGTAATTGTGTGTCTTTGCATGTTTGAGTTGCTTGTTTTCTGTCACTCTGCATTGTGCATTATGTTCTCATGGTTGGTTTTTTGTTACTCTCTCTAGTCTAGTCTCTTGTGTTCCCAGCTGAGTATTTCCCTGTGTATTTTGGTTCTTAGACCTCTGCCTTATGGTTTATGTCTCTGTATTTCTTAGTTGCTTTCTCCACTGTGTCTTGTTCTCGTCTCTGTGTGATTCTTCCTGTTTTACTTTGATGGTTCGTGTCTCATGTGAATGCGTCCTGCTTTGGTTGTCTCGTCAGTCCTGATTTCTCCCAGCTGTGCCCTCCTTCTGTGTCTCATTCCCCTCGTTACTTCCCAGTGTATTTAAACCCTGTGTTTCTCTGAGTCAGTGTCGCGTCGTCCCTCATGCTGTGTGGATCTCCCTGTGTGTCTCTCTGTGAGTTTTCTAAGTTCCCAGTCTAGATTAGTTTGTATGTTTTTTTTCCCTGCCAGCAAATAAAGCTGAGTTTTGAGTTCACCTCCCTGAGTCTGAGTCCTGCATTTTGGGTCCAACTCCTGCCTGCCGCACAGCGATTCATGACAGGAGCAGCCAATAATCAAACCAGTAACCTTTAGTAGATGACCTGCAATACTTTCTGAGCTAGGGCAGGAACAGGATTTTTACTTGATTTCAATATGAAAATCCTGCATCGTGTTATTCTTGAGTTATTGTGTTCACAAACACGGGCAGCCCACCCAATGGGGTGACGACAAGAGCCCAAACCATTCAGGCTGAGGGGTAAAAAAGTTACATATTAGCAAGACAACACGTGCTGCTAGGGTTAGCACTGGGCTTTGGTTTGGTTCAAAGTTTATTCTAAAGACTGAGTTTAACAAAGACCAGCTTAGCAGCACATTTAAAAAAGACCTGCATGCAACTGCAGCGCATTCACGCTGAGTCCTCTTAGTCTTTCAGTTTTTCTTAGTCTCTCGTCACCAGCCACCACTTTTTGGCCTGGAACATTTTAGAGCAGTTTGTCTTACTTTTAAGAACATCCCACACTCTTTCTCCTCGCTCTTCTTTCTATATCCCTGTTCTTAGTCAAACACAGTATTGAAACAGCAGGAATGTGCCCCAATGCCTCTTCATCTTCGCTCTCTCTCTCACTCTCATCTGCCTCTCTTGTGTAACGACCTCAATCTGTCTGTCTCTGTTAGCTATCGTCTGCGACAATAATTCTGTAATACACTCAAGTGGGAAAACCTTGAAGTGGTGCCTTTTTCCTCTGCTCTCTCAGTCAATTCGCTGTTTTTTTTTATTGGCAGAGCTGTTTATCAAAAACAATTTTGCCAAAGCAACGTTCAAAATAAGCAACGGGGGTGTGAAACAGAGTACAGACATATGCGGTATAATTTAGCAGTGATGCATGCGAGCAATGTGTGTGCTCGCCTATATAAGCAACTCTGCGTCTCCCAGTTCGTATTTGGTTGTGTGTCTTTTTTCTTTTATGGTTTTCACTCCAGTATCTGAGCCTCTGCCGGCCTCGCAACACAACAAAACGAAACAAAACAGAGCAGAGCAGATCTGCGCTATCATCCCAAGGCAGGCCACCGCTCCCTGTCTCTGCGCACCGTTACCTGTTGGTCCTCATATAATTACAGCAGCCACCCTCATCCATCACAGTATTGTTGTGGTGTTCGCAGGGCCCATTCTCTCTCTGGCTCAGCAGCGTTACATAAAGAAACAATAACAAAGTCTAAACAAGCACCATCCACCAAAAGGAGGGGGACAACAGAGGGAAGGACATAGTGCAGAAAAAAACACAAACACACACACACAGGGTTATTACAGTACAATGGTTGGTTGTTTCTTCTTCTTTTTTTTGCCTGGTTGGAAGTTTGTGCTGACGACTGATGCACAGCGAAGTGGAGAATGAAACAGTAGATACTCTTTTTTTTCTGCAATAACACCATGTTGAGGAACCTGCACTGAATTCACTTTCAAATCTGTTTTATCTGTGAAGCTGAAACAAAGGCAGGAGACTAAAGGGGGATTTTTACTCCTACAAAGGGCTGAGGTAAGATCTGTGTAATACAGGAGGGGGGCGGCGTTAGCTGTGAATATAAAGACACTGGATCCAAACACTGATGCTCTTTAGGGACAATTATGTTTAAGTGCTAAATTTTCAACCTGTTTTTTTACCTCCATAAGCAAAGATGGACCCAAATCTTGGTTTTTTTTGGCATTCAATGTCAGTCTCTATTTCCTTTTTTATTTAAATTTTTTTAATGACGCTGTTGACATATAACTTTGGCGGAATTATGAACCATTTTTTCACGCTACAACAAGCACTTTCGGTGGTTCTTTTCAGTTTGTGCAAATGACGAAGCACAGACAAGTGACACAAGTGAATTTAACATAAGTTCATTTTAGCGTTCAATATGAAGTCGCTGCAATTATTTTTATGCAATAAACCTCTTTCAAGAGTTTAATGCCCATCATATTTTTTGGTCATAAACATGGACACAATATCTTGATGGATACTCAATCATCCAGGTAAGTAAATCCCAAAAGGTTGATTCTGTTCATCTGGATGTAACATTTTCAGCTGGAGAAACGTTTCGTCACTCATCCAAGTGACTTCTTCAGTCTCAGCTGACTGTGGGTTTCCCCAGCCTTATACAGTATCTTTGCACAATGACTGAAACCAGCCAACTGAATGAACAATGAGCTGTGAGGTCAGTTCCTTGATCATTAATATGCAAAATGCCATTGATCAACAACCACTGATCAAAGCCCATTGAGCATGCAAGCATTACGTGAAAAGGGAAAGACCATCCCTGAATTGAGGAGGGGGCCTAAGGGTACATCTTCCACCATCTTACAATGCTGTAATTGCAGCCATTCCCCAGCTCTCTGTGAATGGTACTCATGGACATTGATCAGTGGTTGTTGATCAGTGATCATTCCTTTAAAGTTTGCTGTGCTGCTCTTGTTCAGATATCTGTAGATGAACATAGTCTGGGTGACATCGCCCACTCGCTGGAACATAGAGTGGCCTTCTCCGAGTTTTCTCAAGTTTTTTCTTTGAAAACTGGAAACTTGTGCAATCATTTTCAGTACAGTCCTGGTACCTGACCATTTTAAGAGGTATGTTTTGTCTACCCAATTGTTGTTGTTGTTGTTAAACACTGAACTATGCTTATAGCCTGTCAGAAAAACACATCATTCATTCATTTCTTAAGATGAATCTATAAAAAATGCCAAAGATAACACAGTTTGAAAGGCATAAAACAGTATTTCTGCACCAAAAAGGTTATTCCCAAAGGGCTAACAGCCCAAAACTTGGCATATCTCACCATGGTGTAGAGTATGTCCTTAAAAAACTTTAGGAAAATGGACAAGTCGAAGACAAAAGATGTAGTGGCCAGTGTTGGGGAGTAAAGGAATACATGTACCGCCGTTACGTATTTAAAATACAAAAATGAGTAACTGTATTCCGTTACAGGTACCGTTTAAAAAGGTGGTATTTAGAATACAGTTACATTGTTGAAATAAATGGATTACACTGCGGTACTTTCCTGTTTCATTTTGTCGCGGGTCAGGACTGTTTGGGTTTTGTTTGACAGCTGTTGTTCCAGGCGGCAGCGTTACGGTTGCCATGGTTACAGGGCAACGCTCTCTCTCTCTCTGCGACTGTGTGTTTCCTGGGTGAGAGAGCGCCTTTTCGTTGTTGTTGTTGTTGTTGTGCTAAGCTAACAGGCAGAATTCTACAAGCATAGCTCTAAAGAATGTAGCATCATGGGCAGTGTAGTCCGTGTTGCAGGGAGAATGGACTGCCATACACGTTATGTGTCTGTGAGCGAGGAGGGAGAAAAAGGGGAGTGGAAAGGTACGAGTTGTCATCGAGCAGAAACGGGAGCTGGAAGCATGTAAATATAATAATAACCACTGCAGCCAAGAAGAGTGCCTGACGAGCCCAGTTGTAAGTAAGCTATTAAGACTCGACTGTACGCCGTGTTCGTGTTTTCCTCCGAAAACAATAAGTTCCGTTGGAGCAGTCTTTCAACGCCTCTCTCTGTCTCTCGCAAGAAAAGTTGACCCACACAACAAAGTAAAGCTATTTTTCGGCTACGAGCCGACAGGGACCCCGCCGTATTAGTCAGAGGTCCCTTTACTACAGTTCGGAGTCGCGGATCTTCAGTAACAGTAATAAATCACACAGCAATAGTACATTCACGTTGTTGTAAAAAGCATCATAATATATTAAGTAATCCAAAGTATTCAGAATACGTTACTGTCATTGAGTAACGTAACGGAATACGTTACAGAATACATTTTGGGGCATGTAATCTGTATTCTGTAATGGAATACATTTTAAAAGTAACCTTCCCAACACTGGTAGTGGCAGACCCCCCCGCCCCCCCAAAAAAAATGTCTGTAGGAGATGACCAGTATCTAAAAGTAATTTTCTTAAGAAATAGGCAAACAGTGCTGTAAAGACCTGACACAGGACCTGAGAGATGCATCTACTGTTCAGAATCAGAATCAGAATCAGAATCGTGTTCATTGGCCAAGTATATGTGCAGACACATACAAGGAATTTGGTTCCGGTAGATGGAGGCTCTCAAGCACAGCAATGTAAATCACATGCACACATAAACACACACACACAAACACACACACTTGTCTATATATACATTACACATGCATACACATACATACACAAAGCTGTGTAAACCAACTATAAATAACCAATCTAAACTTATATACATAGAATACAGAAATGAAGTGAGGTGGAATGAATACTACAGAATGTACATAAGGTGCAGTTGCAGTCTGGCAGTGGGAGCAGTGTGGCAGGTCATCTGTTTAGAAGGGAGATGGCGAGGGGAAAGAAACTGTTCCTATGTCGGGTGGTCCTGGTCTGCAGGCTTCTGTACTGTCTGCCAGAGGGCAGCAGATCAAAAAATCTGTGTCCAGGCTGTGAGGGGTCTGTGATGATTTTCCCTGCCCGTTTCCTGGTTCTTGAGAGGTACAGATCCTGGATGGAGGGCAGGGGGGCGCCGATGATCCTTTCTGCTGCCCGTACAGTCCGCTGCAGTCTGCTCCTGTCCTGTTTAGTGGCTGCACCATACCAGACTGTGACGGAGGATCACAGGACAGACTCAATGCCCGCAGTGTAGAACTGGATCAGCAGCTCCTTTGGTGAAGCTTCAACACAAATGGTCTCAGTGGAACAGTGGCTGTCAAGAGGAAAATCTTAAGGAAGGAAAACAGGGGGGAAAAAAGGCTATTATGCAAAAATCATCAAAGCTATTTGGTTTAAACTGTCATCACCATGTACAGAAGTGGTCAGGAGAGAAGCAGAGGGTGAAACAGGGTGGAGGCTCTGAAATGGTTTGGGGCTGCATTTCAGCTGGTGGTTCTGGATGGAATTACAAATATGGAAAAGTACTGCCACATTTTGACCCACTATGCAAATCTATATTGCCAACAGCTTCAGTTTTTAGTTTGACAATGACCCCAAATGCACCGCCAGTACAGTAAAAGGATACCTGGACATACAAATACACAATGGAATACGATTAGTCATGGATTGGCTTTCCACAGGTTTTTGGAATGTGCTTTCAGAAGTCTGGATAACTACTCGTAAAGACTGCTTAAATAAATTACAAGAAGCTTCCCTAAGGCAGTTCAGCCCAAGTTGAAGAATAAAGGTGCTCATACCAAATACTGACTTTCAAACAGAACTTTGCAAAATCTATTTTTGCCACATAAACTGTATTTCCTTATATGTTATATATATAT
>NW_005187517.1:569457-575272 GCF_000239375.1 Pundamilia nyererei | reverse complement strand
TATATATATATATATATTATACAATATAGCATGAAATGTATCTTAGTAAACTATACTTAAGAGATATTTTTATATATGTCTTTTGTATTTTAACATACTGTACATTTTAAAAATATCTCATTAAGTATAGTTTGCTAAGATACATTCCATGCTATATTGTATAAGTTAGGCAGTATGTTTCATGCCTCTATGTACTCTGAGGGGATGGATAAGCCATAATATTAATATAACTGCTGCTGGACTTCATGTGGTGAACAATGATAGACAGGTAGAGAGAACAAGCCAAAGAGAAAGCTATTCCAAAAATCCCCAAATGGATGATTTGAAATGAAATCTTTGACTTCTAGGACTTTTCGCTTCTGTACTGTAGCAATACTTTTTAATACAAAGTTTGTTATTCTTGCTTGGGGTTTTCTGTGTTCGTGTTGGTTTATACAATGTGGCAGGGTGCATGTTTTAAGCATAGCTGCCTATCAGCATGCATCCTTTCAGAAGATGACTAAAACAATCTGACATCTCACTAGTCCAACATGCCAGGGGATAGACCTTGACTTTAACAGCAACACAAAGTATCTCCAAAAAAAATTAAAAGTAAATAAACAAAATGAAAACAAGATGCGATAATCACAGAATAGTGCCCAGTGTTCTTTAACAGTATTGCAGATTTTGGTCACTATCCGACGCCAAGTAATTACAGGGCCATTATTACCAATACCAATACCAGCACCAATACTTTTAATCTATAAAGGCAGCTTAAGTGGGGGAGAGCAGTGCATATTCCCCCTAGCTAAGCTGGTAGAGAGAAACAAATCAATCTAGGTAACCCATTTCAAACCACTTCTTAGATCACTCATAACACTTTTTAAATGAATGCTTAACAATTCCACTCTCCACCTGCCCCATACCTGTATGAGCTCTTTAAGTAAATCACAGAATCTCAATACTAAAACTATGAGTTTGTGTAATTTTACCTTGTAACATTATAGGCTTGATAAGAAGTTTGATAATAATTTTTCATAGTGCGTGTTTCATGTATGTTTCTCTTTTCCCAAAGAAAAAATTATGTAAGATAATTCAATTAGCTACATACTGAACTTAGAGGACAGAAACAAAGTGTCGATTCTGTCTCATTAGTATCAATCCAGTACTAACATCAGCATATTTGGGAATGTTTTAATGGACAGTACGGATGTGAGGAATCATATCTGTTTCAGTGCAGATATTAGTAGGCATCATAACATATTGTTCTGTGGACTCTCATTTTAAAGGCCAATAAATTCGGTCACTGCAACACGAAAACCACAGACACTACTGAGTCATATCACAGCAAGTCGCCAATTATGAGGCAGCCCTGTCCTAAAGCAGCTTTAGGGCCTACTCTGCTTTATCATCTTCGCTACTCTGAACGGGACAATGTCATACAAACTGAATGTCAGGACTGATATCACAAATTCAACTGGTGCTAGTTTCAGTCATTATGCAAATGTACTGTTTATACTCAATAGTCTAGGTAAGTAAATCCCGAAAGGTTGATTGAGTATGAAAAGTTTAGGGTTCTTTTCATATAGGACTTTCCTTCTTTCTGTCATGGTTACGCTGCGTGGCAGGCAGAAGGAAGGACCCAAATGCAGGACTCGAACACAGAAACGTAACTTAAAACGCAAGCTTTATTGGTGGGAAAAACACTCCATTAAATAAACTCATGACAAGCAAACCCTGAACATGGAAACGGTGCGCATGGAGACAGCACACACCATTATGAGGGTACGGCGCAACAACAAGCAGGGGAAGACTGAACACAGCTGGGACTAATCAGACATAAAGAGACTATAGGAAGCAAAACTAGACACACTAATATAGCACACAAGACAAAGTAAAATAAGAAACAAGAGACATTTACAAAGACGCGGACTAGACACTGGGACATAACTGACTGGGGAGACAGAGGGAACTTGGAGACAAGTGATTAAATGTGGAACGTGGGACACGGGAAAAGTACCGAGTAAACATGGGAACACAGGCTAAGGAAGGATTCCAATCACTAAGAACATAAGAAATAAAGATAACAAAAAACCAGGAATAACAATTGTTGGAATATTAAATCAGAATCTGAAACACAGATACTGGATCTCACTTTTCTTCTTTTTTTCTTTGCAACCAAAGAAGCTGCTCCCTGGTAGCCACCAGTAAGCATGCAGGTTTAAGATACTCGTGCAATGGCTTCATCATTCAGCCCATATGTTATACTGTATACAGTCTATGCATTATATGCATTAACTTATCCTGTAAGCAATTTCAGCAAATTTTTGTAAATTCCCCTCCTACTCAGTCGACTCTTGCAGTATCACCTGAAAAAATAACCTGTCTGTTCCCGTTAAACTCACTGTGACACTGCCAGAGCAAGCAAGCTCTCTGGATTTATTCTAACTGTTAAGATATTTCCAGATCAGCCTAAATGTAGCCAGTGAAGAGTTTTTTAACCAATCTGAAAAAGATACAAAGAATTATTGATCTGTTTCTTTACTCATTAACTCTAAAGGTTGCATAAAGGTACAGTTATAAAGAGATACAAACAGGAGCTTTGGGGAAACACCTGTTTCACTTTACTATCAAAAAACAACTCACTGCATTGCTTCTACTGTACGTTAATTAAAACAGACATACGTGCACACACAGACACACACACAGGAGAAATATTTGCGCCCTGGGATCTACCCCAATTTAGACCAGACATTAATAACATCCATTTTTGTTCTCTGTCAACACAGATGCTGTAATTAAAAGCAGCAGATGTATTCTGACTGAACTGAGGATGGCCATAACAATGCAGATGAAAAATGGGACAGGACTCAGAAGGCACAAATAAAAGGTGGGAGGTTAATCGAATAAACCCTCCTTTGGACAAGCTTTAGGAATACTTTTTTAAAAGGACATTTGTCTTATTTCTGACATCTTAATCCTATTAAAATGAATCAGATTTTTTAAATTATATAACTTAGATAAATAATTTGGTGAAGGATGAAAATGCATGATTTAGTTACATCCAAAACAGGCCACAAATGTGGAACTGCACTGTTTTACCATTCCTTGTATAGCCAGGCCTGGGGGGGCAAACAAAGAGTCTGCAACGGTTTCTTTTCTTCAACTAAGTCATCGATATACCAAGACAAGAATGACTCAATCTGATGCACTGGCTTTTGAAAAATCAGGCAATTAATAAATGCAATGGATTGCAAAACCCTGTTCTGTTCACAGAGTTATTTTGCAGCAAATCCGTCATTCCAAACTCTTAAATTGCCTCATTATTTACAAAATCAAAGCTAGGGTGTACATGCTACCATTTGGGCATTTAAAATGTCATTTTATTAGGGGAACAAAAGCCTGGCAGCTGAATGTCTTCAGTCCATTTCCAGCTCATGGACTTGCTTTATTGTGCTTTGAAGAGGAGAGGAAAGATTTGGATGTTTTATGTTGGTAAAGCTAACGGTGAACAGAGAATTAGAAATTCTGAGTGTGAGCAGAATAATGAGTAATGGTAAGAGGTCCTCTGTAGCCTGCAGGGCATGGTGTTTATTGTCCATCTTTTATAGTCATTGTAAATGTTGCAACATCACAGGAGGGGACATCATAAAGAAGAAATTTCTCCAAATAAGTAACTGTTGTCTTCTTCTTTATGAATACACCGACAGATCTCTTAATAGATATGTGGATTGTCACATGTCCACATGTTTACCCATATTTATCCACATTAATATGTCAGTTAATTCACACTGCACATAGAGCTAATAGAAAATAAACCAATAGCAATCTTAGTAATAACAGATCTTTTTTATTACTGTGCTGGCAGGTACTGAGTACGTCATCATTTTTCCTTTTTGATATACTCTCCACTTGTTTTCATCCACCACAGACTGGGATTTCCAAGCTCGCACTGGAACAGAAACAAATCAGAACAACTGTGAGCGTAGGATTATTATTTTTTTTACCTTGAATTATGCAAACAAAGCAAGTAATGGGTGGAAAATGTTAATTATCCCAAGGAGTAAAATTCTCACTTAGCCCACAGTGACTAATAACTATTATTCCAGCACTTTACAGAGGTGGTGATGATTTCACACAGCCGATGGAAGAAAAGACACATTTACTATAGTTATGTGTTTGAGGTTGCTTGAGAAAGTCATGTTCACTCGCTGGGCCCACGTCCTCACTTGAGGTTTGACAACGTTTTCATAGGTAAAGGTGAATGGCTTGGACATGAACTGAAGAGGACTGGCGGCGGCTCCCGGGCCTGGCAGATCCCCATATACTAAATAGAAATGAAGAAGTTAAAGAATTGAAAAGGGAAGGGAGGGAACAGCTTGTAGAACTGGGGGAACATATATAGATGAGTGTGTTTGGAGGTGTGGTCTCATTCCTGAAATTCAGATAGTTTATCTCCAAATAAGTTGTGTGTTCAAAAGTTTGCTGATCAATTCAGCATCTGTTTAAATGTCTGGCTAACTGAACTTCTAATTAATGATATACACATTTGTGGAATGCTTCTTTTTTCAAAGAGAAAATGCAAACCTTCGGACACAGTATATCCACAATGTTGTAAATTTTAAGGGAATAGCAATCACTGTTTAAGCCTCCTCTACACTTTCCTTTTAGCTCAAACATTATGTGACTTGTTTTGACATTGTTACAGGTAATCCTGATTTTCACGTGTTGTAATATTATAGTACATCTATATAGGTGATTTGTCACTTGTTATTCAAAGTTCTGAATGAAGTGGGCCATAGACTAATCCCTAAACTAACCCTATCCTGTTAAACTGCCTATGGATGAGTAGCTTGCTAACAGTAGCCTGAACGATAACAGTTAGTTGAATTTGGTTTTATTTGTATAGCTCAAAATCACAACAACAGTCACCTCAAGGAGCTTCAATAATATTGATATAAATTTTACATGATTAAAAAAAGTGATATAGCAATGCCATGCATTTACATTCCCACGCACAGCAGACGCATATGGAAACAGGAGCAGCGTGTAAGCCACCAGTGACATTATATTACAAACAAAGCTCAATAGTTTGCAACATATGCAAGAAAACTGTATAAATGCATCAGTAAGTACAGCCAGGTTATGAAGCTACACGAGCAAGCAAACAAATGACTAAACAGGGCATCGCTAGAGAACTTGGTAGATGCATTCAGTATGACAGGAAGAGTAAACAATGGATGACAATTACTGATGTGATTACATGAGGAGGGAGGACTTTAAGCATCTGGTTACAAAAGCTTGATAATGTCCCAGATAGAAAACACTTAATTTCCTTCTTTCTTGTTTTTTTCTTTTTTTTGCCCGTTGTCCCGTTTGGTTCTTTTGCCATTACAATTGTTGTCTAAAGGCGAAGAAAGATGCCCAACGGATTTACTTTACCAAATGGTCCATCCCAGCCTTGTCGTAATGGTCTATTTGATTCACCTTTTATTGTTTATTTTATTTTTTATTTTCACTTGTTAGATACGGGACAGACTTGAATGAGGAAAAGAAAGGGGAGAAAGAAAGAGGGAAAGAAAAACAGCAGAGAAGAGGGATGGGGATAAAGGGCAAAAAACAAAAACCAACAAAATAAGCAGACAAAAAAGAATACATATATCAATCACCTGGATCACCTGTTGAGAAAGAAAAAAGTAAATACTAAATATTAAACATTAATTCAATTCAATTAACTTTTATTTATATAGCGCCAAATCACAACATAAGTCGCCTCAAGGCGCTTCATAGATACAGAGAAAAACCCAACAATCATATGACCCCCTATGAGCAAGCA
>NW_005187517.1:523743-553261 GCF_000239375.1 Pundamilia nyererei | reverse complement strand
AGATCTCACTCGGCCAGCTCGGATCCGGAGTTAAAAACTTCGAATTGTGAGTACATTGTATACCAATAGAAACAAGAGTTTCACTGTCATACCTAATGTACCCAATGGTCATGATTTTGCCGATTTAGAAACGCTGAAAACTAACTTAAAAAACAACGCCAAAGAAAAAGTGGTCGGAGCAGTCGTGACGGCAGCCGACCTCACTGGCGCCATCTTGACTTTTTTAAAGTCATTATTAGAATAGAATAGAATAGAATTCAACTTTATTGTCATTGCACATGCACAGGTACAGGGCAACGAAATGCAGTTTGCATCCGTCCAGAAGTGCTTTTATTCAGTACATTGTTATTGTTAACCCTTTAAAGCCGGTCAGAGCAGCACGCTCCGTTTTGCGTAACTATTTTTAAATCCCTGTAGAACCGGAACCGCTAAGCTAGCGCAATAATTTTTTTTTGCATATGAAACCAGAGGAGTTGTACTTACATCTTATGCCATCAGCTTGTCCTAGGTCACGGTTTCCTTCCACATTTAGCTTTGCAAAAATTGCATATAAAGCACTTGCAGGAACAAAAACATAATATTCCAGAAACACGCTTTGCCGATCCGATCAGCTGTTCGTAACACTTCCCACATTGAAACAGACGTCAGCCCGAACTATCGCAGGTCCGCCATTTCCTGCCTGAAACCGGAAGTGATGTCATCTTCGCGGAAAATGTAGTTTTTTACTTGTAGGCTTTAAAAACCTATACTGGTGTTTTTATAAGTCATGTTTGACTTCTCTGAATAGTTTCTGGGATGCTTAGAACTCGAATTGCACTGCTGGAAATAGTTTATTTTGATGCACATGCTGTTTTATTTGCAAATTGGCATTATAGGATTGTTTTTCTGTTTTTCCTGCAGTATATAAAAATTGGTGTATCTCCAAAATAAAACTATGAAGACACTCAATAAATTTCCTGTTGTTGTAAACAATTTTTGTAACTTTTCTGTATTTAAAGTTTTGAGGGATAAACCTCTTAAATTTCTCCAAGTAGAAATATATGTAAAAAAACATAAACGATTTTCAAATTTTTTTGTAGTTTATTGCACTTTTTTGCAATTAATGTAGTTACTATGGACTTAATACATACATATTACTAAAATATGGGCTATAAAAGTTGTATTGATGTATAGAAACTTGAAATGCTCCCACAAATGGCACTACAGCATGTAAAAAAATAATATAAGCTCTGGCGGACTTGGTTCTATAGTAGGTCTTAAAGGGTTAAATAAATATCGTCAAATAATCGAGATGTCAATTTCAGTGAAAATAATCGTGATTATCATTTTTGCCATAATCGAGCAACCCTACATGGCGGTGGCTTGAAGTACAAAGTTGGACTTTGGAAATGCTAAGAATTGTACCCTCACAGCTAAGCTTCATGCAAAATAACCGATACACACAAAAACGCAGCATCTTATATATTTATTACTCGTTCATTACATTCATGTTTCGATTCTCTCACCTTAGTTGCCTCTATGTTCACCTCTTCATTGTTTATCTCCTGTGTTTCCATATGACAATCTTGGCATGACAGCATTTCCCCTTTTTCTTGCTACAGCATAGACTAGATGAGTGGGCTCTGGTGGGTGTCTAATGTCAAATAACTGAAGGGTGACCAGTGGATGTATTCAAGGGCAAAAACCATTCCCTTACCACACACAAAAATACATACATTTGTATCAGTGTTTTTGTGTGTCTGTGTATTTTTGTTTAATATCTGTTTTTAATGTGTAAATTTTGAGTTGCCTCTTTATTGTACAATATAAAAAGTGATAGATAAATAAAGTTTTGATAGACTTTTTTTCATCAAACCTTTACTCAACATCATTGGATAACCACATTACATACACTATTCTGCCAAAATTATGCTTTCACACACGTGAGCTTGAGTGACGTCCCATTCTGAATCCACAGGGTTTAGTGTGATTTCAGCTCATCTGGGAAGGCTTTCCAAAAGGTTTAGAAGCACTTACCCACATAGCAGACAGGTCTGGCCCGGATCTGGTGTCAAGCCAGCACTTCTGACTGACTGGTGTCATGGCAGGGTGTATGTCAACCAGATGTGGGCCAGATCTGGCAATATTTATGTTCCTATTTTCCTATTTTAGTTAGAAGACCCAAATGCCATGTTGCAATACTATTCTGCTATGGTTGCCAACGTTTCAAATGCAGGTTTGACAGGCATGTGAGTGTACACTTTATCCAAAACCTAGAGTGGGTTTATTCATGTTTATCACTGGGTGGCTGTAGCTTAGGAGGTAGAGCAGGTCATCTACTGATCAGAAGGTTAGTGGTTCGATCACGTCAAGTTTAATGCATGTCAAGAGTATGAATGTAGTTAGGAAGCACTCAGTTTAGAGAAAGTGTGTGATTGGGTGAATGTTGTATAGAGCACTTTGAGTGATCCAGGAGAGTAAAAAAGCACTATTTAATAATCTGTTTCGTCATGTTACTTTTGCACTATCATGTTCCGGCACATGTTGTTATTACATGGCTTGATAAAAGTACACATTAGGCTGACATCTGGGGCCAGAGCTGAAACTGTTCTGGGCCAGATCAGGTTTGCCAGAGGTAATCCACACATGGGCCAGCACAGGACCACCAGTGTGTCTGCAACTGGCCTTGTGCTGGCCCTTGTGTGGGCCACCTCCAGAAAACCAGATCGGGGCCACCAAAGGGCCGTCATTCTTTGCGGTATGTGGGCCATGCGTAAGCACATTGTGTAGGCCAGATCCGGCCCATACCAATTTTGCTATGTGGGTATGGGATTTTTGACCATTTTTCTATAAGCACATTTGTGATGTTAGAGACTGATGTTGGATGGTTCTGACTCATAGTCTGGACTTTATTTGATCCCAGAGGTGTTTTATCAGGTTGAGGTCAGGACTCTGTGCAGGCCAGTCAAGTTCTTCCACACCAAATTCATCCATTTCATTACGGACCTCGCTTTATGTACTGATGTGCAGTCTTGTTGGAACAGGGTGGGCATGGAAGTGACTGAAACTCCTGAATTCATTTGAATGTGTATGTTTACAGCTGAATGAGAAAAGAAAAAATTAGAACCCAGGTTTATAAATGTTGTAAAAGAAAGGTGTACACCAGGCGGCTATGCAGTGAGGTTATGTACATGTACGATGTATGGGAATCACAAATTCAGCTCTTAGATTGTTGGATACTGAACTCAGCACTTTTTAAGCTCAGTACCGAATAATGCTGGTATTGCAGAGTACTGATTTATGCTAAATCAGTCAGTGCCAAATTCTGGAACCAGGTTACATCTGGGTTAGAAGAACAAAGAGAACACAGGAAAAACAGGTGTGGTTACACTACCTGAGCCTGGTTCTGTCAGAGGGAGTTTTACCTTCCCACTGTCAGCAAGCACTTGCTCACAGGGGGTTGTTTGATTGTTTGGGGTTTTCGCTCTATTATTGTAGGGTCTCTATTTTACAATACATAGTGTGCCTTGAGTTGGCTGCTGTTGTGTCTTTGTATAAATAAAATTAAACTTAAATTTAATTTAACTGAAGCAACACTAGCTACAACATTTCCAGTGTGAAATGCCAAGGAACCCTATAAGATGTGGAATCCACAGATGATGATGCTGAAAACAAATTTATAGAAAATTGCTGCTTTACTACAGTGATGTGATGATAATCAGTCACAGTACAAGGATTAAAGCCTTTCAGTTTGATTTAAGCTATTTGTATTAAATCATTAGTAAAAGTGTACCAACCTTTTGTTGAGAACAATGTTGTAAATGTTACAGGTTATTTTTAATGGGCTTGTACAAGAAGTGAAATAGCAGGATTTGTACTGGCACATCTAGACAGTTGCAAGAAATCTGACAGATTTGACTATAATGTCAGGCATGTTATGGCTATTATTATGTTACCCTACTTTCCTTCGAGTTCACTCTATTTCTCTTCTCTGGGTAGTGTGAACCCATCCAAAGACTAATTACTGAGAGGAGCTGGTGAGTTTTGCTGATGACATACTGGTCTGAAATGTGTTTTTGTTGGCCCATTTTCTGGTCTCAGACAAAACATAGCATATATCCTGACAGGAGACATTGGGTGCACACACACAAGTGCACCCACACTCCAAGTCTACTGTTCCGAATTCACAATAGAAGCCACCTTTGTTCCATAATGCATAGGAAGTCTTTCATATTTTTCCTCCACATGCACTATACATTACAGCAGAGGATAGCTGATGAGGGAATAGTTACAGGATTATTTCAAGGTTACAGTTTCACACTGGCTGTCTGTGGCTCACATGTACTGATCTACACAGCACAGGGCCCCTGTGTAACCTCACTCCTGCACAGTCTGTACAGTGTGGAGGGGCTGCAGACTGATGCAGACTGAATGAAGGAGCAGGGGGGAAAAATTGAAAAGGGAATAGAAGGAGAACATGACAGCCGGCTGATGCGAGCAGTCAATAGCACAGACTTAATTATAGCAGACTGACGAGATATCTTTGGAATTAAATTTCAAGCGCTTACATTCTCATTAATTTAAAGCGATACAGGTAAATATCCTTTTTGCATTTGAAAAGAGGCCCTCCATATTGATTCCCTGTCATTCAGCAGCCTATGGCTGATGCCATGCCATCATTTATAGACAAGGTGCACAGCTTATCATGCCCTGAAGCCACCATTACATTCAAGATTAGACTATGAATGATTAAAATGAACCAAGGTTGGAATATCGATTGAAATCAGGAAACTTAAAGCATGGTGTGTTTGCTTCAGATGCGTTTATAGATTTAGCTTTGTTTTGCCCCATAGGGCACACTCGGCAAGCACCTGAGCAGGACTGCATAAAAAACCTACTCCAGCACAACTTTCAAGGAAGGATAAAAACTTACAGAAAATTAACCAACTGTAGAAAACACCTCGGTCATGCTAGAATTGCTATTTGAAGCGGCGGTTGATAACATTTTATTGTAATTAAGGCAGAACAAATGAGCTGCATAGACAACAAATCGTTTAAAGAGAGACAAAGTGTGATGAGGAGGCATTACATGGCATCAAAAATACTCAGAAATGCATGTCATAGGAAGCCAAGATTTGCTGATAGGCTTTCAAATTGCCAATCAAGGTGAGCAATTTAGCCGGGTGTCATTCAAGTGCAAATTTGTCTACGCATCGCCGTGTCAGCCAACAGGTGCAGCAGCAACATAATGTAAATGGGTAAAATGACAAACATGCTTGCAGTAAGAGATACATTCAATTTCTCTGCCTGACAGATTGTGATTGGAATGTGTAGGTGGGTTTATTTGCAGCAACAAAACTAAGACTGCTACAACTTTGGTTCCTCTTCGGCAGGTCAGCCAGTTCAGGGCCGGGAGGACAAGTAAGTGGGGTGGATGGTGGAAAAGAGGAAGTTGAGGATAGCAAGTTCACACATGCACAGGCACTCATAATACCCAGCAGCCACACGCTAGGGAGTATCGAGCTGCTTATAAGACAGTGTAGCTAACAGTGACCCTGGAGACTCAGTGGAAATCCAGCTGAGAGATTTAGTCTGGAGTAGAACGAAGGATATAGGAGCAAGGATATTAGTTTACAAGATTTTGTTTTGTTAAGTAATAAACTAAAATGTTTCACGTCTTAAAAATAACAAATATGTCTTTCTACATCTAACCAGCTACCAAAACCACAAAAAAATGCAATTTTTTAAAAGTAATGGAAATACATAGGTGAATATAAAATTTTACATACAAGTGCTGGTGAATGTAATTAACACTTTAAATTCAGATTGTTCTTTTTGATACACCTTCCATATTGCACACTGTCAAAGAAGAACTAATGTATTAATTGCTTTTGATTATTTAGTCTGCTGCATGTTAACAACTTGTTGAAAATAATAACAAAAGAAAAAGTGGCTCGTCTTATTCATAACTCACACGTAGAGCAGCAAACTGGCTGAATTTCCATCGCCGTACTGGTTCAATACATTTTCAGGCTCCAGACATCCAGAGACCCACAGAGCACAAGAGACCAAGGAAGACCAACAGAGGGGCAACTGTGCCAGAGTGACCGAGCCCCAGGCCCAGAGGATGGGGGCACCCCACCCCCCAAAGGGGCCCAAGTGAGCCCAGGCTCCAGGCCCCAACAAACAGCCACCAGGAGTGAGCTGGTGCGTACCTGAACGCCCATCCCCGGACACCAAGAACCACGAATGCCTGAGGGCGATTTCTGTTACTGGAGATGATTTGATGTTAAGTTTAAATATTGAAGAATGTTATAATGTCACGGTGAAGTTGATCTTTTCCTTTCCTTGTTTAGCCATTTGAAATTGTTTATTAATTAGCTAATAAATTCTTGAGTTATGCCCGATAACACATTTCATGACGTCACAGTGACATTTAAAAAAAAAAATTTGGATGACAAAATCGCATTTTTAAGTGATTTGCTTTGACAAGGACAAGGTGACTGAATAGAAGGAAAACAGTGCCTCTGGTCATGGCTGACCATGTGTAAATGTCTGTGTGTAGAAGCTAGCACCAGACAATACCTTTAAAGATCCCATTTAAATAAATTATTTTAAATAAAAAGCATCCTAATTATTGATTATTTAAACATTTTATATTGTACATTTTGCAGTGAGGTCTATTTAACAATGTAACATAAGTACCACCAGGACATTGCATTGTAAGGACAAGATCAGTGTTATTCACTTCATTTATCAGTGGTTTTCATGTCTGTGTAATTTCCTCCTGATTAATTAATCATGTCTGTGGGAACCTTCTGCCTCATGCCACCCTCTGTTTTAGTGTTAACTGCATGCACTGACAGCCAAATAGCATTCTTGTTAATTTAGTGAATACACCAATTACCACAGTTCAGCAATGAGTAGCTAATGACATGTCTGCCCAGTTTTGGTGTACAAATATGCATTTGCAAAAACTATTTTCTGAACCCAGCTGAATTCAATTTCTGCATCAATGCGATCCATAAACAGATTACATTTAGTGGTAACTAGCATTAACTTTAATCTGTTTTCTCAACAAAGCTAAAGCTAACTTGCTTTTTGTGGTCCCATCCTGTGGTGAAATGGCTACTTTTGTCTTTTTAAGCCAAATTCCATGTCATGTCTTGTGGTTTTTCCTTCGTATTACATTCTCTGGTATGGCGAATCCTCACAGGCTGACCACTCTGGCTTCTCTACTGTACACAGGCCTGTGCTCCTGCAGGAGCTACAGAGGAGACGAAGGGGGTTTCAAACTAAAAAGCCGTAAATGGTTCCAGCTGTCATCATGGGAAATGTGAGATGTTGGGACAAAAAGACTGACAAGCCTAGTGAGCTGATAACACCTAGAGAGAATACTGAGCATAAGAAGTTTTTCACGGAGACTAGATATTACCCACACTTTCCAGATCACAGTATGACCAATGATAATCGTTTATCATATACCTAACTTTTCAGGTTAGGCTGATTTGATGACTGCCTCCATCGAAGACAAAGATTAGAATTGTTGCTGAAAATCTTAATGTTATTATTATATTAAAATTTGATGTGTGAAAAAAATATATATACATATTAGGGACCGGCTGGTCAACTAGGTCGGTAAAAATTAAGGAATAAGAATAACTGCAAGGGAAGAGCAGACAAAATGTTGTCTCTTTACAGTCATGATGCTCCGATGCTGTTATTACTATGGTTGGTTTTACGTATATAGTTAAGCAGATAACATTACAGGAAAATTACTGTACAAAATTTGGCATAAAATGCTTTCAGTATTTGAAACTCCAGAGGCTGGACATTTTTACAATGACTGTTAACAAGGTAAGACTATTTTTTTCAGATAACGCAAACTATACATTTGACCATGTTGACTTTGGTCTGAAATTCCTCAGAAGTAATGTGCATACAGGTTTACATAGCAAATAATAGGGGTGCAACGATACACAAAATTCACGGTTCGGTTCGCTTCGATACTTTGGTGTCACGGTTCGATATTTTTTCGATACAAAAAATGTTCATGCATTTTTAATTTGTCATTTATTAAAATTGTAAATATATATTTTATCTCAAAAGTACAGTTTTTAAATTTAACCCTAACCCTTGTGCGTGTTTTTTATTTTGACAGCGAATGCGCACCTGCGGACCACTTATGTGCAGCCCTGGTTATTTAGCTCGTCATATTGCAGCCACAGAAATTCTTTTGTCCATGAAACCATAAAGCTGCACTTTCTTTTTGCCTTATAGTCTGATTTGTCATAACTTCTCCGTTTTGTGGTAAGCTTTTCTTTGGCTGTCACTTCTTCACCCTGACCTGTCTTATTTGGCTCAGCAGAACTGAAATGCTTTTACACACTCACTCACATAAGCTCAGCGATTCTCTGCGCGATCAACCTCTCACATGTTTAAGCTTGCTGCGGGAGATTTCACTTGTCATGTTTGCATAGTAAGCTAACGATTAATAAGACGATGTCAGAGGAATTGGTGCACAAATTATCATCACTCACAGATCAGTGCTGTCGCTCTCTATACACGATTGCAAAGTGAAAGCAAAAAAACAAGCGCAAATTCAAACGCGACTTCAATATGTCACATATTGACAGTGGCTCACCGATGCCAATGACATAATTACCCAGCTACATTTCTGAAATAATGCAAAAGCATTGACATATATTTTTCCTACAATAGCCCGACGGGCAGGGAAGAGATAGATTTTGGTAGCCCGACTGAAAAAATCGCTAGCTCCGGGACGTCGGGCTAGCGATATTGTGAGCCCTGTATCTGATTGAGGAATCACTCATCTTTGGAAAAGAGAGTTTATTACAGAGAAATGGCTCTTTCCAAAATAAAAGCTATACTATCCGCTTCTTCTGGGCTATATTCTCAGCAGCATAAGGAGAATCATGTGCTAACAGCTGTCTAAATGACTCGGCTAAAGTTAGTAGCATGCTTGCTTTTTTTTGTCTGCTTCCACTTGTCTTTGCATTAGGATGATGTCGGCGTAAATGTGCAGTCATATTCGTCGTGTTCCCACTAGTGCTTTCAGGTTAATCTCGTTGAAATGACCTTAACGCCACAACACGGCAAATCTCCGTTAACGAGCTACCGCCGATCGCTCCGTGCATGGGGCTAGATGGCAAACACGTTAACGAGCTAACTGCGCTAGCACACTAGTTCACACCAATGTAATTGAGCATTGCATGGCACATCCAACATACTGTTTTACTTTAGTCCATGACTCGCTTACCTTCAGGGTCATACGTCACATGAAAACCAAAATAATTCCAAACGCCAGAACTGAATGAGGGTGGGGGAGGTGCCCTGCGCTCTTCCTTCTGACTATGCTGTCTGTGTTGAGCGCTCAGTGGATCTGCGCTGGACAGTGCAGCCTAGGCGGAGTAGTCGAACACAGATTCACTGAGCGCTCAACACAGACAGCATCGTCAGAAGGAAAATTGATAAAATAAATTACAAATGTTGTATTGTTCGATACATATGCGTACCGAACCGAAAGCACTGTATCGAACGGTTCAATATCGATACGAATATCGTTGCACCCCTAGCAAATAATACTGTGTGTTTCAATCTCATTTCCTGGATGGAGCCCTTACACCATTGGTAGGCAGTAATAAGTTGAAATCTCTTTATAAAACTGCTTCTGAAGACAGTAGATGTCACAATTAGGCAATGGTAATGACATTTTGAATCTATTGCAGTTTTTCTTGTAGTTTAATTTATCTGTAGATTTTTAATCATGATTTTTTTTTCCTTGTTCAGTCAGAGACATGCAGTGTGTTTAGGGTTAGAACAAATGCGTTAAAAGTTGGTGTCTGAGGTGTAAATGTGAAGGACAGTCAGATTAACAGAAAATGCAAAATAACATCTATTTTGCATCTGAAAGCTGTTGAAGGTCGTTGCCTTTTTTCTCACAAAACTCTTACTGTTCTCAGGTCCTCACTCTTTTTAGCACTTCACCCAGGGTGAGCCATCATCAAAATTCTAATTCTAATGTGACTTCCCATGTTATATTGTGGTGTTATTGTATATTTGCAGAATTGATGATATTCTCATCAGTGTTTCCTGTTTTTTTGTGTTTCTAATTTGCAACTCAATTACAATGTCAGTGTAAGGATGATCAGTTTAACAACATCATATTAATACTGTCACTGTGAGCATGTTTGCAAGCCACAACTAGGCCATAGCTTTGTGAGGACGATCTCATGTCTGTTACACAGTCAAACTTCACAGCTTATTAATATTAATGAGCTCTTCCTTGTCAATTAGTTATTACCAAATGTTGTAGTTGTGGGGATTTTAATGAGCTTTTACATACAAATCAGAATACAGGCACCTGTGTTTATCAGCAAATTGAAAAGCTTTCAGGAACTTACCATACACTGCCTCATTTAATGTGCACTTTCTGTACTTCTTGTACTGCCAAGAATTACCAGCTTCTCCTGCTAAGTTGAAGCGAGACTTGTGTGCTTTTTTTCCATGCATGCATGTGCACCTGTGTGAGTGTGTATCCGTGCGTGCACACTGTCAGTACACTCACTTGTGTGTGCAGGCAGCAGGAGGAAGAGTAGTGAGCCTGATAGGCGATGAGAGGACCACCGCCAGCGAGTGTCTGACTTAACAGAGATAAGAGGTAGGGTCAGCCAGAACACCCGGGCGCCGGTAGGGAGGGGAAATGGCTGCTGGGCAGTCCCTGACCCCAGATCAGAGTCGGTGGGGCCAGCAAGAAATGAGACGTGACTAATGGAGACACTGCAGCCTGACCCCTGATCAGTCGAGAGCAGGGAGAGAAGGGGCGGCGTGCGGGTGGGAGTGCAGGAAGGACAGGGGAGGAGGAATAGAACGTGCGCTGAATGAGGTGAAGCAGATTGAGGTTTAGAAGTGGTGGTTCAAGGTGTGCGTGCGGATGTGTGTCTGCGTGGTTTTATTTGTGGTACATATCGGATGCCACAGCCAAGATGAGATAAAGAAAAGGCTGAGGTGATGTTTGTTTGGAAATGCGTTTTTGAAGAGTGCCGTGCACGGGTTCCAGGTGTGTCAGGTCCCCTGCAGTTACGGATGCAGTTTATATTCTTTGACACAGAAGGGAAGAAAACACAAAAAGAGAGAACAGAAGCACAGAGTAAAGAGGGGCTAAGCAGGAGAAACATGGCAGCGAGGTACATGAGGTATATCACTGGGGACTGCAAGACTCCAAGCTTATAAAAACACAACAAAAGTAAAACTTTCTAGAGGTGACTGGATCAGCATTTAATTAGCTGATTTTACTTAATACGGACAAAGTTTGTACTGGAATTTATGTAAAAATGCACAATAATAAATAAAAATAGAATATAAAGGAAAAAAGATAAAGTAATAAATGAGTAATTATGGATTTACAGACACACAAAAAGCAGTACAATACAGAAGAGTCATTAGCAGAATAAGATAACTCAACATATATATCTATATAAAGTTTACAGCAAAGCAGGTGGGTACACAGTCATAAGGAAACATCTGGCTTGCATTGCAGATTACAGGGGTTTTCAGGAACAGCCTCATACTGTCATAAGCCATGGAGAGTCTGTGCAAGATGCCTTTTTTTGTAGCAAAGCCACAGATGGGCCGTAAACAGGAGGTTATAAAAAGCATTAAAAGGAGTATTTCACAATCGCAGCACACCAGCTAAATTTACGAGCCAACATATTTGGTTGCGCAATAGATGTCCTTACCATCTGAAAGAGCACTGCTTATGTAATGTCCTAAATATTTAATCTCATTATACACCTTAAGAGCAGTACCAGACAGAAGAAAAAATTGGGAAAAAAAGGGTTTCTCCAAGATCACTTCTAAGAAACCTATTTGCATGATATGTGTTGGTACAATGTGAAACAGACTGCATGTCTCAAAGACAAGTGAAGACTAGCACTACATGGAGAGAATATCATTATATCATCTACATACGTGAGGAGATTCAAGACAACAACAACATACACCAGGTCACACATTTACAGAAAGTATCAAATATGGATGCAGCCACCATGACACTATCAAATGGTTTTCAAATCCAAATTTTTAACCCTTGGTGTTAAAAATGCTGGTTTTAAGGCGCAAGTGATTACCGTGTTTTGTTAGCACTTGCTAGCTTGGTTGGCAAGCTGCATTCATAAACTGTTCAGATGAACTTCACACATGTAGATATCAGTTAATTAGTGCTAATTAGCAGACTAATAGTAGTCGAAACACCAAAATAACACAAAGTATGCGATATTATTTGTCAGACATTTCCATTAAAAATCCCCCAAAAGGCATCAATAACAAAAACACCATGGGGAAGTCCAGTTCAACTGATGCTATTTAATAGAGGTGAGGCCTCGCAGACACCAATAAAGAGCGGTCATGACTCTGAATGACATATATTTGTGACGGAGGAGGAAACTACACATAGAAGCCAAAACTGTTTTTTGTACCAGTCTGTAAATGTGCTTTTTAGTGCTGTGACGTTGAGCAGTTTAACATGACAGACTATGGCAGTGTTTCCCAAACTTTTGGAGTCACGGCACTTATTTCACATCAGAAAAATCACACGGCACACCACCAAATAAAAATGTCACAAAAAAATTATTGATAATTTTTCCCCGTGCACCAGATATACCGGAATTGGCTCGGTTTGTCCCCAGTTTACCTTCTTTGCTTTCTTCTGACCACTACTCATGCTAGAGCCTGCATCTGGATCAAAATTCTCTCCAGAACCCAGGTCAGACTGACTACTTTTTCTTTTCAAATATTTATCTATTACTATTACCCGCTGCATCCTCTCACAGCATGACTATTATGTATTTTCTTCTTCGTTTTCTTCTGTTTTACTGGCAGTTGGCAACCCATTTAATTAGAGCAGGTAGTTGCACTGCCCTCTAGAGGAAGAGAATGTAATTGTTCTGCCCGTTACTTACACAGACATACTAATCAGGTGGAACCAGATAATCGGCACACCTGATCATTTCTCAAAGCACACCTATGTGCCACTGCACAGTGGTTGGGAAACACTGGACTATGGTGAGGGACTTCCTTTTGAAGGGGAACTGGCACTTCATTTTTTAGCTCTGGAGGTTGCCACTAGGTCGACTCTATATTCAAAAGTAGCAAATATAAATATTAAACAATAAAAAAAAAAAAAGATATGCCACCCTACTTATTTCAAAATCTGGATCTATTTCTACATTGTATTGATATTTCATGATGCAAGTGATAGAAACTTCAGAAAATTCAGGAACACTTCTTAGAAACAAATAACTAATTATTCCATCCATCCAATTCAAGGAGGCTTCCTGCTCTGTTGGCCTGGCAATGCTTGTTCTTGGACTTGTTACCAGTCCATCACAAAGCTAAAGCAGGCAACCATTCAAAAGAAAGAAGCCAGTGTTCCAGGGGACCCTGTATAAAACAAGTAGCAAACAAAATCTAATACAATTTTTTTTAAATGTAAGTTATACAACTCTACTTCCAAAACTGTTAGGTTGCCATATAAAAGGTTATTGAAACTATGCACTAGTTTGCAAATCACTTACAGCCCATAATAATTGAAATTAAAATAAAGCTGATGTATTCCAAACTATTTTATTGTGGATTTATTAGACATTCAATACAGACAGGATCATGTTGAGCAGTGTGTTTTATGAGTACTTCTTGAGTTTGAGAATTGCTGAGGAAATTCTGTGCATGAACAGAACTGTAGAAAGAAGTTGTCTGGTTGGTAGTGGATGTTTCTGTGAAGCACTATCTATTATACATGTTTACCTGTGTGTAAGCCCAACTCTGATAGCGTTTAGGTACCCGTGCCATGTGCAATAATGCTAAAAAGCTCCTTTGTAGCCCAGAGGATGCAGAGTCCAGGTTTCCAAAAAGTATTTTTAACATTTTGTTGGACTGCAGAACAGTTTTTCTTTTCACCTTATTCCACCCTAAATTTCTTTATCTTGTTCAGCTATTTTTTCTTATTTGGTTGTGGGAGAACCCAAAAACCGCAGGCATTCAATATGAGGTTTTGGCCTCTGCATACTTTACCAGATTCTTTGAATCTTTTAGTCATACATATTATGCACCACAAATGATTAAGTCTCTCAATTATTGAAAGGCCGTGCAGTCTTTTCACAGAACAGTGACCCCCTTCCCATTGTTACTTCTGAATGACTCAGCCTCACTGCGACGGTCTTTTTATACTCAATCATGTTACTAATTGGCCTAATTAATTGTTAGATGTGTTTTATGCACAAATGAGTACACATTTAAAAAGTCTGTTTTAAAATTTGATATGTTGTCTTCGTCTTTGAATCTTTGTATTAATTTATATTTTACACACTGTCCCACATTCTTTGGAGACAAAGCGAGCTTCCATTCCACGTGCCTCATTATCACTGAAGTTTGAGAAGTTGGAAACTGCAGGCTGCTTCTCAACCACACCCTCATTTTATTCCACTGCATGTGTCACAGTTACCTCCACTATAATGTGATTCAAAATTGTGCACGATAAAAGACATTTTCCAACATATTTTCATCTAGTTATCAAAAATAAGAGCTTTAAGGGAAGTTGACAACCCCTACCACTTGTGCAGTAAAAAATGGTTTATAATAACTATTTAGGGAGTAACTTGCACAAAATATGAAGTTAAAATATATGCAAATGTCATAAAAAAGAACAGAACTTAAAATTCAAAGATGTTTAAAGACAGGGCTTCAAATTTATCATTGGCTATAAAAAAGTTGTAATACCATCAGAAACATTAACCTCGACATCCCCAGAGACATTCTGTTGCAGTTTGAGTGGACCTGGTGTTCACTTTGCACCAGATCTTAAGCTCAGCTTGATGCCGGGACACTTAGTGCTTCAAGGCATTTTATCTCATTCTGTGGTTTGTAAGCACAGATGCCCACGACTACAGCCAATTTCTAGACTTTAATCAGACTGCAGTCTTTATAGATACGGTAAGAAAAAGAGAACCTTTAATAATTTTTTGCCTCTTTTTTCATCTTTTTCACCAGCAGGTAAGTTGTTCAGAGCCACCTTTGGGTGGATGAGGCATCCACACAGTTTTTGTCATTTCATCCTAAATCCACTTTGTATTCTCCTTTTTAAAACTTGCCGTGGAAAGAATAAACTTATAGATGAAATACACGGTTTCTGTTTTTTTCCTTTGAAAGCTTTTCTTAGCATCTGTCGTTTCAGGTATTATCAATTTCAAGTCGGGCCAAAGCCTTTAATCTTTGAATTCAGGTGTGTGTTTTGCCACAGGTGGATCAAATCAAGCCCGTAGCCATGTTTTGAGAAAGAATGGGTTGTTCTAAAGCGCTTACTGAATTCAAGTGTGGTATTGTCATAGGATGCCACTGTTGGAGTTAATATCAGAACAAGTCCATGCGCAAGGAGCGTCATGGCATGGGTATACATGGCCAGGCAGCGACTGTAGAGGTAATATGTAAATGACCCAGTCCTTTTAACCACATAGTCTTGTTAGGAGAGATGGCATCCATAACACTTTGGATGGAGCAGCTTTCATTTCTGGCCAGATTTACTAAAAACAACCCATGACTATGAAGACCTGGAGGGCTCTCTGCAGCTTCCCTCCTCCTGCATCCCTGCAAAACTCCATCCCCATAGAGTCTTTGTCACAGCGAAAGAATAATGCAACAACCTCAACTGCACCAAAGAGTGAAACAGTTAAATGTGCACTACTAAACATTAGGTCTCTCTCCTCTAAGTCACTTTTAGTAAATGATGTCATCCTAACCCAAACCTGCTTGTAAAACCGTGAATTGATTACTTTAAGTGAATCACCACCTTAACTCTCTGAATTGAAACTGTTGCAATTTAAATACTTTTTGGATTCCTCCTTCAGCTGAGAAGCAGAGGTCATCCAAGTGGCTGTGGCTTCTACACTGACTAAACTAGTTAGTATGTAAATAAAAGCAAATCATCTTGTGATTAAGTTTCAGATTTAAGTGCCTACTTCTTCAAAAACTTGGCAATGCATGTTTGTCTTTATAATATGGATTGTTCGCTTGTACCCAGACAACAATTCCAGATTCTGATTTTGGACAGGCAGAGTAATTTGGTCAGGGTCTTGTAATTACAAAAGTTTGTAATATTTTTAAGAATATTAAGAAATCAATATCCAACCTATCATTATTTTTGTAATATCTATTCACTATTCACTTCAACGCTGCGATTTAAATTAGAAGCATTACTGTCAGAGATAGAAAAGAGAGAGAAAGAAAAAGACTGCTGGGTGAGCTACACTGACTTATATCAGCAGAGATAGAGCAGTGCACTGTGCTGTAAATTCATTAACTTATCTCAAAAGAAACCACCTATGCTCTCAAGGAAGAAATAAAACAGGTACAAATTTTAAGCTCTGGAGTCTTTTCGCTTGGTTTTCTACTTCCAAGAGAAAATATATTAGGGACTTCATCCCCACACTCACCAACACCACCAGGAAAAAAACATGTCAACATCTAAATCTAAAAATGCAGGAAAAACCACATCCATTAATTGCAGGTGATCTGTCGGAATTCTCCCGACTGATTAGGGCTACATCCACACTAATGAGTTTTTCTTTGAAAACGCATCATTTTCTCTCCGTTTTGGCCTCCCGTGCACACTGAGACGGTGTTTTCGCTGAAGGAAAACGCATACATTTGAAAACGGTGCTTTCGCGTTGAAGTGTGGACAGCGCAAACTGAGACTTTTTGAAAACGATGACACATTTTAGTGATGTGATGCAGTCAAGTGACCAGTTAAACTGAGATAGTGGAGGGCATTATACAGCAGTTGTTTTGTTTGCTCTCAATTTTGACAGCCCTATTAAAGATTGATGTCAGTCTGTACATGCTCTAGATAGCTTTTCTTCAAATTCTTCAATTCTCACTCAGTTTTGCAACTTTGTACTTTTGTGTTACTTGCAGCAACAACTCCACCTCATTGTTAGTCCATTTAAAAAACACATTTCAAAGAGCCGGAAAGTCAATAAACGGCAGACAGAAATGAAGCAGGTCGAATCGTCTTACTGGAACATAAGCGTTTTTGGCCGTTTCAATGTGGACGCACAACTCTGTGAAAACGACTGAAAACGATAGTGTGGACATGGAGCGTTTTCAGACAAAAACACCATTTTCAAATCTATCTAGGCTAGCGTGGACGTAGCCTAGGTTCCCCCCTAAAGTAAAAAGCCACGCAGGCCCAGACTCAAACTAAGTAAAACCTTGTGCTCTTGTCACCAGATATGACATCCATGACCAAAGTTTCTTTATCCTCTCCTGAACAACCTTTGAACTGTAACATGCTGCTCATATTTAACTGGTTTTCGTCACTGTGAAGTGGCCTTTTTTGGAAACCGATCAGAATTTTCTGAAAACCTGTCAACTCAATGAATGTTGCCTTCTACTTGTTTAGGAAGGAAAATACATTTAATTCACCGGTTCACTTAAATGTTTAGATTTTAATTAATTGAAAGTTAAACCTGAGAAAATGCTTCTCCTGGGCGCTCAGCATGGACCTGACATGGGTGGGCCCTGGCCCCTTAAACACATGTAGCTGTAAGATTTATTTCACAACCTCCTCTAAAATGAGATTTATTTGGAGTTTAATTAAACTGCATGTTTTAATTAGGCAAGCTTAGCTTTCAATTGAAAGCTAACTTATGTCTCATATTTCCCCAGGCTGACATAAGTAAAAAAATAAAAAAGGCTCATCTTCCTAAACTCCGTTCGTCTATCCTCTAAAAGTGTGTGGGCTTTTCCTGTACCACGTCTCAGTTCAGAAAAGGAGAATGTTAGTGAGTAGCTCCACTTCTTTTCTGTTATTTGGGATGTGCAGTCTAAACAGGTATTAAGAAAGCGAAGGCAAGAAGTTGAATTAGTGCTACTGTTACTCTGACTCACATCCGCTTTAACAGTGGAATATAAATGAAATACTGTAGAGTGAATATTCAAATTGATGTTATGAGGACAAAGCAATTTTTTTTTTTAATAAAGCAATGGAAACAATGGATTCTGATTGATTGGAAGGTGTGGACTGCCGATATACAAGTGTGGGAAGACAGCCAAGCCTCGTTAAAGATGCGGAAGCTATCATTTTTGGCCCTTCCCAGTACATTGCTGTTTTGTTAAGTGTAGATTTTTCTGTTCATTTTTCCTTTTCATTCACAACTCAGATCAATGAAAATTAAAATTTTGAATGAAAATTTTCAGAAATGTAATTACTGTGGTTATATGTTGACAAGGAAAACAACAATTCCTTTCGTGCATTAAATATGTGTACTATTATTGGAGTCTTCTGATTGGACAAGATTTCTATAGGTTAGGATTAGCATGCAGCCTGCCATGCTATGCTATCCCTGCAATCAAAAGCATGTCAATACATGCTCTTAATAGCTTGGCACTTGACACCATTTTTTTTTTTTCAAAACTAAAGTGGAAAAATTCTCATTTTAAAAAAACATCCATGTGTAGATATAGCTTTGTTTAACTAAAGAGGATCTTGTTAGTGGAAACAGGAGAATAGTAGTTTAGGTTAAAAAAAAAAAACCCAGCAGGATTTCCACCCCTCCTAGAACGACATCCTCTCTTTTACTCTCCTTACTATGAACCCTTAGCCTCAAACACCTAATATATTATTACTGGAGCTGGAGATAGTCCCAAATAGCACATTACATTAAACCATCCTGGTTTCCTTTAAATGTGCTATAATGAGAGTTAAAACTAAAAGAGGCAATGCAGCCACTATCTACTACTATCTACTTGGCATCATTTTTAGTTGCACTGGCAGTTAAATGCAGTCTCCCTGAAGCTGTAACTTTATTTATTTGTTAATAAAAACAAAAATCTATAGACAGCTAATCTTATCAATTGATTGTTCGGAACTTTTGGCCTGTTAAGTTGAACAAAACCTGCCATTTATGTTTACTAGCCACATGTCTAGACTCTTTTTCCTCAGGAAATTTGTGTCCTTTAAGGTCAGTAAAAAAGCTTGACATCTGAAGTTTGCACAAGGCTTTACAAAGTTTTGGAGGTTTTTTTGGTTTGTATCTGAATCTGAATCTGCAGTGGGAAGCAGAGACATTATAATTGTGCGTTTAGAAAGTTAACTGCTATTTAGCTGTATTAAAAAGTTTTACTCTTTCATGAGACTTTGTGCTCACTTATTTCACTGTGACAAATGTATGAAATATGAAGTAATGTTCCATCTTTTATGAATATAGCTGAAAATGGTGAATGTGACGCCTCTGAGGAGAAAAAAACTATATTAAAAAAACAAATAAACAGCAGACTACTGTGAAATTTTGTGGTGTAACTTTTTCTTTTTCAGTCAAACTTGAGTTGACTTGATGTTGCATGGAGGCTCAGGTTATGGCCAGTTATAGGACTGTGAAATACATTGGATTATGAAATAAAAATGCCTATGATTTCATATTATGCGCTACTAGTTTTTTTCATGGTGGTGCAAAATCCACTGTTTACGGCAATATTTCTTCATTATCTGGATGACAGTTTACAATCTTACAAAGCGCCACATGGGTGCAGGCAGAAATGCAAATACCGGAATGTCGAGTGAAGGTGAAACAGAAACTGGTAGCTCCAAGCAGGAGATGGAGCAGCCACAACAAATTGAGGAGCTCATACCTAAACAAGTGGCTACATCTGTAAGAAATGAAGCTTATGTATGAGTTCACTAAGACAGATCTGCAGTCACACATCTGTTTGCTTCACGGGTGTTTGGTGGGTAATCTATGCCTAGCATCACTTCTACTTTCCCACACTGTCCAGCTCACTGCTGACATCACAGCACTAGCCCAATTATCTTCCTGCCCACCTTCTTCAGGCCAGTCATCCTCCACTCCACAAACTTTAAATCTCACTGCTCATCTGTCGTTCTCCCTTTGTGCAACCCATGTCCTCCCCATCGCCACCTTTCCCATGTCTCACAGGCTCCACCCAAGCTTTCATCTTCATCCACAACCCCAGCGTCTAGACTCCAGCGGGTTCCTTCACAACTAAGGGAGGATTCAGGGTCACCCGATCTATTCTACAGCATATACAGTCCACACAGTTCAGCATTGTATCTTTTTACAGTAGAAACTGTTGTTTTATATGCAGTTGGTTCACTAGTTCAACAGTGAATAGTTAAAAGCTAGTGAATACAGATTGCTTCAATTGCTTCCTCCAATTGTTCTTCCCAAAAAACAAAGTAAAAAGACTTTTCACAAGTCAACAATTCCAAATTATACTCCCCTCTGAGAAGCAACTTCAAAGAATTGCTGACTGTAAAATATGTGTTACGCCAACGACCACTGAAAAGGAAGAAAACTAATAACAATGTAGACAAATTTAACAGGCTCAACAGGAAACTGATCCTTAAAAAGTAGACAATAATATCCGTGGTAATGTGAGTGCAACAGTGCATTGAGAAGCGAATGGTAAACAATGTTCTCATAACAAACTAATTATTCTGGGACTGAATTAGGCCTTCATATGCTGCTGAACCTTTGTTAAAAGATTAATTGAACAGACTCAGTTTGTCCTCCATGTGTTGCCACAACCAGCTGCCATAACGAGCCAGAAGAAGGGTCGTATAGTCACTTTATCCACGTTAATCAACAGATTACCTGCGCGCAGCAATACGCAGTACCACTGCCCAGTAGGTAAGCATGATTCCTTATTCTTCTTTAACGATTACAAACCACAAAGTTAGAGGGTTCTCTTTGTTTGAATTTCATTGCAATATTTTGTCTTTTTTCCTTTCAATATGTTATAGTAAGTAAATAAGATGAGGTACTACTTAATCGCAAAGATATGTAGGTCAAAATAATATGTTTTCAATAAGGTTTTACTAAAAAGTATCTCTAATCCTGTAATCCCAATCCATGTACAATGTAACTTTCTGGTAAAATTGTAGCGTAGCAGCTATTATCGATAAGCTAAAGGCAGGCTGTCATGCTTTGAGTAGCTTCTTTTTAGATTCATTCAACCTAATTTTCTCCTTTCTTTCATCCACTTGAGTGTCTTTTCTGCCCTCGCTGTCTCCTCAGAATGAAACGCCATTCTGCATTAGGGAGCGAATTGGTGAGACTGATGGTTTTTGAGGGCTTCGGGAGATAGCTTAGTTGAGAGTGAAAGAATGTGTGGTGGGGCGTGCGAGATTCTGTTTGTGTGTCCGCGAAGGTGAGAGGCAAAGGGAGCGAGAGAGGCAGAGAGAGCTCGTCAGCCAACACGGGTCATGAAAAATGCATGGAGGTTGTGGTGTCAGTTTGTTGGAGCGAAAGCTGCAGAAAAAAAAAAAGAGCAGAGACAGGGTTTTCTGAACTCTGCAACTCTCGCTGTCTGGACTCTCACTCACCCAGCCAGCCAGCCTCTGCCTTTCATACCCTACAGCTCACTTCATTAGTCCTGCTCGCCTCACAGCCGCATGCACTTTATACACGCTGTCTTCAGGTTTCACTGTGTGGTTGGTGCTTGTTGTAAATATACTTTTTCTAGCCCACAATTTAATCTTTATGGAGCTGTCCCTACGTGCCTAATATATAACACAAAGAGAAAAAGATATTGTTTGCTCAGTGTTGGGATTCACTGGAATTCTACATCTGTTTTGCCTGCACTGAAGGGTTATAGGTCAATCGATCAACTGTTAAATACAAGGAAAAGAGAAATCCAAAGTTTTATATGAAGAACTTTCCATGACTTTCCTGAATTAAGTGGAGCAAAAACGGTACGTTTTTACATGCCAGTCTAAAAGTGCAAACACAGAGTAAACTGAGCAATAACTTCAGAGAACTCCAACAATCATGGTCCCGACGATGATGATGGGCAGCACATAATACGTACTTGTTGAGAGGATTCAGTCACATTTTTATTCTACCACATATTTTTGTCTGTTTCTTGGCAGGCACTAATACAGCTCGTTTAACCAGTATTTGTAAGCCAAATAGCCATGAGCCATTTTCCACACTACTGTATATGAGCTACTGTATTTTTGACTGAGCTGAACGAGAGATTAATGTAATGATCTTCATCCTGTCAGCCAGTTGTCCAGGAGCTTCACAGCAAGTGAGTGGGCATCATGTATCCGGCCTCCTGCACGCTCTACCCAGGCCGAACTCTCATCTAAGCCAACTGATGATTTCCTCCTGTAAGAAACTGGACTCTCTCTTTAGCTGTGTGTAAAAGACAGTGCTTCTCCCTGCACTGTTTGGCACTCATTGAAAAATGGCTGCACTGTGTTGCAGAACAACAGACATAGAACTAAGCATGCATTCACTAAAGGGCTGAGCTGCACACAGTATTATTAAAATGATCAACGTGTAACAGAAAGTTGTACCAATCAAAATGGCAAATAACGGAAAATCAAAACTGGACTTCAGTCAGGACCACTGAACACACACGAGACCTCAAGAAAGACTGCTTTTTCCATTCTGGAGTAATTTATATTAGACATGGCTCCATTCTTACATGTCAGCAGCTAGATCGGCACAGAACACAGCAGCAATCAGTAACGACAGATATGACTTTGATTAAGTCAGCACGAAAGGAGGCGAGGTCGGGGCTGGTTTGCAAAGCAGCATGCAGATGCACATCAACAATGGACAGGCTAAAGCCTTAATTATACTCAATTGCTTACATGGATACACAAAGCTCGCACAACAACTAATGCCTGTGGTGCATTCAT
Organism: Pundamilia nyererei; assembly: GCF_000239375.1. NCBI lineage: Eukaryota > Metazoa > Chordata > Actinopteri > Cichliformes > Cichlidae > Pundamilia > Pundamilia nyererei. The sequence goes on along the minus strand of NW_005187517.1, from coordinate 530,541 downwards.
AGTTTGTGCATTATACTGTAAATTCTCTGTGGATGAGTCTGCACTGTCACAAAAAACAGGCAGCCCCAATTGATTTCCACACAAACCTAGGTACTCACTATCTGATGAGTCAAGTGGGCTCACCGGACTCAAGGATGCAGAAATTATAATCAAGGCTTAAAGCAGCTTAAACAGCATGCCCTGTATTATATTTGCCAGTTGGATATGTTGTAAACCATCTCAGTGTCAGCTCCACAGCTGATCTGACTGGACTGTGGTTGAGTTCAACTTTTTGGCCTGCATGAAGAAACACTACAAGTGGATTTAAATCCCAAATACTGCCTAATGCTGTATACCCTGGTGATATTGTGGGAAGATATGAAGGTATGAACAAAAAAGTCACCATCCAAGCCTCAGTGGGACTAATCCCACTGAAATGAGATACTACTGGTAGCGTTTAGGTGTGTCAGTCTGTGTGTCTGTAAACACGATAGATAGAAGTTTCACACAAATTCTGATTTAACTTTGTAGACGTGTAGAATGAGGTCGTGTTGACAGACCATTCAAGTTTGCCTTATATCCACCGAGTTCTTCAAGGTCAACTCAGTGATTTATTGGTCGAAAATTGAGAAAAAAAAAGCCTTAAAATTTCTCACAAGTGTGGTGTGCTTTGTATAATATATAAACAGTACAGTATAAATTTGGCTTTTGACCTCTGATCTCTCTATCAAGGTCAATAGAATGATCTGAAGATCGAAGTGCTAATAATGCTATTTGGAGCTATTTAAAATGACAAAAGGTTTTCAGACTGACAAGAACATGTTGACATGAGATATGTTTTTAATGTAGTTGATTGTTTTATTTATTTATGTACATTACGGTATCAGATTGTAACCGTATAAATACATGACAATTTGATCACATGTAAACTTAATATTTCTTTATACATTTACTGAACAATGAAAGGAGTGCTACATGTGTATTACTCTGTATGCACACACACATAAGAAAATAAAAAATTCTACTCAAAACAATGACAAGTACATTAAAAATTGTTTCAACAGGGCAAATAAGAAAAGCCTGCACTTTGTCTCTGTTTTTACTTCACTACAAAAAAAGAAAAAAGGAAATAAAATGAATATAAACATAGTACAATACTCTTTCCTTAGAAGTAAATACTGCCCAGAGAGTGCGCTGCCTTGGCGAAGGTTTGTGTTCTCTGAGTGCTTCTTGTTAAAGGTGTGTCAGTCACTCCTCACATGACGTAAAAAACATTTAGAAATGTGGCATTTATGGTTTAATATGTTTTAATATCTGATCTGATGTTTATGTTATGGGCGATAATTGTTGGTTTAACAGAGTAACTCTATTCACGTTTACACTAATATTTGAAACATTGATAAAACGAGTAACGAAAGCAACAAATTTCCTCTTCTTATAATCCTTGAAATGGTTTCCTTTCAAAGTGTGTTTGTCTTGATTCCATCAGCGTATCACCCAGAGTGCAGAGATGTCGGTCTGACTGACGAGGTGGGCTTTGGTATGGCATTTTTGCTTAGGACAAAAGCAGACTGAAAACAAAGAAGCGTTTCCACACTAATAACAATAACAAACTGAAAAGAAAACTGAAATGAAAATGCTTTCTCTTCATTTGCCCTGCCACTCAAATCTATTATGCATCTAACCTTGTTTTGCTGCAAATTACACTCCTCAGGAGCTTTTCTTTTCACCACAAAGTTATTAATTTTCATTCCAAAATGCTGCAACATGCCCTCAACCAAGGTTGCAGTCGCCTCCTACTTGCTGCCACGCAGAAAAGAGCAGCGGAGAACGAAAAGAAAGCTGCTGCTGTGTCTGTCAACTCGGTATACGTTAAGATGGCTTTTATATGCTTGTTGACACAGCCTGGCTTAATGGACTTTGTGTGTAAAACATCATCAATGAATGGAAGCTGAACAATAAATAATTAAATATAGTCCCGTGTTGCTTTATTCAGATACAATAGCTCCCAGCATCCTGGAAGCTTGAGCTGAAGTTAGAGCCTACACAAAGTTCTGGCAGGAGGCCTGTCTTTGAGTATACTATGCATCAATATAGGACCTTTAACTGCAAACCCTTCTCTCTGTGCACCACCTGTGGTTGGATAACTTTGTCTTTGCTTCCTTTAACCCTGATTTGTGTGACCCATGGCAGCAGACAAGCATGGCAGCGAGGAATCACGCCGTACCGTAGTGTTATATCTACTTGATTCCCGCAGTGCTGTGTTTGTATACTGTATGCTGCCAGCACAGAATATTCAGCTCCAGGCAAGAGAGGAGCCCAGCAATGAGTCAGTGTCTCTCCACACGCACTGCATATGTCACATGGAGATGCTTGTGCTTTATACATATGCATATCCTGTGTGTTTGCTGCTCAAACATCTTTATTTTTAGATATTATTTCAAACTGTAGCGTGGGTTTGGCTTAGTCTATGTATATGCGCAGAAGAGTGAAGGATTCATAAACGAGTCGAGCCGTATAGTTCCTGCCCCACTTTCATAAAATGTTTCACTTATTCTGCCACTTTGATGTTGGTGATGAACCCTGTTTTGAAAGAAAAGAAATATCAAAGAGAAATCAAAGCTTCTAACGTCCTTCAGCAGCAACTTATGCGAGTGGATACTTAGGTGTTGCAATGTATGTGTAACAGGTTGAGCATGGTGAAATGTTATATACATTAAGGTAAAGACCCTGCAATACTGCAGAGACAAGCCCAACAATCAGACGACCCCCTGCAAAAAAGCACTTTGGCAACAGTGGAAGGAAAAAACACCCTTTAACAGGAAGAAACTTCTGGCAGAAAACATGACAAAAGATACTGTTCCTGAAAAAGGCCAACTGTTTGACTGAATTGAAGCACTAATTATAAACAAACAAAACAATTGGGGTTTGTCAGAAAATATGATGCATCAAGCAGAAACCGAAAGCATAAAACATTAAGAGCTGCACTGGAGATCCACGTTATCCAGAGCTTCTCACCATGGTTATAGCTGGTTTATATGCCCATCAGCTCACAGAGGCTACAGAACAGAATGACTACCATCAGCAGCTGCATCCAGGGTAGAGGTGGAATTCAGCCACAAGATGAGAGACTCACTAAAGTATCAGATGATTCATTTGCTCAGTTATTTATTCCTCGCAAAGTACTCGCAAATAAAACAAAAGGAGAAACTTATTAGCCTGGATCACTATAGTAAGAAGATGTGTTTTTTCAGTTCAAATGCACTCCAACAGTAGTGGTACTCTTGGTGTGTATATAGGTTACGTGTCAAGTTTGCATCTGGAAAATTTGAGTTCAACTCCTCGGATCTTTCTGTGTGGAGTGTGCATGTACATAAAACTGTTTTTGGTGAGACAGTAACGTGACGAAATGACAAGCTAACAGTAAACTGCTAATAGCAACCATGTAGCTACAGTATTACATGATCATCCAATTAAAATGCATACCTTAGATATTTTCGCAAGATCGATGAATCCGCCGCTTCTTTTCATGCATGTCTCAGAGTGATCGTTCACATCATTCTAATAGTTATTGTCTACCCCAAAAAGCTTAACGCCGCTTTTTGTGCAAGTTTGTTTGTTTGTGCTTCCATTGTGTTTTGTTAAACTTCTGTTTTGTTTTGTTTTATTTTGTGTGCTTTTGCAACATTTTACTGTTTCCTGGTGTCTTCTTAAGTTGCAGTGCACTTGATTTCACGGGGCCACCGTAGCTGTAATTGTTCTGCTCTATGAAAATGCACCTTCCCACTCTTATATAGAAAGCTGGATGCAAGGGCAGTAGCAGCCAAAACCAACGCAGAACATCAGACAACTTTAAGTCAGATACAACATTAGAGAATAAGCTGGGTTGGAGGTGGGTTGCAAAGTGGTTTGCACAAAAGAAGCAAAAGTCTAAAGCAATTTCTACAGTGTGTTTAAAACTTAGTATGGCATCAACAGAAACAAACATTTGTATGATTTTTACTAAAGCAAGGCAAAATATAGTAATTAGCATGTCTAATATAATGAAGTTAACGTTGCTTTTTTAACCATTTGCTTAAATTGTTTGGCTGGCGAGCAAGGCCACAAGCTGAGTCACCAGCAGGTGCAGGGGTGCAGCTGTTTATCTATCTCCTTACTGTTAACGAGAGCAACATAAAAGAGACTAGAAGATAAAAATGCTTTACCTTTAGTGTCTACATTATTTTTTTAAGGCAAATAAAATGCTCAAAGTATTTGTGCGTTTCATTGCACAAAAATAGAAACTTCATTCAGTTCAGCTAGTTAAAAACAATATATCTCTACAAGCAATCCTTCTCTTTCTCCCAACAGTATTTTGTAACACTGTGCCTTTTCCTCACACACCGCAAACTGAGCTTTATTCTTTATGCCTAGGCAAGCATAGCTTATTACTTGCAACCCTCCAAAGTAATTTCCAAATAATGTGTCACCTTCTCTGTATGTTTGTACTATACAGTTTGCCATCTACCTAACTGTCAGCATAACTTTTCCCCACCTCTCTTTCTGTCCATCTGTCTACCTCGCTGTCTGCACTTTCTTTATGGAAGGAAGAATTGTCTATCTGTCCCATGTTTAGTTTGCCTGGCTTGCATTGTGTCCTGTCAGACTTACTGTCATTACCCACAGTATCTGACAGCCACACCTGTCTGCTAAGAACTAACCAGTGTTCCTCTTGTCTATCTCTGTTTGTGTAGTTTGCAGTGCACAAGTCTGTAGAGCTGGTCGGCAGCGCTGTTGCACTGCGTCGGATAATCAATGCGACACATACAGACCCTCGGTGCCTTGACCTTGTCTAGTGCAGTGAAGCTGTCTCTAACAACATTCTCCTCTGCCCTGCTTACAGCTCTGCTGGCTGTATTTGTGAATGCACATACTCTTTGTAGATAAATGAGAGAATGATTCAAGGTTTCTGACACATATCGACTAGTTTATTTTAACAGTGAAGGCTCAAAATACAGGTTCCAATCATCCTCCAAGAGAACCGCAACAGATTTGAAGCTCAACACACTGAAATATTCTCTTTTCACCTTTACATGTTACCCAAACTATTCATGGTCAGAGCTTCTGCCACTTTACTTAACCCAAAATTGCCTGAATGCCCTCTGAAAATTTTATATTTTAAGTTAGTTAATGTATCTTAACACCCTACTGTTACTTCGACCTTGTTTATACATTATAGCTAAGAAAACAAAACTTTTTTTTTAACTAAAGAAGAGCTAGCTAGCCAAATGTTATGGCTTAATATAAAGTGTTAGTAGTGGCTGGTTGCAAAGTGAAAATCAGTCTCGCAGACTCAGACATGAATATGCTACTTGAGCTACTTACAGTCTCATTGCCCACAGTTACTGCAGTTCTGCATACCACTTTGCGACCCACCTCCGCCACAGCTCATACGTTCAAGCTGTATCTGACTTAATTAAAGTCATCTCTGTTGCTAATGACAGAGATGACATTAGCTATGTCCCCAGTCTTGCTGAGGACAAGAGAAGCCTCTTCCTGATGCATGGAAAAACAGAGGTGGAGTCAAACGTAAGAGACTGCAAATATAAATAAAGTGCAGCCCATATTACTTCATATTGTACCCCTATGAAACATTGGTTGTCTTCAGGTGCTGCAGTTTATTCCTGCAATCCCAAGACATTCATGTTAGGTTACTTGGTGATTCTAAATTGCGGAGTCAGGTTGCAGTCACAGCAGGTATACCCAGGTTTATATCCTGGGTAATGTAAGATATATATTAGATTACAAGAGAATGAGAATAATATATTTTTCATTGTTTCTACCCTATCTGAGTTATTGTGTTGAAGTATGGGGGAATACGTGACTAATATGAAACCATTATATTTATTACAGAAGAGAGCTCTTCGAATTATGCATAATGTTAAATATAGAGAACACACTAATAGTTTGTTTATAAAATCGAAATTATTAAAACTAGAAGATATAGTGAAATTACAGACATTAATTATTATGTTTAAGGCAAAAAATAAAACACTACTTCTTAAGTTACAAAGTTTATTTGTATTGCGTTCAGAAAATGGGGACGGCAGAAGGAAGTTTTATTTTAAGCATCGGTTTGCTCGAACCACACAAAGGCAAATGTGTCCAACAGTCACAGGCATAAGAAACTGGAATTCTCTCAATGATCATCTTAAGTGTTGTACACATGTTTCTCAATTTAAAATCTGCTATAAGAATAAAATGATAAACCAGTATGAAGAAGCTGAAAATAACCGGATTTAATTGTAGAAAAAATGATGCTTTTACTGTAGTTTGATATTTAGTGGTATGGCTCATTGTTGAGTATATTGTTCTGTTTGGTTTGTTTTGTTTTGTGCAGAATATTGTCAGAGTGTAATTTTGGTTGCCTACTTGTATTGTCACAGATAGGGGGCAGGTGTCAGTAAGAATTTATTCTTCTTCCTGCTCCTTTTCATGCATGGAAACAGTGTTACTTTAATTGAAAGGAAGGTTGTGTATGGGAAATGAATTACTGCTGTACCATGTGTGAAACCAAATAAATAAATAAATGAAATTAAATGAATATATATAGCGTATATATATATATAATATATATATATATATACCCTGAGTACCCTCAGAAGGTCTGCTAGATGATGTTAATGCAGCACTACGGGCAATACCTACAACCACGATTACCGACACTAACAAGCTGATCTACAATACGGCAGCAGTGATCAGTGAGATGCTTGGCTACAAGTTGAACAGCGACAAGGGGCAGTACCCTCCATGGAGAAGGAGGCTAGAGGGCAAGATCAA